>NC_043712.1:58403650-58450337 GCF_006229205.1 Suricata suricatta
TTCTTTCTTTCTTTCTTTCTTTCTTTCTTTCTTTCTTTCTTTCTTTCTTCTTTCCTTCTTTCTTTCAACCATTAGATTATATTATTTAAGCTTGAGAATCATTGGAAATTCTCTTAAAAGTCTGGCAATACAGACTAGTTTGATGACAAGCAATTTGTATATAAATGAGAAATGGAGGAACTCACAGTGTAGGAAGATAAACTCATAGTAATATATACAAGAAAATGGATTTTAATTACCCACTGCTACAGTAGCTCTGAGAAGGAAAATATTAAATATATTTGAGGGATTTTTTATTATAAAGAGATTATTTTGGCTACATAACTTTCCAGAGACCCAGAGTACTTATTGGACATGATTCATCTGGGGAATGGTAAAGAGTTACAGTGGAAACAAAAGAAATTTTGCTATGGGGGATATCATCCATGAGAAGTTAAGAAAAATGGGACCTGCTTTAAAAGGATTTTGCTAGCTAGATTTAGGAGATTGAGTTTATCCTGTAATGATAGAGGGGAGGCAGTAGACAACACATAGATTTGACTGACAACACAGCAGAAGCCTCAAAATGGAGCCTTCTCCCCTAGAAATTATAATGCAGAGTACAGAGAGACTCATAGGATCATACAGGAAATTGCAGCCAATCTCCAAGAAGTGAGGTGCCTTATTCGATTATTTCTAACTTTTTTTTTCCTCACTGGTGTTTGTGCTCTTGAGTAACTTTGGAATTGATGGCTTATGAAAATTATCCAGAAGTCATGAGGGACAGTTGATTAAATTAATCTCAGACCCAATGAGAATTGAAACTGTTCTATAATGGTTTTCAAACAAACCACCAAGTTCTGATTTGGATAATCATCACACGTATAACTGAAATTCCTTCAAATTCAAAATTTCTTCAATATAGAATATACTTTTCTAATGCTGGCTGGAAGGGCTGGTAATGTCAGTTATTAATGTGAATCATCATGCTTGAGGTATTTAAGAGGGCTTTAATTTCTCAAGATCTACGATCTGTGAAAATTTTGATATAGGATAGGGAGAAGTGAACTTTGGATGAGTTGAGGATTCAAAATTTAGAAATTTCAACTCTTAATGACTGAATGGTATAGGCCTTTAGAATGGAGGAAAATATTTTCTTACTCTGAGGAATATATATTTTTGTAATGCTTTTTTTTTTTTTTTTAGTTTCTTTTGTTCTTTTGTAAGGGAGACTTTCAATTTTCAGATTAATTGAAACTTCCTAAAAAGAAATTCATTCAAAAAAGATTCATTCAAGTTGAAGTTGACCCTCATGAAAAATACAGAGTTTGACTTAAAAATTACAAGAAAAACGGCAGATTAGAAATCAGGTAACTTAATCCAGCTAACCTGCTTATTCCCCAGATACTCTCCAAGAGAGCTTTACTGGATCTCATTGTTTTCTCTCAACAGGAAGTTCCCTGTCTAAGCGCTTATACTTGTGATGTTCTCATCTTTCTGGCCAATTCCACTTGTTCTTAATGGCCCATTTCAGAGTTTCTTTTGGTACTCATTGACCTCCTCTGGCACACATTCTATAATTTTTCTCCCTCTATGATCCCAGAGAACTAGATGCATTTTTTTCATCATGTTTTTTATCACATGTGTCTAAGCTCTTGTGACTGGATCCTAATCTAATAGTGCGATGCTGCTTGGTTTGTGTTAGCTTCTCAACAAATGCCTAATAAGGTATGGGGAAAGATTAATGGACAATAGCTCTTGAATCTTGAGCATCTGACTTATTGACATGTTTGTATCACCTTTTTGTCTTGCAGAGGATCAAATTCCCAGGGGCTTCCCTACTATTGACATGGGCCCACAGTTGAAGGTGGTTGAGCGTACACGCACTGCCACCATGCTTTGTGCAGCCAGTGGGAATCCGGATCCAGAAATAACTTGGTTTAAAGATTTCTTACCCGTCGACACAAGCAACAACAATGGCCGTATTAAGCAGTTACGATCAGGTAGGGTCTTGTTACTGTTTCCACTAACTCTTAGAGAATTTTTTTTTAGCTTTCTCTCTCTTTATTTTTATCTTTATTTAATTTAATTTTAATTTTTAGGTATTGATTTTTCTCCCTCTTCTCTTTCTCTGTTATTTAATGTGTTGTCCATGTTTGTGATGTCATAGCCTGTTTCAGAGTCTGTCTTTTTCTCTGTGTGTTTTGCAGCTTCTGTTTAATCCATATTGCTCACTGCTGTGACTGTATTTTTGATGATTTTTTTAATTTACTGCTTTTTTGCAGTATTTGATGGATCCATTTTCTCTTCTTTCTTTCTTCTATCTCTGTTTTCTTTTGAAACAAATTTATTTCAACATTGGACTTCATTCAGAACTTGCAAGGAGCTCCAATGGTTGACTCCATTAAAAACCAAAATATTCATATTAAACACTAAAATGATTCAATTTTATTAAAGTGTGTTTTCTCTGTCTTTTCTGCATTTGAACTCATCGAAGTACCAAAGTTTAGTTAAGTTTGGTCACATCTGCTTTCTTTTCACTAATACATAAACGACAGAAATGTTATCTCATGAGTAACCAGATGTATTTTTTCAAAAGTCCTTTACCAAGTACCAATGCAAGGAGGGGATTTTTATTAATATTATTACTGTATTCTTGTGAGTGAGCATATTCTACACATAAGCCACAGTAGTGTGCGCCCACACTAAAGAGTCTTGAACCCTCCAGTGACTGGATCTACAGAAGTCTGCTTTTGGTGTAGACTCCAGCTTTTGCTGCTTCCTCCTCTCTTTCCCCTGGCTGCCCTTTTCTCCCTCTCCCACCCCATCCCAATTTCATCCCTTTGCTCTCTTTAGATTAAAAATAGAGATAATTCTAAACTTCTTAAGTTTTAGAGCCTGTTCCTAGGCAATTTCACTGGGACATGTAGTAATAAGCTGTTTTCTTTGACATTGGAGTTATATTGATATAGAATTCTAAGTTGTTTAACTGCCTGTCTTCCCGGAATTCTCAGCTTTTGACCTGTCCTGTGATGTTAAAGCGTCTTGTTAACTGCCTCTTTTGCTTGTTGTCAGCAGAATTGTGTAGATTAGCATTCTGTTATTGTAAATAAAGAATTAATTATTCACATGTAACATAGATGATTTAGTATATAAAGCTTTAACTCTGAAAAATTTGTACCAAATTATAAGGAATATAATAATATTTTTATGCTGTCTTTCTTCTCTCCGTATTTAAATCTCCAGAATCTATTGGTAAGTGCTTAGTTCTGAAGCGCACTTCACCCCCACTAATTTCCATATCCAGAATATTATTATTATTATTATTATTTTATTAATAAAATGCATGGCATGCATTTTACTAACTGTCAGTGTAGACACCAGATCTCGGTAGTGGCGCGCACACGCACACATCCACAGAACCGTTATTGTAAAAACACTTTGTAGAAAAATAAAATAGTACACAAGTTAGATCACACAAATGTAGCATAGTGAGTAGCATAAGATATTCAATCAACAGTGTTTGTTTCCAGTTAGTCATTAGTATTTCCTATAACAGTATATATATATGCATACTTATATATATACTTAAATAGATTAGAGAGGATTTTTCCTAAACTATGTCTTTAAAAAGTATCATTTAGTTTTTTGGGTGTTTTTTAAGAATATGAGGCATATAAGATATAATTCTAATCCTATATGACCCCAGACCTAAGAACTCAGTTGTTTCTCTGAGAAAAGCAATGCTGCCTATTGTGGTCTTTGCCCTCTGAGGTATAATGCAACTTGCTTTTATAAATAATCAAATAATACTATCTAATATATTCCTGTTTTACCAGTATAGTAATTCAAGTTTCTTTTAAGACCTTATTTAATTCTGTAAATCTAATTTAATTCTTCTCCCCAGCCCTAGCCTCCTCCTTCTCGTACTAATGCTTCTTCTTTCTAATCTTATTTGCATTCATATTATCCACCCAGGTGGTACACCAATAAGAGGTAAGAGTGCTGAACTAACGTTCACAGAATGATCTTGCTCATTCTTTCTGTCCTGTCACCACTCCCATCTTTGTCCTGTTTTCAAACTCATTCCAATAATATGTCCATCAACTTTATTTTTCTCCTTTGTATTGTTTGGTTATGATTAGTGACTCTCATATTGTGAATTTTCCTTTTCTTTTTCTTTTCTCTTTGTTTTGTTCGTTTCTTTATTTATGGAAATGATTATTTAAGTTGTGATATGCTTCAAAGAAAGCATATCCAGGTCTTCAGACCACAGACCAGTCACAGCGTACCATCTGTCCCTCTTTTTTTCCTTTTCTTCTTCTTCCTTTTTCCTTTTTTCTTTTTTTTTCTTCTTTTTCCTTTTTTTTTGTCCAACTGGAGAAAAAAAAAGATCATTTTTTTTCTTCCTTAGCTGTTCTTGTTCCGGACCAAAGCCAAGATGGTCTGGAGAACAGTGGCAGACATGCAGAAGACAGCCTGGAACATCTGCTTTTTGTCTTTATCTTTCAAAAGGTTTTTGCTTTTGTTCTTCAATTCTTTTTTCTCTTACTGTCTTAAAGTCAAAGAATGACTCCCCTTTCCACCTGATCCCACTCGCCTACAACCTGACAGCAATGCTTTTTTCCCCCACTTCTTTTTTTCTTGGATTACTCGCCTCTGGATTTTTGGATCTTCTGTCCTTCAGGCTATGGAAAACAAGGTGCTCAGTATTCTTGGTGGTATGTGATATTGCTGGTTTGTCATACTTTGACTCAGTGTTTGTTTCTTTTAGAATTCTTGTTTTGGATTTTTCTTGGGGTTTTGTGACACCACACTGCTAATCCCACTGGTGGATTTTGATGGGTGTCTGAGGGGATCCGTCTCGAGGTCCTCAAGCAGTGGCTGGTTGGTTCTTCCTTGCTGGCATAGGCCGTGCTTTTTAACTTTTTTAAACCTTCTAATTCAACTGCTCTTTGTTTTTCAGCAAATGTAATATATGATTGTAAGTCGTGACAAACTGTCTTTCTTTTCTTAAAAATCTGCATGTCTTAAGGGAGTTTTGTTTCTTTAAGTAATATTTTCATGATATATAATGACTAATTTTAATTTTTTGCTTTGTGCAGCCTTTTTGTACTTGCTGCGTATTTTTGCCTTTCTTCAGCAGAAGACTTTCTTGAAAATCCGGCCTGGTTTTTTTTGAGCATACCTATCTTTTGCGCCACTTTTGGTACCCAAATGGAACAAAACAAAACCACACCAAAAATTAATCTTTTGTTTGATTTAAAAGCCATACTTCCTTGAAGCAGCCTCACCCATCTTCATTTTATTAGTCTAGGAAATGAGAGTATTAATTATGACTAGAAGTCTTGCTTGGGAAAAGAGATAATTGTTTTCTTATGCTAGCATTGATGATGTAAAAAAGAAATAATCTCTATATGTTTTTCTCATCGCATCATTTTCTGTCTGTGCACCTTAGCGAGAGATTGAATCGACGTTGAGCGGACCTTCGCTTTGCAGGGCTTTTCATATTGTTAAGAGGTTTAGCTTTCTGCGCTGACAAAGCCTTCTCTGACCATATCTTTGGCACTATATTTTATATCCATACAGGCGCCCTTCAGATCGAACAGAGCGAAGAATCTGACCAAGGGAAATATGAGTGTGTTGCCACCAACAGCGCGGGCACTCGCTATTCTGCCCCTGCCAATTTATATGTCAGAGGTAGGAATGACATAACCTGGCATCGCTTCTTCGCTAAGGCCCAGGGGGAGTTGAGAGACCCATAAGATCTGTGTTGTTATGTCAGTAGATACCAAGCTGATATGCTAGTCGTTGT
The DNA here is from genome assembly GCF_006229205.1 of Suricata suricatta. Taxonomy (NCBI): domain Eukaryota; kingdom Metazoa; phylum Chordata; class Mammalia; order Carnivora; family Herpestidae; genus Suricata; species Suricata suricatta. The sequence goes on from NC_043712.1 coordinate 58,409,445, forward strand.
AGCTGAAGCATTTTAGTGAATAGAGTATTAAAAGTCTTGACCCTATTGCTAAAAAAAAGTTGACAACTTTTGAGTACAGTCTGTCCTGAGGCTTGAAGTTTGTAAGTATATTTGCATTTTTACTGCATTGATTGAACTGTGCTTGGCATTTGTTTGAAGTTTTCCTCTTTTCCTTCTTTTTTCTGTTGCTGTTTCTCTTCTGTTTCTTTTATCAAATCCTGAAATAATTGCTTGGTGTGCTACTAATCAGTTTTCTGTGCCACTCCAAGCATAAAGGTGTTTATGTCTTCAAGACTTCTGCTGTGGAGCCCGTAAGGATAAAGCTGCTAAAACCAAACAAAACAAAATAAAAACCCACAAAAACAAAACAGAGGTGCTATCTGCAAATAGCATAATTGTATTTTTTTCTTTCTCTGCTTTTTTATTTCTAAACACATGGTATTATATGTGCCCATATGTCTCTGCATATATTTACATACATTTAAAAAAGTTGTTAACATTCCAAAAAGTTTAATATTTTAATTACCATTGAACCCTGATGGTAATTTTTTAAAAATAATATTAGTTATCCGTGGGACAAGAATGAGTTACGAGGACACATTCATGTTTTCTCATTAAGTATATACAAACAATTATATTTTAAGTTTGTACCTTTCATGCCAACTAGAATGAAGTATTTCTTCTTCCCTAGAATTTTTAAAAGCTGGTTCCTATAGCTTCTCGTCCAATGGAAATGCTCTTCTTCCTTGTCTCTGTGTCTGTGCATAAGCACAAAAGGTGTGGGTGGGGGTGGGAATTGACGAAAGACTGTGAGGGCTTTAAGTTACAATAGGATGGATTTCCTTAGGAAAATATCTAGCTTGATTTTGAAATTTTTGTTTGAGATAATTCTGTTTCTGTGGGGATGTTTGCTCTCCTATCTTCCTCTGGAGTCTGGGCTGGGGAGATATGAAGAAAACCATTTCTTCTCCAAATTCTTTGAAAGTCCCTTGATCCTTTTCTTACAATGGTGACCTCCTTTGCTGCATGAGGCATGTGTACCTTCTTCAATGGAAAAATTTCAAAATGATGCTAGCTATTATTTCTAATACCATATTAGTTCATGAGGAATTGTTAACATTTTCAGCTGAGGTAGGAAGAGCAAATAACTAGAGCAAATAAAGATGTTCAAGTAGTAGTTGAAAGCCTTGATATGGCCTTTTTACTCTCTCTGTGTTTCCCTTGTTTTTCTCCTTTCCTCATTTCATTGTGTTCTGCATCAAACCCCCTACATCCCTCAGAGCTGCGAGAAGGTTGGTGTGTTTTTTACTTTTTACCCACCTTACAAAACTCTTAATTAAACCAATAACAAAGAATACAAATGAAATGAATGTAGCTGCATTACGGTCTTCTTTTGGTTAATGGTATGTTTTAGCAGAGAATGCCCTGGCCATGGCTTCCAGTGCTTGCCGGTGGTACCTCACTGTGGTGCATGATGGGAAAGAATGTACCTGGGTGCATGGTAACTGGTAACGTGTAACTTTTTCAGGCCCCACGAGTTTGGGTCAGTGTTCCTGCTTTCCTTCCGGCCCCCCTCTTCCCGTCCCCCACCCCACCTTTGATTTTTGTTTTACAAGGATGCCTGCTACCCATAGAATGACTTTGGGTAGTTGCTCTCCTAATCCCAAGCATGAAGACTAAACTGTCCTCTATTTTTCTTGATATGTTCTTTGACACCTTAGAGTCTATCCTGGCTCCTGCTTGCTTTGTGTAACCTGTGAAGTGGCTGCAGGAGGCATGCTTAGCTCTCTCTTCTCTGCCTGTCATTCACCCACGAGGCCATCACAGTGAGCCCTCTAGAGTCAATGGAGGTTTATCTCAATCTTAACTATCTATAGCCAAAAAAGTTTACAGACAGACTTATTTACTTGTCATCTTCTTGGGTTATGAGGTTGTTTGTTTATGAACTTACATATAATTTTACAAATCCCTCTATTATCCATGTTTAAGGTATGCTTCTAATGATTACCTCTGGACCTAAAATACTGTTGGTGGAATATTTTGCCAATAAGAGTCTAAAATGAAGCCTATTTGTCCCTTACTCTCTCCTTGTACCATGTCCAAGACACATGCACTTAAGCATACATAAACATGCAGATTATCTGAAGCAGGAACACTGAACTGTAATTGCTTGGTAATTTTTTCTATGTCGCGTTACTTTAATACAACCTCTTCTCTTAATGTCACGTTTCATTGTATGTTTTAGATCCAGTGTCCTTCACTTTGAATGTAGGCATAAAAAGCCTCTTACCAGATTTTGTTACTATCCTCTGTGTCATTTTACCTTAGAAATGTCTTGTATGAAATCTTGAATGTGAAATACCCAGCTCCCTTCCTTAATTTGCAATACTTACCTTTGACAACCTAGCTTAATTTAATATCTTCCTACTTTGAAACCTATGATCCCTTAAGTTTCTGTTTCCATCATTGTACTCTAGCTCCTCCCTTTATGTTTAGTGCCTTTACCCTGTTACTTCTTCTGTTGTCATTGTTGTCTTGGATTTTAGCCATTCTTCCATTGTTCTAAGCACGGGCCTTGAGACTTCATTTTGTGCATGCCTTGCATGATCCAATCCAGTATCTCTACTGGCATTGACTTTGTTCTTCCGTGAGTGTAAATTAATATATGTATATATTTCTGTGTCTGGTCCAGTGTTAGTATGAGGTCGTGAGGCTGCATCTACTCTGAGTCTGAAAGCAAATAAGTTGCACTTTCCATGTACTCTAGACAATGTTTTCCAGGGCTGGGATGTGACAGTGTGGTCCCACACATACATTCACATCAACTGGAAGTGCACAGCACTGACGTTGGTTTTTATACTCGACTTAAACCTGCTGGTGACCTTCCTGCCCCCTTTTCTGCATATACATGCATGCATATAATCTTTGCTGTATGCATGCATGTATATGGTTTTGTGTTTATAGTATGCATGATGTTTGTGTATTGTTAATTTGTAGATAGTTTTTTGTGGGGGGGGCCTTTGTAGGTCTGAATCAACTTTTGTATGAATGTGTCTAAGATATCAATGACTACACTAAATAACTTTTTATCTGTGTATACACATACCATACTTGTATGGTTTGTATTATCCACAGTTTTTCTTTCGTTTTTGGAAAATATATAATATGTTTCAATTGTTTAATTGTGTTTGTACAGTGCATGTCATATGTTTAACAAGCAACTTTACCGTGCCTTGTATGTTTTATCATCTTCCCTGTGTTTTGTTCCAGTTCGCCGTGTCCCACCAAGATTCTCTATCCCACCTACTAATCATGAAATCATGCCAGGTGGAAGTGTTAATATCACCTGTGTGGCCGTGGGGTCACCAATGCCTTATGTGAAGTGGATGTTGGGGGCAGAAGATCTGACACCTGAAGATGATATGCCAATAGGAAGAAATGTACTAGAATTGAATGATGTAAGACAGTCAGCAAATTACACCTGTGTTGCCATGTCAACATTGGGTGTCATTGAAGCAATAGCACAGATCACTGTCAAAGGTATGCTCAGTGCTTCTTGCTTTCAGGGTCTGGGTATACTCAACTCACCTGACTAATGTCTTTACAGAGTCTATTTTTGGAATACTAAAATGGATCAATTCATTGTTCTGTATTTCAGATGCCAAAATCTAATTGTACCTATGTTTCCATATAGGATACACATACCTAGCTAGGTAGGCAGATTCTCCATTAAAAGGATTGACAGCCTAAGTACTAATAATCATCAAAATATTTAACAACAGGCTGGGCCCATGCACTAGCCAGGCAGAATGAAGAATGTTAAATGCAGTCAACCATTTGATACAACTGATACATACAGGTTTCATATTAATCCAGAATCCTGGTAAGAGTGATGTGATAGAAAAGGCCAAAGAACTATTAATAAATGCTCAAATACATGCAGACAAAAGAAAAAGAGTTAAATCAAGATGGTCTAATAATACATGTTTTAAATTTTTGATGGTTCCTATCATAAAAATCAAAATATAAGTGGCATTATATTCTATTTTTAAATTTATCTCTTATGTTCTGTAGTGCTCAAGAAATGTTATTTTCTTTAAATGAGTGCTCTAACTATAACTAAAGTACTATATTCCACAAATACTTTTGAAACAAAGAAAACAAAAGTAAGTATGTGGGGTACCAGTTGGTTTTATCGGTGTTTCTAGAATTCTAGAACACTTGCAAAAAAGTGCAGATATCTGGAGGTATTGCAAAAAATGAACACAAATTATCTTTGCTTTCCAGGAAGTATGATCTTAAAAAAGTAACACACATGTTACAATTCAGGTCATACCCCCACCAAGAATATATATATCACATATATGCCATATAAAAGCAATAATGAGATGAGAAGAAAGATACACACCAGTGTCAAAATTTAGTCATTTAAAAATAGTGACATTGTATTGCATATTCTTAACTGTACTGAACATACTCATATTCTCCGTACATTATAGACATAAAACCTATACTGTATAGTAAATGTGACAGCAAAACTAATGTTTGTTAAGTATCAGTAAACACAGTTTCAACTAACAATGTTTTCACTTACCTGAAAAATTCAGAAAGACATCTAGGGAAATTTTGGATCATCCACTCTTTAGAAACATGCCAGTCCAGAATATTTAAACAAATATATTTTTATTATTATTTTCAGTAAAATCCTTTGCCCAAATATTATCATTCTATAGGTCTTAGAGTAAAATGCAAATATTGAATCACCTGTCCTATAATAACTATTTCATCTTTAAATATTTGAAGGTTTACTGAAGACCTTCAAGAATTCAAAATAAGGAGTCACAGAAACTAAATCTTGTTCAACTTCTTATCTTTGCTTTACTGATTCTCGCCATTCCTTACAAAGTAAATAAACATAGGGTGAATCTTGAAGGCAAAAACTAAATCAAAACAAAAAGAGCAACTGGAAGAAAATGAGGACAATGTATACTGACCCATTCATTCAGTTAGGCATTCGTTGGGGATATAGCAGTCTTCAAATACAAGTTGACCACTTTTATTTCTTTTTTATTTTATTATTTATTTATTTTATTTTTATAGTACTTTATTGTCAAATTGGTTTCCATATAACACCCAGTGCTTCCCCCCACAAGTGCCTCCCTTCATGACCATCACTCTCTTCCCCCCTTCCCTTTCCCCTTCAGCCCTCTGTTCATTTTCAGTATTCAGTAGTCTCTCATGATTTGTGTCCCTCTCTCCCCAACTCTCTTTCCCCCTTCCCCTCCCTATGGCCCTCTGTTAGGTTTCTCCTGTTCTCCTGTTAGACCTATGAGTGCAAACATATGGCATCTGTCCTTCTCCGCCTGACTTATTTCACTCAAGGTCCATCCACTTTGCTACAAATTGACCACTTTTAAAAAGCTCCCATTCTCAAGAGTATTGTACATTTGCCTTTATGTTGACAAGGAAAAAGGATACTAAAGGGCTGATCTTCTGAATGTTATATTTTGGGCTTCCTCCAAATGTTAGTCGATGGGATTATCCTTTCTCCCCTACTAACAATACCTTTCAAAATCATTCTCCAGGGTGATGTACTTTAAGCATGAGGTCACCAGTGTGGATGGTTTGTATTCCTAATCAGTAACATTTTAAGTGGGGTTCTTCCACTAAATGGAAAGAATTGGAGCTCTAAAAGGTGGATGTAATTGCAAATATTTGTCAGGTAGCTATAATTTCAAATATTATTGATATTGAACATAGAATACATATTATGACAAAATTGCTTTAAAATTATTTGTGAATGTATTGTAATTTAATTCAGCATTTTTTAATATTAACTAAAAACATGAATTTGAAATTAATCATTTTAAATTCTTCCTTAAAATTCTTGGATAGGTTATACTACCATAATTAAAAAAAAAATCTATGCCTAACAACTGGAAAACAATATGGATATTATTCTTTCATAGCAATTTAATGCCATTTCAATATATTCCAAATTGTGTGCTTTTCAAAATTGGCATTTAGTTATATCATTTATTTCCAAAGGAGGGGCTAATTGGCCAAGCTCATGGTTATAATAATAGTAATTGCAACTAATAATTTTAACAGTGCTGGATATATTCTAAGAGCATTACTGGAAAGGTTCATTAATTTCACAGCAAACCCACGAAGTACAGTTACCCAACTGTACCATACCAGTTCATTGATACAGTTCTTTTCTATTTTTGACCTGAGAAAACTAAAGCAAAGAAGAGGTTATGCTGTGTAAATGATGGATGTGGATACCAGCCCACAAATACAGTGCTCTAATGCACTTCTAGTAAAATGGAATTGTCCTCTCTGCATCTGTTGAACCCACTTAGAATGCTATCTTTTGTTATAATTTAATTTAATCTTCAGTAAATATATAATTCTGTCATTCCAGTAGTAGAGTTTATGGATCCTTTTAACGCCATAGATATGATGGATACTCACCATCTCTTTTTCTCCCCCTAAGCCTTACCCAAACCTCCAGGAACTCCCGTAGTGACCGAGAGCACAGCCACAAGCATCACACTGACATGGGACTCTGGGAACCCTGAGCCTGTCTCTTACTACATCATTCAGCATAAACCTAAACATTCTGAGGAACCTTACAAAGAAATTGATGGGGTGGCGACGACACGCTACAGTGTCGCTGGACTAAGTCCCTACTCAGATTATGAATTCAGGGTTGTTGCTGTTAATAACATTGGGCGGGGACCTCCCAGTGAGCCTGTGCTAACGCAGACCTCAGAACAAGCACCGTCCAGTGCCCCACGGGATGTCCAGGCGCGGATGTTGAGTTCAACCACCATTTTGGTACAATGGAAGGAACCTGAGGAGCCAAATGGACAGATCCAAGGATACAGGGTGTATTACACAATGGATCCCACACAGCATGTCAACAACTGGATGAAGCATAATGTAGCTGACAGCCAAATCACCACTATTGGCAACTTAGTGCCCCAGAAAACATATTCTGTCAAAGTTCTGGCTTTTACCTCCATTGGAGATGGTCCTCTTTCAAGTGACATACAAGTCATCACTCAGACAGGAGGTAAGTCAGGTTCTGGATGGGGAGTAGAGAGGGAGAGGATGAGTTGGTGCTAAGATTGTGTATAGTGAAAACAAAGGAAGAACAAAGATAAATGTGAATTTTAATTTTTGAGACTTAGAATTTATAAATGAGAGGCTAAGATAAGGAAGGAAACAGGCATGGATGCCTGAGACTAAATAATAGTTTTAAGTAGAGGGATGTGTTTGACATATATTTATTTATTTTTTAATTTATACCTAAATGACTTGAAGATTTTTCTGCATGAAATAGATGACTACATCCTCCATGCAGCATTTTTGGAATAGGATGGTGCCCCTTTATAGTAGTGACTCCGATGGAATACTTTTACAAAATTATTTAACTTGTGAAAGATTGGATAGTTCAAGATAAGGTTAAAAATAAAACCTTTTGTCAGGGAGTCTTAGACATTTAAATGTCTTATATTTTCCAGGAAGCTACCCACTAAAAATAATTTCCTAATGGGTTTTTTTCTTTGTATGCCTTCATGGGTAGAGAAAGACAGTTATCAAGATCTGAGATCAAACCTTGGAGCCTCATTGACTCATTTTATTGGGCATTAGAGCAGATATCAAACTATTTTATGGAGAAACATTTGGCCCTTCCAGTGGTTTTATTTTCATAAGCATATATCAAACCTTTCTGGTCTTTGATTGAAAGTGATCAATTTTGCTTTGGCTTGGGAATATGACATAGCAGCTGTCTTCTAAAGTTTATTCTTGACCATCTGAGAGCTATTAATTTGACTCCTTATTGTGCTGGTGCCTTATAACTTGTGTTAATCTGAGTGTTTTGGAAGAATGCCATTGTTTTGTTCTGATACTCTACATAAAAACTATATTTTTGGAGATAGTAGCTCTAATCTGTAGGTATAGCTCACTGATAATCTTGGGAATGAATTTTCTCAGGTGTCAGAACTAGATAAACCTATGTTTAACTACTGACTTGTCTTCATGTTTCATGCTTTATGAATCATATGACTCGGTGTGTTTACATATTTCTCCTGGCTAATAGAGATCTCAGAACATATTTATAGCCTGCCTGACTTTGTTTCATTCTCATACTGCTACTTGGTTATCACTGTTTTGTTCATAGATTTATTTTCTCTAATAATATGAAAGATAACTAAAAGAATGTGCTTTATCACAATTATAATGAAAAACATTCATATATCTTCCCTACTTGATTTTTGCAGTTCTTCTGTATTTATTTGCTATATTAATATACAGAAAATCATGGTATATTGTTTTTTCCACGTCTCTCATTGGAAAATGTAGAAATCTATGATTCTTGTCCTTTTTGTTAAGTACAGCTGGTCAACTGTTATGACCTTATTTTTTATTGCACTATTTTAGCAGCTCCATAGCCAGTTAAAGAAAAAATACAAGAAGAACATGCACCCGTGCTCCACTTTTAGTTTTTCTGATTTTTCAGTAGCAATATTAAAAAACAAAACAAAACAAAACAAAAAACACCTGGTCTTGGAGTGACTTAACCAGAGTTTGAAGCCCAGTCCATCCATTTTAGCTCTATAATCTGGGACACGTTACTTAATTTCTCTGAACTTACTTTCTCATCTAAAATAGTGACCACCTTGGGCACCTGAGTGGCTCATTGTTTAAGCATCCCACTCTTGATTTTTGGCTCAGGTAAGGGTCTTACAGTTGTGCCTTTGAGCCCTACATCAGGCTCTACCCTGACAGCACAGAGCCTGCTTGGGATTCTCTCTGTCTCCTTCTGTCTGCCCCTCCCCTCCTAGTGCACTCACCCTCCCTCTCTCTTTCAAAATAAGGAAATAAACTTTAAAAGATATGGGCACCTGGTTGGCTGAGTCAGATAAGCATCCAACTTCAGCTCAGGTCATGATCTCCTGGTCCATGAGTTCAAGCTCCACATCGGGCTCTGTGCTGACAGCTCAGAGCCTGGAGCTTGCTTCAGATTCTGTGTCTCCTTCTCTCTCTGCCCCTCTCTCTGTCATGCTCTGTCACTCTCTGTCTCTCAAAAATACATAAATGTTAAAAAATTTTTAAGTAAAGAAATAAAATAATAACCACCTTATAGAGTTTAGAGGTTGTATTTGGTTTCTAGGACTATTGTAACAAAATACCACAGACTGGGTTGCTTAAACAATAAGAATTTATTGTCTCTCCATTCTGGTGGGCAAAAGTCTGAGATCAAGGTGTCCATAGAATTGGTTATTTCTGAGAGCTGTGGGGGGCTTCCAAGTCTCACCTAGCTTCTGGTGCTTTGGTAGCAATCTTGGCTGCTTGTTGCCTTGTAGAGGCATGGCCCTGATCTCTGCCTTCACTGTCACATTATATTCTCCCTGTGTTCATGTCCTTGTGTCCAAATTTCCCCTTTTATAAGGATTCTTGTCATAATGGGTTAGAGACCAATCTAGTGACCTCACCTTAAATAGTTACATCTGCAACAATCTTATTTCCAAATACAGTCACATTATAAGGGTTGGAAATTCAACATATGAATTTGGGGGATACACTACAACCCCTAACAAAACTATAGCTTACATAATGGATACAAACATTATATAACTTAATAAATAATATGTAATAATCCTCATAATAAAAATAGCTAACATATGCTAGGTACTCTTCTGTGTAATTTGCATGTATTAATTTAACTACCCAGTTAGGTACATGTGAAATGATCCTACTTGCCAATAAGTAAATTGAGAATTGAAGAAGACTTAGGAATTTGTTTTGGGGTCATAAGGTTGGTAAGTGGGAAAGCAGAATTTATTTTTTTTAATTTTGGGGGGAGCAGAATTTAAATCCAGGCACCCTAGCCACTTTAAGGCATCATCATTTTAAAAATAATAATTTGCTTTTTGATAGTTTTAGTGCCTGCTTGATGAATATGCCCACCAGGTGCTCAATAAATAAATAGAGGCAGTAAACATATATTCATTTATTCATGTCTATATTTAAGAATTATATGTAATTTACTTCTGTGGATATTAGATTATCCCAGTGCAAAACCATTTAGATGTAAAATTGTAAAACATTTAGATGTAAAAAAGAATAAGCTTATCTGAAAGTAATGAAAGGCATACCTCTTTTCACAAGATATTATACTTGATTACTAAGTTTGGTTTTAAATTTCCTAACTACAAATTTAAATATAGAAATCTATAATGTTTTAAAACTTTTTTTCTGATATGAGGAAGATTTAACTATCTAAGATACCAAATAGTTCTTGGCACTAAAGTCAATGAAAATATCAGAATCTCTGGGAATCATGAGAGTCCTTATATTCAGAAAACAGAGAAGATCTGAAATTTTCTGAATTTCTCTGAAATATTTAGACTGATGTTTAAATAGACCATATTTTGGTTTCTGTATCCCTAAGGGACATAATATAACATAAGTTACTGTGATCCAGGGACTCTGAACTTGGGATGAATGGGTTACAGATGCATTAGAATAGTTATTCCCAATCTCTATTTTTACATGATTTCCAAGAACCTTGTATAATAGTTGTACTTTTCATACCTATTGATTGAGAAGATAAATAATGACATAATGACTTGTGCCTGCCAAGATCGATAGGCTAAGAAAACCTTCCAAAATAGCACAATGATTTGATATCTTCCCTAGGCTTAATTAACAAAGGCCATTTGATGTTAGTGGACACCTGCCAAATACAGTGATGTTAGTTCTATTATAATTAATGCTGAGCTGCTCCTTTTTTTCTTGCTGACTCGGTATTTCTTAGGCTCATAGCTGGGCAATAATATAAAATCATTATGAAATATTATTTTAGAGAGGTTATATAAAACTAAAGGATATGATTATTTTCACCGCAGTTTTCTTTCCCAAACATATGAACATTTACTGATTAATATGTATGAATTCCTCAAGTATATTTTAATTTCATATGTACAAAGACATAAACTTCTATGTCTTCTGTATCTGAAAGATGCCTGTTACATTTTTTAATCTTTAATTCCCTGGCACTAGTAGTACTATTTTTGTTTAAAATCAGACTCTGGAGAACCCATATTTAGTAATAAACTGAATTTAAGAGGAAAGTTATTATTCATTTTTTTATCTCATCTAAGATTATTGTTACACATATTGAAGGAAACAGAATTGACAAAAATTTATGTATTTCTGATAATATAGAAAATCAAAATATGATCTATTTTAGTTACTATTTCCCTTAAATAATGATATTCATATAGTTGATAATATTAAGTAATCTTTAGATGGTTTTAAATATGAAAATATTTTGCTTAATTATTTTCTAGAAACATGGATTAATCTTCCAATTTTTTGATAGCTTTAACTCCCTGTGTTACCGTTACTTGCAACTAGTTCACCTTGTAAATATGGAGAATATAGTATATGGCCATTGTCTAGGGGGAAATTTATATTGTGCTAGAAAATTTCCACTATTAGAACACACACTTTGGAAGGATCTTTTATGTAGTTTTCTTGTATAGGTAATTATAATAAGAACAAACAGCACTATATTACATAAAAGAAGTACAAATAAAACTGTGGTAGAGAATGTAGTAAATTATATCTCAATCCTAATACACTAAAATGTTGCCTGATGTTCATGCTAATTGTAGGTTTTCTAAATATGTTAAATCCTAATGTTTTTTTCTTTAGAAAACATATCTGACCTCTAATTTTTCTGTGCACTTAATATATTCTTGGGAAAAGACTACTAATTTATATGTGTATATCTTAATAGTAGAGGTCATTGGAAGGAAAAAACATGTATATTAACTAAATAAATACTGAGTAGTCACAACTTTAAACTTCTTCAAGAAGCTAATTCTACTCCAAATTCTAGGCATTAAAAATGTTATTTAAAAACTATGACATTTAGAGACATGTTTTGGGTTTCCAGATTTTGGTAAATCATTTCATTAATACATGTTAGCAGGCCTAAATAAGCAAACTAGAAAAAGACTGATTTCCAATTGTTGAGGTTATAAGCCCAATTTATATGCTTTCTCGAAATAGTTTTAGCAAAGAAGCTAAAAGAAGTCCAGAAGCTCTGCCATAAATACAACTATAATAAAATTTAACTTTTTCTTATTGATATTTGATGACAATTGATAGATTTGTGCAGGTGCTTGTGTGTTAAGTAGTTATTTTATCAATGATATATTTTTAGCACTTACAAGTCAGATTCTTCATTTTAAAATTTGTTTTGTTTTCCTATGGCTATAATTCTGGCAGCTGCTTTTATTGTTGTTATTATTTATTAAAATGCTAGACAGATTTTTAAATGTGTACCTTATTAAAGTACTAGGTATTTAGCAATAATAAGTTTTCCAGTCTCTCTGATATTTTTGTTTCTAATATAGTTAAGTGAAATTGTTCTATAGCCATTTAATGCATCCTAACCCTTTTCTCTTTAGAGCTATTTCTGTAAATTTTACTCAAAGTAAAATATTGAGTAAAATAAAATATCTTCTAATATGGTCAGCATTTCAGATGATGTGCAGATTTGTCCTCCATTTCTTAATCATTCTCCATTCTTTGTCTTTGAGTTGCTTTCCAATATTTAAAATGAAGCATAATAGCAGTACTACTAAAATCCTTTACATTTATCAATGGGATTATAATCTTATTTTAGGGGATTGATAACTCATATTTTATTTCCTTATGGAGATTAAGTAATCACGAAGAAAATTAAAATGCTGACACCATTTTACAGAATGCAAAAATTTCTTAAATATAATGTTAAGGGAAAAATATAAGCTCTAACTGCATTTCTTGTTTCCTCATCTAAGTTCTATATTTGGTTTATGGTCAGTATTATCACGCCTCTTCCCTTTAATGTAGAATAATTGTGCTGAAGTTTCTGGGTGGGATCTTCTTATTTTCCCAAGCATTTTTCAGAATCTCAAGAGTTTCTTATAAAATTTTGTTCAGGTAGCTGGTGAGGGAAATGCTATAACACAGAAAAGCTCTTAAATAAACATAAAATAGAGACAAACAAGAAGGAAAGGTAAAAGAATGCCAGTAAGTTTGAGGTGTAAACTCTGAGACCATTATACAAAACATAAAGTGTTTCCCTCTCTCATGAAAGAGAAAGAAAGAGCAGGAGAAAGAGAAAGAGAGGGAGGGAGAGAGAGAGGGAGGGAGGGAGGGAGAAAGAGAAGGGATGGAGTGAGTAGATAACACAAACATAAATGTTAATAGAACCTGTGGCCACAACATTTGGTATAAAAGTCTGACTGATAGGATGAAGTGCTCCCTGTGTTTCAAAATAGTACAGAATAGTAAGACCGTTTGGAGCTCCCCTAAAGTGCTTTTTCATGTACATATATTATGATCATTAGGTCTACTATGTTTGAGGAATGCAAAAATAAATCCATTAATTTTGCAGCTGTTTTCTTTGATGCCTCAGTTTCATTGTGGTTGTTTCAACTATGACTAAATGACTCTGAGGAAGCAATCTCTTTAGGTGATTCCTCAATTCCTAGGGAAGTCTGAGTAGTGACACCCTAAAGGTATTTATGAACATAGAGCCTGACATAATAAAGGGTCTCCTAAAACACTGGCCTATTTGCTAGATTTTGCCTGGAGACATCATTTGTCCCCTAGAGTATTTTTCAATTAATTTCAATTAATTCAGTTAATTTCAAATAGTTAAAAATTGCAAGATTTTATGTAGAAGGTTTGTTACCAACTTCTGTTGAAAAATCAGAAGTTCAGGTAAGACTGGCCCCCACATATGCACAAAACAGCAAAAGCGTCAATCTCCTGGAGCTGAATACTACCAACTCTTTCAGGCCAGGCACTCTCCCATCATCCCCAGGCCCCACCTGGTCTTCGTACTCATTTGCCTGATCCCTCTAGACATTTGTATTTCTACCACAAGTTTAAAATCTAGTAAATTAAGTTATCCTCCAGACCACTTCAAAAGGACAAAGTAGAAGCAGAGAACCTTGTATATATTATTTGAAGTCATCTGACCACTGCTTATTTTGTCCAAGAGTAGAATAGACCGTACACCTCTGAAACTTTGAGCCTATATAATTCACTATTCAGAAGGAGAGGTGTCTTAATAGAATCAGAGGGTCAGATGAAGTTTGTGTTACTAAACAAGGATGAAACATTGAAACCCACTGGGAATCTGTTCAAGACAAATTAAAAGCAAAATTGTAAACAGTTTAAGAAAAAGTTAATTAGATCCCCAAGATGTTTTCAATCAATGTCAGTTCATTATTAGTATTAGACAGGGAGGAAATACATAACAAGCAATTATTATCCTGAGAGCAGGTCTTCAGCTCTGTTCATGTTTTTAATTTTTGACAAGACCATGTTACGGTTTGGCATAAGTCAGGAGTTATGACAAGGCTCTTCTTTCCCGGACTTGTGGAAGCTGGGAGAAAGAAAAAAGGAAACAAAAGTAGAGAAAAGAAGTAAGCACATACATGTGTGTGTATTTTAGGCTGATAACTCCTTTAATCATCTGAATATTATAAAATTCAATTATAAATTTCCCATCTGTCTGATTGTTCTTGGCTTTCATTGTTGCTCCCGCCAGTGCTTTTGCTATTTCCCTTTTATAACTAATGTGTTCTCTATTTGCTTTGCTATTTTCCTGTTTATTACTTCCCTCTACCCCCCTTTCTCTTGCTCTTGATCCTTTTTATCTTCTTTTGTCTCTGTTTCTCAGTCTGGATGATTATGTAAGTAAGGTCTCTTACTGGGCAAGTACTTAAAGAGAAAAAAGGAAAAAAAAAAAAAGATACCCTGCTTAGAAAGTATGTTCACAGAGGCATCAAATTAATGAGTATCTCAAGCCCTGGGAGACAAGAAAAGAGAAAAGATAATGAATGCAATTAGAAATATGAAGCACTGACTATTGGTTGCTTTATGCATCAGTCCAAACATGAGCATGTCTCCTTGCACATGCAGGTACACACACACACACACACACACACACACACACACACACACGTTAACAGACCAAGTAGAGGAATAAAATAAAATGAGGTTCCTAGAAACCTTTCTGGTAGATCTGTTTAGACTTTCTCCTTTTAAACAAAAGGCAATTTTTTAGTCATACTACAAGAGAGATTACTACAAAAGAAAAAAGTAATACATGTTATATTTTCAAAGATCTTACTTATGAAAATGATGCTTCAACTATTATTTAAGAAGTTACAAAGTATGTTATTCTTCATATGTTTTTCAGTGTTTATGCCCATTTGCCAAAAACCCTGTAGGTATTCTTTTACCCTCAGAATAAAGTGTTAGTGTTCTTGATTTTTATTAAATATACACAGAATTCTCAGGTTTACTTATGGAAATAAGGACCTGTGGTCAACTATAGTGCTTTGAAACATGCCACAGTATCAGGGATAATGATTCAAATATTAAATGGCCAGAACAGCATGGGCAACAATGAGTCAGAGCAGACACTGGCCAAGAGCAATGTAAAGGTATCTGGGCTAGTGATGCCCTGAACTACATTAAGCTTGTGTAGAAGGGATAGAGGACCAATGGAATTTGGTGTTTATTAGGAGGTTGGGGTCAGTAAAACTTATTCTAATACAACGTTTGGGTAAAGTGTTTTAAAATGGATAGATGTCCCATTCTTTATTACATCTGATATATAGCTCTTCCAAATTGTCTATTGCATGAGTTATATGACTAATATGAGAATTATAGATGGCAGCTGTTAAATTACTATTTTTAGGATAATAAACATATTCTCCAAACTTTTTGATTTGTGTGGTAAGTGAGCTCCATCTCACTAGGGACAGTATTAAGCTTACAGTAGGCCTGGTATATTAAATCATTTAAAGCCAATTAGAGTTTAGAGGTAAGTATTTGAAAGCAATGGATATTTTGTGTTTTTCTTCAGCTCCTATTCAAAATGTGTGTTGGTAAGAAAAAAATACTAAGTGATTCTGGTTACCAATAGGTTTTGTTAATGGAGTGAAGGTAGGACTTTATAAACCTAATGGCAATAATTTTGAAAATTAAACATAGTGCTAGAGAATAAGTTCTCAATTTTATTTTATTTTATTTTTTTTAATGATTTATGTTTGGTTTTATTAAATTTGTTAAATCTATTGTTGTTTACATAGGTAAGCAGCAAAGATAGTTTATTCAACAAGAGAATATTAGATAAGCAAGTTAAGGTATTTCCACGACAACTTCTCAATAATGGATCTAAATAACCTAGAAAAATGTTTGCAATATATGATTCATGGAAGAAAGAAAGGAAATGTCACCATTACATGATCCCATTAAAAATTAAAACATTTTTATATTTGATTAGAGTAATTCATAATTATTTTTTTGCCTTTATATCATTTTCTTTTTTTTATACAATTTATTTTTTAACATATGCAATTATTTTCCGTCATTTACAATACAGTAGTTTCAATGACACTCCAAACAGAAAAGCAAAGTAAAAAATCAAAACCCCCACTTCTATTTCATGTAATTAGACTTATACAGAAATTAGAAGGTTAAGTTCTCAATTTTAAATAATGTTTTTATGTATTTAGCACTTGTTATGATTTAGACAGTATTCCAATTGCATTATATAAATCATCTCACTTAGTACAACAATATAATTAAATGAATTTATTAATCTTAAGTTGAAATTTAGAGATTGCTTTATCCTGTATTTGATAATTCTACTATATCTTATATAGACTTTAAACTTCTCAAGGACAGGTACAGTATGACGTAGGACTCCATTAAGCTGTTATATGTGGATATATTTTGAGAGGTTTAAGCAGAGCACTAATGGAAGGATTATGAATACTCATGCTGATGGTGAGCTCAGTCCTTTGCTTTCCTGTTTTTAGTACCAGGGCAACCACTAAACTTCAAAGCAGAACCTGAGTCTGAAACAAGTATTTTGCTGTCTTGGACACCTCCGCGTTCAGACACCATTGCCAGCTATGAACTGGTCTACAAAGATGGGGAGCATGGAGAAGAGGTAGGACTGTGCTTCTCACCTTCTGAGCATTTGCTCTCCTGGGCACAACTCTAGTTTGTGTATTTGCCCAAGTTCTGCTAAAAGTTCAGGTATCTATAGACCACTTTGGTGGGTCACATTCATTCATTAAAAAAGAACTTGGAAAAAAACAGAATATTGATTTCAATTCTTTGGGAGGATGGAGGGCAAACAACAATAAAACAGTTGTTGTTCCTATTTGCAGGTTCCCAAGTTTCTTCTGAAAGTATCTAAAAGAGTATAGTCCATGAGACTTAGACACTTCCTTTATTTCTCTTCTGCACTGTAGTACTTAAGTCACTGCTAATATGTGACTAAGTGAGCTGCAAGGTTTTAGGATTTGTCCAAACTGGTTTCAGAGAAAGAGGCCCCATAGCAAACATTTATTTGTGTGCCAACAGTTATTTATATGAAAGTAAGTACATATAATGCTTGAATATGCTATGCAAATAAAATAATGGTGGATTGCATAAGGCTGAGAGTTCTTAATAGTTACTGAAAAGAAAAACAAGATGACTAATACATATATTAACAGGTATAGTAAGCAGTTCACATATATTAACTCCTTCAATTCTTACAATGGTGCCATGAGTTAGTCTCTACTTTCAATTGATTTCACATATAACAAAATGGAAACACAGAAAAACTTAAACAATTTCCCCCAAATCTCACACTACTGAATGGCAGAACTGGTATTTGAAAATCTAGGCAGTTAGGTTCTGGAATCCATTTTTTTAAACATTGGGGTATATTGCCCTTTGGGTGCATTTTGTATAAATTATAGAAATCAGTAGTAAGATACATCTAACATTTTGTTATTGTGAAATCCAATCCAAGAGCTTTAGGACAAAAATATCAGTAAAATTACATTTAACAACTGAATCCACATAAGTCATGTTATTATACTGCTTAACATTCTTTATCTTAAAAAGATCTTCACAAAGCTAGGTAACCCTAACTACTGACAGGAATACCTTTTTAAAACACATACTAAGTGAAATATTATCAATTAACTTATGGTATATCATTCTGAATGTTAGTAAATTAATATGTCCCTATAAACTTTTATCTTCTTACATCTGTTTGAATTGAGCAGAATCCCCAAAGACCAGATTCTAAATGGAATGCTTTGAGTTAGCTAACAAAGCCAATATGAATTAAGCACTCAAAAAGTTATATAATTAAAATACTGCTATAATTTAAAGTTTATATGTTACCTCAATAAAAACACCAGTTTTTATTTAGACATACAATTCAACATTAATTTATTTTAATTCCTTACCACTACCCAACTGAAACAACAAAATAAAAACAGCACAGAAGAGTGAAAATCCTTTGAGAATTCTATAGATGTAGATGCTTTAATGTTAGCACACCAACTCCGTTTTACAATTGTTTCTTTGGAGAATCCCTTTTTCCTTACCATTTGGGAAATCTACAATTTCTAAAAGCTTTTTTATTTGTGAGCCAGAAACCCTTAGGGATGTTTTCTCTAGATTTATATTTGAATTCCCCTTGACTGATTTCTGTTTGTGTGAACAGCAAACTGTATTCAATGAAAAGCCTTAAGATTATTTATTCCATTACTAGATTACATATTAGTGTGTATTTTAAGGCTTACTACAGGTTAATGTTCAATATGAGATTGATTACCCATAGCTATATATTTGATAAAATGCAATTCAAGTTTTAAACATGAAAAGTAAGAGTTTTAACATTCAGTTAAATAAACCTTACTTCAAAAGCCTTACATCAAAATTTATGATGGTAAAATTTGCAGAAAGTTTCTGACTTTTTTCTTTGTGTTCTATAGCCACAAAGAAAAAAGTTTTAAAATTGTTTCAAATCAACATAGAATACCGATATGGTGTCATATAAATTATCCAGCTTTCTTCAGTAGCTAACATCATTTTTATCCCACCAGAACTTTGCAATTTCAAATCTTTTTTTGTAGCAACCACATATAACCTGTATACTAGTTTCTGATGCTACTTCTCATCATATTTTCTTTGCTCCTGTTTAAATTCAGAAGGTCTTGGGAGAGGAGCAAGACCTTCTTCAGTTGAAATTGCACATGTTGGCCATACTCCACCATCAGGGGCAGGTGTCAGTTTCTGTTGTGGGTTACACCACAGCAACACATGCACCTTAAATACAACCCATTTACCGGTGGTGGCCTCTCAGCCTTCCTCTTATCGGATGCATTTGGTAACTGGATCATCCTTAGAAAGATCTGTGGCTTCTAGTATTCGGTTGCCTTAGTTGTTGTAGAAATTGACCATTTAAACATTGAGATAATCATTGTATAATTCCCCTGATAGAGTCCTAGATACTAACTGTGGATTCTATTTGCAATATTTTGATGCCTTTCTAACCTCAATAACAGAAATCTGAGGTTCCAGGCAGTGTGATGAAAATATTTTCGTGAATCCTAGTGAAAATGACCCAGTTCTTTTGTTATTTATCCACAGCAACGAATTACCATCGAGCCAGGGACATCTTACAGGCTGCAAGGGCTGAAACCAAACAGTTTGTACTACTTCCGTCTGGCTGCACGCTCTCCCCAAGGCCTGGGTGCTTCCACAGCTGAAATATCAGCCAGAACCATGCAGTCAAGTAGGTGTCTCTCTCTGCTGGTTTTCAGGCCTTTTTTACTAGCAGGTGGTGCGGCCTTTTCCCCACCAACAAACAAATCAGCTAATTAATATGTTTGCTAGTCAGGAATTTCTATGCTAGGAAGCATCCAACTTTGATGATTACAATCGTGACCTGTGTTGGTTTCCAACTTGGTCCAAATAGCAGATCCCACTCTCCCACTTCCTAAACTGAAAGAAGTCTGAGAAGTTCAGAGAGCTCCATGAGGAAAATGAGCGAAAGTTCTACCAGGCCCTGTTTAATGATTTATAAGGCTGCACAGCAGTCTTCTGGTTGAGAACACTGCCAAATAACCACAAAAGGGCTTAGCGAAGTAAAGAGGCAAAAAAAGACCAAATTTGTATGTTTTTTAAGCACAGAGGTTTTATCTTTGCTAACAAACAGGTCTTTATTTCATATATTTGTTTCACTCAGAGAAAAGCTCAGCTCTTGTGGCCAGTTTGTTACTAAGTCCGCAAGTAGTACATGTGGAAATTTGGAACATTCATAGAAAACCTGTATCTGGACAAATTTACGAACAGTGGAAATCACAAGTACATTTGCAATCCTAAATTGTATTTTGTTTCCTCAGGTTCAATTTCCTTTTGGAAAATCTTACCCTAAAGCATAGTTCTGTTTATCACAATGGGGGTTCATTATATCCAGGGAAGATTGCTTTCTGTAAAGTATTATATGGAAGTTTATTTTTGATGGAAAGTTTGGTAACTTATAATAATACAATTGTTTGGTCTTTATTAATAAGTTTCCATAATTAGTTTATTAAACAACCATTTACCTTGAACAGTTTTATGGAGATATTCCTTAGGTATTTTTTATACTTTATATTTTATATGTGAGTTTTGATAGTTACATATGCAGTAGATTTGTGTGATCGCAATACAGTGAATTTTACAAAGTGGATGCTCTGTTGACCTAAATTTTAGGCCTATCAGCAAAGATGAAATTTACATTTTCTAAAAAATGAATTTTCTTTCATATAAGCAAATCTTCTATTATTTCATTTTCTATAGAAATTTAACATCTTCTAAGGCTTTTTGAAAATAAATATATATTCTCTATCTTTCTCAAAACATGACCATTGGTAAAAATGTATTCAGGCCCTATTAATCCATTGGTGATAATAACCTATTCCCTTAAATTCCCTTATTTTATAAACTGAAGCATGTAAATCAATGCAGTTTTGTATTTTATTTTGAATTATTGTAGAACATAATTCTTAAATTGAGGAATTTAATTAAAAGAAGTGTGACATGCTTCAATATTATATTTTGCCTGGCTTACAAAACTGGCATTTTTGCAGGGATACATACATTCATATGTATATATTTACATACACAGAGATACAATGGACATTTTATAACCACATCAAAAGCTTATCTACTCATTTTATTTAAAAGTTTCAAATGATGTTGAATATATTCTCACAGAATAGAAAGTCTGAAGGTATCAATGCAATAAAAACAAAATCAGCTTTTTAAAAAGAATTACAAATGAGTCCTTGCTTTTACATGAACTATTAAATTTATTATGAATACTGATAATGCATATGAAATAGTTTCATAATTTGAAATATAAGAACCTGTAGTTAGAATCAATAAAAATGATAGATATTCCAGTGATTTTACAAATCTTACTTTAAATTTATAAGATTTTTTTGTGAGAATTCTCTTCTTATGAGTACAGGGAGCTTTTCATTTTGATTCAATATGATGAAGAACACGAGACATGTAGATTTAAAAAGATAATCCTGTAAACAATTAGATACACCTGACACTACATAATATTAAGATACACAAAGTCTAAAGAAATACTGAAACTCCATATTTGCATACACAAAATTGGAAATGATTTACTGATTCTACCATATCAATCACCTTAAAATAAATAAATATATATGTATGTATATTTTATTCCTCTTATTTGTTTTTTAGGAATTTTATATTGTTAACTTTAAACTAATTTATGATAACATTTGCATTGCTTTTGTTGCTTTTTAATTTTTTTCAAGTAATGATATGTTTGGGTAATTTGGTGGAAATAATTGCTCAGAAATTGACCATTTTATTTTAAAATGGATAATAAGAAATTTTCTCTCTTAACTCTATATAAACTTTATATAAATAACCATGTACAAAATGAAAGAGATTTTGCACATAAGTCATATCTTTTCCAGATGGTTCTCAGGATATTTTTTTAAACAGCTTTTGTTAATGACTGTGTTACTGACATTTTATAAGGGATAGATTATTATTGATTTTGCCAAAATTTGCTGGTGGGATCTAATTCTTTACTAGTAATGGTGTCTCAAGAAGTGCTAAAATAAATTCTTTTAAAAAGCTGAAAGCTGACGTAGGGTAAGTATAAGTTACAGTCAGAATCAACAAGACTGACATTGCCCTCGGGTAGGTAAATCTTGGACTATGCATTTCATCCTTTATTGATTCTGCATGCTCACTTATATGGGCTACAATCATAGCTAGATTAACACCTTTCATTAAAACCGGTCAGGCTGGCTCAGTTTTTCAGATAGTCAGAGGGAACACTTTGAAATTTGGGCTTTTATTTCTTTTCTTTTTCTTTTTTAATTGGAATTGATGGAAGGGCATCCAACAATTACTACAACTCCTTACACTTGAAAACCCTTTCACGAATGAATACTGTACATGCCTCACCCTCATTCTAGATATAGAAGGGAAAGATGGAAACAGCATCTGGGAAGCATCATCCAACTCTCATGTAATAAATCTTGCCGTATTTACAGCTTTTTTAAAGTTGGGTAGTCTGCAGTAGGGCTGGGAAATACTGAGGGATTGGTTTAGAAGAAGAATTTAAATTGCAGGTAGGTAATTTTGTTTGAGGCTCTATTGTCTCAAGATTTCATGTTCACATATTCCCCCCACCCATTATTTAACATTTATTTCTGGTCATTTATTCATTATTTGGTTTATTCATATTACTAAGCCAAGGTACATAAATTTAAATTTTTATTTTGAGTTTCAAAGCCTTATTTTCACTTTGTTGCCCTTATTGTTCGTTTATTTATTTTTGCCTTTTCTTTTGTTTTATCATTTTTTTTTCCAACCACTCCTGCCCTTTCACTCAAACCCTCCTTTAACTCACTACCAAAATAAGAGCCGTCAGCTCCTCCTCAAGACATTAGTTGCACCAGCCCAAGTTCCACTAGTATTTTGGTAAGTTGGCAACCTCCACCAGTGGAAAAACAGAATGGCATTATTACTGAATACTCCATCAAGTACACCTCCGTGGATGGAGAAGATGACAAACCTCACGAGATTTTGGGAATTCCTTCGGACACTACTAAGTACCTTTTGGAACAGCTGGAAAAATGGACTGAGTACCGGATCACAGTGACAGCCCACACAGACGTCGGCCCTGGCCCCGAGAGCTTCTCCGTGTTGATTCGAACTGATGAAGATGGTATGTTGCCTCTGCTCCGTCAGTTTGCACCCTTCTGACAGTCTTGGTCTGCTGTCTTTCGATAGGCTAACGGTAATCCGTTGTTTTTTGTTTTTGTTTTTGTTTTTTTTACTTCTGCTCATCTTTTTTTACCACGCATCGCTATGACTTCAGTAGTTTTTGCCAAAGACCTATCTTTGCTGCAGCCTGGGCAATTATTTTTTTCAATCTCAACACAATAATTTGCTTCCCTTTAAAAGAACAGCTTGCTGGTATGACCTTGCAATCCAGGCCATTCTCTATATTTCCGTCTAAAGTCTTCTGTGGTTTTCTTGACATTTTTAAATAACTTTTTTTACATTTTGAAGTAAACTTTTTGAAACTGTCTTCTTACCTTCTTGTTGCCTTTTTGTTTTGCATATTTCAGAGACACTGATGCTCGACATTCAATTTTTGGCATCTGTTGTTTGGAAAACCTTTGATACGACAAAAAAAAAGAGAGAAGAAAACCCACACAATCAAGAATCTTTTTATTCTGCTAAAAAGAAACCTTTAAAAACACACAACAGTCAACAACCAGTTTTTGTTATTATTTCAATGCTATTCCTCTTTGTGCTTTAATGCTTTGAACCTCAAAGCATCTTCCTTGGCTTTTGTACATTTTTTACATGTTTTTCTATTTCTCTGATACTCTTTTTTTCTTCCATTTTTTTTTTTTTTGGCATCGGTCATGTTTTTTGATCTTTCTTACAAGGTAGAGCAGATTGGTTGAGCATTTTCATTGCTTGAAAGTGTTTGTATTCCACAAAGGAGACATAGCGGGTCTGCCCATTTTTTTTTAAACCTAAGTAAAGAAAATGCTCTGACTGGGTGAGACAAGTGCCTGTAATTTTCTTTTATCCAATGATGTTGTTCCAGTTCCTAGTGGTCCTCCTCGCAAAGTCGAGGTAGAGGCTGTCAACTCAACATCTGTTAAAGTCTCATGGCGCTCACCTGTGCCCAGTAAGCAGCATGGCCAGATAAGAGGATACCAGGTGCATTATGTGAGGATGGAAAATGGCGAACCCAAGGGCCAGCCCATGCTGAAGGACGTCATGCTGGCTGATGCACAGGTAAGCCTCTGAAATCACATACCTATGGTTTTATTTATTTAGTATACTTGTATTTCAGTCTGTACCTTGAAACGGACCTGCCCTGTTTTTTTTTTTTTAATTTTTTGACATTTTAAAAATCCTGCACAAATTCCAGCTTTAAAGCACATGATGTGCATTTACTTTTCAAAGTTAATAGCAAGTAAGGAAGTGAATTGTAATAAACTGACACTCAAGCCTAATTAAAAACATGTCATTTTTTTCTTAAAATACAGATACTCAACTCTACATTTATATCTCAGTTTGCCTTTCTGTCTTTAAAAAAATTGAATTGATTTTAATCAAATTAACAGAAAGAATTCTAAGTAGCTGTACTAAAACTCTTTGGAACTAAGTTGATCTAATTTCTAAGTGTAAGACTTCTGCAGTTGAAGAGGGTATGTCCTTATTTGAGGAAAGCTATCCAGATAGTATTTTATTTAGTACTTAATCAAATCATGTATTCAGAAGTAATTATTTGATTTCCTGAAAATGAAGATAATAACCATAAAAATTAATTTACAGTTTCCCATAAAATAAATGAGAATCCCCTATGTTAAGCCAACTTAAGAATAGTATGAAAAATAATTGAGTATGTGAGAAATTTAATTGATCCTAGAGTAGTGGTTTATAACCATGCAGTCATACCTTGGCTTTTGTAAATTAGTTTAAAGCAGAGCATTAGGTTTCTATTTTTAGTTTCTTTGAAACTAAGGTGTTTCAAAGGATAATACCATGATAAATCCACTTGTATTCTACATATTTACCTGAAAAGAAGAAGAAGATTTCAGTTAATATCTTATGCCGGGGTTTACATGTAACCCATGTAATTTACATGTAACCCATGTTGGCTCCAGTAGTGATGGGATGTCATGAATAGGGGAGCTCTGTGTTTATCTAGCAAATTGGTGGTTGGGCATGGAAATGGATGGAGCTTGGAATTTTTGAAATTTCAGTAAAAAAGTCCCTCCTTTGTGTGACAGTGAGGACGACTGTGAGCCAAATTGAGAAATATTTTATCAGGTTGCCAAATTTTGCATTCTTGTCTCTGTGCGAACAAGAGATCATTATATATCCCTGTGGCTTAAGAAAGCATTTACCCTAATGTCTTAGTATAATCAATTCACAGATCTGCTTATTTTTCCTTCCACTTTGAAATGTTTTAACTAAAAGGATCTGGATGAGTGGCTTACTTAATCAATTCCACATCCAGTTGCATGGTTTTAAAGTCTACTTCTGTAAACTTATTTTTCAGATTCATAGTCCTATAGACTCTGGGTGTTGACTTGCTTTTCCTAAATATTTATTTTGTGCTATCTGTGAAACAGAAAGTACTCACAATCTGAAATTAATAAAGCCATTGTTGCCTATGTTTTCTTCGTAAGTCTAAAAATATGAAGAAGAAAATGTATGGCCACCATGCTCTGATGTCCTCCTTCATGTCCTAGATAATTCTACATTATAAACCTGTAGTTTTGCCAGTGTTTTCATTGTGGTTAATGGAATTATGTGGTACAAAATGCCTTAAATGTCAGCAGTTTTTTCCCCTCTCTTCTACTTTGTCTTTTTGTTGTTAATGTGCATATGTTTTTGGTGGTTCTTGTTTTTTCCTTTTTTTTTTTTTTTTTTTTTTTTTTTGGCCTACCTCATATGCTCCCTAACTATTCATTGAAATTCCATTGCATCTTGCAAGACTTCCCTGGGGCTAGAAGATTCCAATATTTTATGAAAGGTGTTAATCTAATTAGTGACATAATTGCATAACGTAAGGATAAAGTCAAAATAAATGTCATAAAGTAGTGTATGATTAGAAATATCAGATTTACATTATGCCTTATTGATTCATTCCAATGAACCTCAGATTAAAAATATCTATTAGCTGATTTTAAAGATAACCATACAAAGCATATTTACTTTTGGCCTCTGAATTGAGAGTGAGGGTGGCAGCATACATACCTACTCTTTGGAATTTTACTGTACACATTGCACCAATTGCTTATTTTTTCAGTTTTTTTTAATATAAGGAGGTCACCATTGCCTTTTAAGGCTACAAATTTCTCTTCATTTCTATTTATTTTGTTTCCCTCTTCCCCAACCTTCTTAATCTCAATCAGTGGGAATTTGATGATACTACTGAACATGTGAGTAATTTTTTTGACTGCTTTGTCAAAAACAGATTACAAATGCTTGCTTTTTTCTGACACCCCTCTTTTACTTATGTGTGATATGTCATCACAAGTTGCTTGGATGCATGAACTAACAAATTATTTTTAAATTATCTTCACTCTATGGTATCCTTTTTATTTAGGCTTTGTTTTGTGAAATTAGCACGGTGCTAGTGATTGCCTAAGAAAATCATGAGCTCATGTTGTTTTGATGGCTGCTACTAACTCTGCCTTATGACACAGTTAGAGGAGGCATGCTTCAAGTGGAGGCGTCCCAGAGGAGAGATATCAAGCTGTTTGCTATAGGCTGTTCATAAATCCTACCTCAGTGTTGCATTTTAGGTGGATAACACAATGTAGATCTGGCACTAATTATATCTAGAAATGACAATTCTCTTATACCCATAGAAATTTGAGTAAAATTGAATGAGCCGTGCCAAGAAGTAGAAAGTATATGAGAAAGGAGTTTTTTTAAATATTTTGATGACTGGATTATGTTATTTATTGAGAGTGTATTATTATGTAAAGGTTTCCATGGGGATCATAGGATGTGACTCTGCCTTCTAAGTGCTTACTTAGTGGCTAGGAAGGATGTAAAGTTCAGAAAAGTTCCATAAAATACAACAAAAACAGTGACCTCAAGCAATGTGTAATTAATTAATAAATGAGTGACGTTGTCAGTAAGAGCTGTGAATTCAAAGGCCATGGACCAAGATGGTAGAAGAGGTCTTGAAACTTAGTTTTGAACTTGAAAGATAAGTAAAGATTGTAGAGATAGAAAATGTGTGTGTGTGTGTGTGTGTGTGTGTGTGTGTGTGTGTGTGTGTGTGTGTTTTGGGGAGTTGGAGTTAGGAACATATATATTTTTTTAATTTTTTAAGATTTATTTATTTTTGAGAAACAGAGAGAGACAGATCATGAGTGGGGTAAGGGCAGAGAGAGAAGGAGCCACAGAATCGGAAACAGGCTCTAGGCTCTGAGCTGTCAGGACAGAGCCCAATGCGGGGCTAAAACCCATGAACTGTGAGATCATGACCTGAGCCGAAGGTGGACGCTCAACTGACTGAGCAACCCAGGAGCCCCGTGGAACATATTTTGTAAAGTATAGGAAAAGCAGTCATTGGAGCACTCAGTAATGTGATATAGTCAGTTGATAGTGAGCTTTGCCAATTTAACATAAATGAAAGGGTTCAGGTCAGTAAATTAGCTCTAACTATGGCTAAGAGATAACCTTTAATATAATGTTGGGAAAACCTGAAGTGTCAAGCTAAAAACCTGGCTTTTAACCTTTCAACACTGGAATGATATAGAAAATTAAAAATAGAAACAAGATACAGGTTAGTAAGGGTATTCTTTCATTTACTTTTTCTTTTCTTTTTTTGCCAAAACACAGGGCTCCTGTTGGGAATGTTAGTATATATGGTGGGCAAGGTATCAGTTTTAATGGAACTAATAGTGTTTTATAGACTTTATTGACTGTGATCCATAGTAAGAAACACATTAAATATCATGACCAATGCATTCATATGTTTCATTTCCAAAATGCTGGTTATAACTGAGTAAATTGACTTCATGACCTACATAAATGAGTCATTGTCTGCAGCTTAAACACCGATGACTTAGTGGATAGATTAGAGAGGAAGAAGAGTAAACGGAGAAGCAAAAACAACTCTTTTACTAAACCAGTCATGAAATTATAAAAATTCAACAAAACTGAAGCAGAATAAATGAAAAAGGAACAGTTTTGGTCACTATTTTTAAAGACAAAACCTGCTAACAATTTTAGGAAGAAAAAGAGATCAAGATCACTCATAAGCTTGGAATATGCTCTAACATTCATTAAAGTATAGAAGCAAGGAGGAGAGTTTGTCATTTGCAAGGAATGACATTTGAGCTTCAGTTAAATTGAACTTGAGGGAACAATTGATAGTCAAGGGAAACTGTCCACATATTCACAATGTACATGCCATTGGAGCCCTGATGCTAAATCAAGACAAATTGAATTTGGGATATAGACAGAAAAAAATTCTTTAAAGATTGGTAATGTGTGTTTTTTAGGACTAGAGAGGAACACAGCAAGCCAGTAACTGTTTCAGAACATCTCAGAATGCCAACTTTTAACTGACTGTTAAGGGGCAATAAGTTGAATGGAGATCAGTTAGAAGAAGACAAAGACAATGAGGAACATTGGCCATGATATCAGCCACCCCACTCCACAGAGAGTATAGAAATCCCTGAGTGAGTGTGTGCACAGTTTAAAGAAAGAAAACATAATGCAAGAGATGATGTGATCCAGGCCAACAGAGGTGTGTCCAGCTGTGATTATACTCCTGCAGATGGTTTGACCAATTTCAAATTGCATTACAATTTATTATCCTGTAGCAGTCTGTGCAAGAGAAAGGACATGTGTGGTTAATCCCAATTTTATAAGTGAAAAAGACATGTAGAAGTCTCAGAGTGTATAAATTTCTTCCATAAAGTTTGGTGATTGACGCAAGCCTTGCTTTTTCTTCCTAGCCTTGTCTACATTCAGCAGAAATCCAGTAGCATGTGTGAGGCACCTTGGACACAATAATGCTGGCATTTTCCCATTATAATTTTTGGAATACCCATTGTATCTACTGCTACTCTTGGGTGATTTGGATGGTTTTATAGTCACTGTAATGTAAACCATTCCAAGGTCCTGAAAATAAAATCTCTCTCCCAAATTTAACCTATTCATCTGGCAGAATAATTTTTCTAGTGGCTCTCCGGTATGAAATCTGAAATTTTTGAATTTCAACTCTGATGATATTCCTGCCATTTTGAGAAGAGAATACTGTCAAAAGCTGTGATATTTGGGATCAGATTCAACAATTGAATTCTGTGGTGCCCCTTCCAGCCTTGTACAGCAAAATCCTTTTGTCCTCCACACGATCCAGTCCATTCCATGAATTCTCACTTGCATTGTCTTCCGATATGGAAGTCAGTGGCATTGTATATTTCTTAACTCTAACCATATTTAATTTGAAATCAAAAGTGTGCCAAATATCTGAAAGGTAGTTTTTTTTTTAATGTGGGTATTTGTGTGTGTGTGTGTGTGTGTGTGTGTGTGCGCGTGCGCATGCGTGCACTCGCGTGCATGCGTGTGCATGTATATGTAGCAACTCTGAAGAAAATAACAGAACAAATTAATAACCACTCTATGTAAAGAATCATATAATCTCCAGTTTGGAATAACAGATCTAAGTCTTAGAACTACCACAGTTTGGAGCCCTACCTAAGAGAAAACTAGAGTTTCAATAGTTTGTGATATTTAACATTTTCTAAATAGAATTAATTGAGCACACATTCATGACGTGGTAGAAAAAGTATTGTTCTTTGGTTTTATAGCTTACTCCAGATCACCAGAAAATTCTCCTTAGTGTGTAATAATTTTAGTCCATAATCTATATCATTAACCAGTATGTTACCTGAGTCCTAGAAAACTTCTCTGGCTGTTAAGATATCAAATTCCAACAGATCAGCCATTTGGCAAAATTCTAGCATGGTGATAGAACAAGCTACATTGGCATCAGCACCATCACTGGTCTGTGGGCCAGGCGATAGTGGGTGCATATTGAGAGCTAGTGGTATCACATTACTGCTGGTTTATGGATTTCTCTCTATGAGCCAGGCATAGTTGTGAATGTTTACCTGATATAACTCCTCTAATCCTTCTGTTATTCCCACCTTCACAAGTGAAACTGAGGTACAGAGGAGTTAACTCACTTGCCCTGGATCACCAAGCTAATAAATATGGAGATGAAGGTTTCAATTAAAGAATTCAGGAGTTCTGGCCCCAGGTTTCATGTTTTTAACTACTTCTTAGAACTACTTCTTAGGGTTTCGTGTTTTTAACTACTTCTTAGAACTACCTCTTAGGATGGCTGAAGTCCCCACTGTAATGTCAGCATGAAAGCAGATCATCCATAACATGAGCTCCAGGCATGAAACTTCCAGTGTTTGGCATGGCTACCGGGAGTAATGAAGCATGCATAGAATGAAGATGGATGCTTTGATTTTCCCCCAGGGCATTTGTGGTGTTTTGAATCAGTGTCATTCTATTGTGTCATTTTAGGACATGATTATTTCTGGGCTACAGCCTGAAACTTCCTACTCCCTCACCGTCACAGCTTATACCACCAAAGGCGATGGTGCTCGAAGCAAGCCCAAACTGGTGTCCACCACTGGGGCAGGTAAGTGTATCTGTGCATATATGTGCCTTGAACATTTCCCTGGTGACAATAATACTAATTTTCCAAATAGTATGGTGAATTTTATCAGAAGCAGCAAGTGGGCCGTGGTCAACTTTTGTGTATGTATACACAGTTCAGAAGAAGCAAAGCAAATTTCCCAAATTATTCAGTCAGGCATTCAACAAATATGTTTTTGAGCACTTAGTACATGTCAGATAATACTCCCAGTAATGGGGATACAGCAGTCAACAAAGCAGAACTATTCTTCCTTCCTGAAACTTATGCTCTGAGTAGGACTAGATAACTAATAAATAGATAAAGGAGTATATAAAAAAATAAGTAAGTGATGCTTTCAGAGAAGCTGAAAAATAAAGGTCAGTCCCCTAGGAGCCATTGGAAAGAGTGAACGGAGAAAGTATCTTAGAGGAAAGTAATTTGAACTGAGATATGAATGATGTGGAAATGCAAGTCCTATGACTGTCCAGAGGGGAGATCATGTGGACAGGGATGCCACTCCTTAGCTTCAACCCCTCCCAGGAACAAACCCTTTTAGAGGAGTTGCCATCTTGAACTGGGTTGATGACTCATGGTTTTGTTTTCTCGCCATTTTCACCTCCTCAGTCCTTGCTGGAGGATTCTAAGCGGGAGGGGGCAAATCACATAAAAGATGGGAAACAGAAAAAAGAAAAGCAAAAAGGCTACAAAATATCAGATTGCTCCTCTCTGAAGAACAGTTTCTTAATACTTTTTAGGGTTAGTTTGATCGCCTCCCATTAGGAAAAGCCAGCATAAAGGAAGACCTGACATTGTAAAACCAATAAATTAAGACGTAATTACAAAAGGATTCTCCTCCAGTCCCTTTATATAGCAATCTCCCATGGAACATTTAAACTATGATTTGATTTACTCCTCCCGAATCGCTTCTCACACAACTTTTAGGAACACACCTCAGTGTAAAGGCATGAAGCAAAGAACAGCTGTGATGTTGAGTACCCTCCTGGGTGTCATGCTCACTGCCAAATTTGTCTAAATGTCGTAAGATTTGCCTCACTTACATCCTGCCACCTGGAACTGCCTCAAGCAGCAGGATTACAGATGGCAAAACTCCTTTAAGGCAATGTCTTCTGGGCTTTTTCCTTTCTTTCTCTATCTCCTCCCCGCCCCACCCTTTTTTTTTTAAGAATAGCACTGTATCAAGCTAATTTAATGCCCTGCTTAGGAGATACATGCTCAGTGGAGGCAGGCCAAATGGCTATGGAACCAGCCTCTATTGAAAGGTAAACAGCCAAAGATAAACTCCTGAAATTGAATCCCAGATGAAGAAAATACACTTCTTTCACCTATATCTATAATTGTGTCTTAATTAGTCTGAGATGTCTTACATAAAGTATCAAACTACTGTTGGCCATAAGATAAGGGTACTATCATTATATATACCTTCTCCTTATTAGGAGAAGAAAGTATATAACTTATAGCCAAGCGATGTGAATCCCAGAGAAAGAAATAACATCATCTATTTTAATAGCTAAGACTGGCTCATCACTTTTTAGTGGCTATACAAAAAATTATTTAGAGTTTTGGATCTTATTCACAGAAAAGATTATTTTAGTGTTTCCATTTATAATTTTGGATCTTTCTTAATCAATTGAGACTTGAGTGTTGAAATAGGCAATGCTTATTTTAGATATCTGCACATTTATTGCCTTTATACTGCTCAGCCAAGCCTATATTGGAGGTGTGTGAATCCAGTTTATAATTTCTGTAAGAGAAAAGAAAAACTGAATTTTATTTTCTGCCAACCTACTAATCAAAAAGAATTTCCTAGTCATAGTTTATCCACAGGTATAATCATTATATATCTACAGGATAGACAAGAATTACATATCCATAATAACTCAAAGCAACATTATTTTGTACCTATAAAAAAACTTACAGAGACATAAGAGAACATAAGAGTATCATTAAGTGTTTAGGCTTTGGATTCAGATGGATCTGGGTTTGTCTTAGAGCTTTCTCAATTATCACACATCTGACTATGCAGTTTTCTATCTCTCTGGGTGTCATTTTCTTATCATAGAAAATTAAGATAATAACTAATCAGAGTGTGTAGTCAGGAGTGAAAAATGTAAATCAAGTGAGAAACTACATCTTAGCACAGTGCCTGGTACATTACAGGTACCCAGTAATTAAATATGTTATAATTATGATTCTTACTAACTGTATCTAATTAGCTAATCTTTACTCACCTTCATTTCTGTGTGGCATGAACCTTCATATGTGTGAAGGTTTGATATAAGAAGATATTTTTTAAACTCCCTTAAATTATTGTCTCAATAAACCTATTTGTTTCTGTTACAAATTCTGGTATTTCAGCCTACCTTAATAATTAAGAATGAAAAGAAGCATATATCTACAAAGGTATATAGACCAAGGCTTTTTTTTTATTCATAAATAAAGAAATGGGGATTCCTGCAGAGTGGTGCTCCCACTCAGCAGTGATTGAAGTGTGAACATCTGTGTCGGTTGGTCTCAGCACTCCATCCCTTGTGTTGCAGTTCCAGGGAAGCCCCGGCTTGTGATTAACCACACTCAAATGAATACTGCTCTCATTCAGTGGCACCCCCCGGTGGACACATTCGGACCTCTTCAGGGCTATCGTCTAAAATTTGGCAGGAAAGATATGGAGCCACTCACTACTCTTGAATTCTCTGAGAAAGAAGACCACTTTACTGCTACAGACATCCATAAAGGAGCATCCTATATCTTCAGGCTCTCAGCCAGAAACAAAGTGGGCTTTGGGGAAGAGATAGTGAAGGAGATTTCTGTTCCAGAAGAAGTCCCAACTGGATTTCCTCAAAACCTCCATTCAGAAGGCACCACTTCAACATCTGTCCAGTTATCCTGGCAGCCACCTGTCCTGGCAGAGAGAAATGGCATTATCACCAAGTATAATCTTCTGTATAGGGATATCAACATCCCTCTTCTTCCAATGGAGCAGCTTATTGTTCCAGCTGATACCACTGTGACTCTCAGTGGCTTAAAACCAGATACCACTTATGATGTAAAAGTACGTGCTCACACGAGCAAAGGGCCCGGGCCATATAGTCCCAGTGTCCAGTTCAGGACACTTCCTGTGGATCAAGGTAGGATTTGTCTGCTTATGGCCTTCCTCTTTTAAAGGAATATCGGTCTTTGGAAATCAGTATTTTGAAGCTATAAATAACTGATCGAACCATTCCTATTAATAGATTCAGCCAAAGCAAAACAGGTAAAGTATGTAAAACTTAATATGTTTTGGATGCCTTAGATTTCAGTTATAGAATGCCAAGCAAGTCTGGCTGACAGCACCCCAATGTTCTCAGGTAAGGAAAATACAATATAATTGACTGAATTGGAGAAAAAAACAGATGTCTTTAGGAGAATGGGGAAATAAAGTGAATAGTGTGAACAGGTAGGCAAACCACACTTCTCTCTCTGATCAAAGTAGACAGCATCTAACTTAAATCCGATGGTCCATGCTGGAAAAAGGCAGGTCATATGTTTTTAGGAGTAGTTTAAATACACTGTTTTTCCTTTTCCAGCAGTGTTTGCAAAAAATTTTCATGTCAAAGCAGTAATGAAGACTTCAGTGCTGTTGTCTTGGGAAATTCCAGAAAATTATAATTCTGCCATGCCTTTCAAAGTAAGTTTTTTTTCTAATTTGTAAGATATCATGGTTGTAAAAGGGGGGTACAGTTCATCTGGGTAAGTTACTTGGAAAGCATACACACCACTTTGATTCAGCCACACACACTTGACTTTTTTTTCAGTTTTGGCTTCCACTCAAAGGATGAGGCAGGAGACACCATGTAGTTCTAGGATGAACGTTTTACATCTAAGCTATTACTTTTGTTTTCCTACTAGTAAATGAAATTTACATTGTTTCTATCTCTTTACAATACAGTATCCTGGGATTTAAAAAATTTGTTTATTGGCCTGAATTCTTTGTAAGTTTTAAGCTCTAATGTGCAATGGAGAGCTATTGAGAGATGTTAACACGAAGGCAAGTCTATGAAATATAGAGTATAGAGTAGAAAAACACTTTTGAAAGCAAAAATATACTTAGGAACAGGAATAGAAGTGTTTAGAAAAAAGAGTGATGTGGAGAATACATTCAAATAGCATTTCTGTCTATTTCCCATTAAGATTATATGCAACCCACAGGTTAAATATTGAAAATATTGTACATTTCTTTGTGTACTTCTTATAAAAGTGAGAACCAAAAGAAAAACTGATACAACCTCTAGAATTTATGAACACTTCCAGGCTTAGGAATTGTTCAAAAATAGAATTGACCTGATATACATGTTCAATAAACAAGTGCACATTAGTCGAGAAGCCTGTGCTGCCTCTCTGAGAAGCAGATCTCCCTGACTGGTTGTATGTCTCTAGATTCTTTATGATGATGGGAAAATGGTGGAAGAAGTGGATGGCCGAGCTACACAGAAGTTAATTGTTAACCTAAAGCCTGAGAAGTCGTATTCGTTTGTGCTGACAAATCGTGGAAACAGTGCCGGTGGGCTCCAGCACAGGGTAACAGCCAAGACTGCACCAGATGTACTTCGTACCAAGCCTGCCTTCATTGGGAAGACCAATCTGGATGGCATGATCACTGTGCAACTGCCTGAAGTACCCGCCAATGAAAATATAAAGTAAGTTAACTGAAGGACTAGGGTTGAAGGATAGAAATGGAAGGAAGTGAGAAAGAAAACTCAACCTTAGTGTTATAAAGGTTATAAAAGAATCTGTTGCTATGGGTAGAGTAAAAGATCCTTTTCTGCAAGATCTCAGTTAATATTCGTTTCATTGCACTGTGTTCTCATGTTCATTGTAACACAGATTCTCATTAATTTAACACTGAACTTTTTTTTAATGTCTCAGGAATGATGTAACTTAGGAGAGATAGACAAATAGAATGTGGCTCTTGCTATAAAAAGGAGTTTATGTTATAGTATACAGAATAAGGTGGATAGTTGAATAACTCTGGTGTTTGGCCAATATTATTATAATAGTGAGGAAGTCTTAGCATGAAGCTGAAAGGAACTTTGGGAAATGAGGTAGCATTTGACACTGTTGTTTTATATATGTGCTGAAACATTTCAAAAGTTAAAGTTCAGAATGACATTGGAAAAAACATGAAAGTTTAAAAATGCAAATTTTCTGTTTTAGATGGAACTGAATTGAAAAAAAAAATTTAGTCAATTAAGTGGTTTATTGGTTGCACATAGCTAGTAGACTGTAGCCAGTACATTTTATAACCGGTATACCTAGCTGGTTGTAACCAATAGCACAAAAAAAAAATATTTTCCCTGCTTTAAGCATGAGTGTTGAGGTTGGCCCTGGAAAACAAAAGAAGATGTGATCTCGGTCTTCAAAGAATTATCATAGGCATACCTGGGTGGCTCAGTTGGTTGAGTGTCCGATTTGGGCTTAGGTCATAATCTCACACATAATCTCATAATCTCACATAATCCTACAGGCTCAGAGGTTCGAGCCCTGTGTTGGGCTCCATGCTGACAGCTCAGAGCCCAGAGCCTCCTTCAGATTCTGTGCCTCACTATCTCTCTGCACCTACCCTGCTCATGCTCTCTCTCTCTCTCTCAAAAATAAATAAGCATTAAATTAAAAAAAAACTAGCAAAGAGTAGGGGATACAGAGAGACAGACAAATGTAATACATGCTAATGATAGAATTATAGTTTATCTTAAGAGCAGCTAAAAGAGAATGAACACATACCAAAAAAAATCAGAGGGAGAAGATTATATGCAAAGGCTTATTGGTGAAGGAAACAACTTATTCTGTAAGGCCTGGAGAGGAGAAGTGAGAGAGGAATACAAGGGCCAAGTTAACACTCAGAAATTGGGACTATATCCTATAGACAAGGGAAATTCATTAAAGCTTTTTTTATGCAAGAGAATGGTGTGTACCATTTTTTTAAATACCTAAGTTTTCTTGTTTTCATTTTAGGGAATATGTATTGAGTATCTGCTGCATGATAGAGTATTGTGCTGCCTGCTTGCTTTCTCATTGCTTCTATCCCACATGGTCATGTTTAGATGAAACTTGCTATGAACAATTTGAAGGTCAAGCAGAGGCATTTATACATAGTTTATGGACCATTGGGATCTTCAAATTTAGCAGCAATCTGGTGACATAATTGGGACAGTTCTTAGGGAAGGTGGGTCCTGAAGGCATATGTTGGAAGAATTGGAGCAGCATAGAGAAAAGTGTTGGGATGCCATTGCATAGTTGGTTGTTTCTAAGTGACAAGATTCTTAAATCAGATGGTAATTAGGGAAATAAGATATAGAGGCAGATGATATCAGTAGTGTAGTAAGAATTGGTAACCACTTTAATAAGATATCAGATGAAAATGTCATAGTTGACATAGACGAGAGTTGAGCTTGGATGACAAAATAAATGATGTCACCATTCAGCCTAAGGAATGAAAATCAGGAAGAAATTGATGACTTTAATTTTGTGTATGTTTTACATGAGGTATCAGTGAAATATCTAATTAAGGATGTGGGCTTAAAGAAATTGCTATGATTATAGATAAATGTTGAGAATTATCATGGAAAGAGACAGAATCACTGAGATAGGTGAAGACATGAAGTAAAAGGCTAAAGTAAAGGTCTCAGTGAGGATGAAAAGAGCAAGTAGAGAACACAGAGTGGGATTTGTTACATAGTTAAATGGAGAACCAAGCCATGGCAAGTTCATGGCAAAAGAATTTTCAGGATGTGTACCATTAAGAATTTCCAAAGGTCCAGGAAACTTATAGAAGATGACTGAAAAAAAATGAGCTGTTAAAAAGTACAGTTATAAACAAAAAGTTTTCAATATAGGGCCATGGTTTAAATTTAGGAAAGTCTAATAATTGGCTACTTTAGACTTAGCTAAAATCAAATCTTCCAAAGGAAACTTTTTTTTCATATTCATTTGGTGAAATAATTGGAGGATTTCAACCAAATGGTGGATGTTCCAAACGATTATAACTAAAATAAATTCACTGAAAAATACAAACTCCTTTTTTGCCCACCTTTCTTTTTCTATCATTCAGAAAACTGGAAATGAAAATGGAATATAAGTGTAATTCTTATCTCAACAAAATTGAGTATGAAAGTGAGATTATATTTATCCATTTTGGTTTAAATGACCTGTGGATTTTTTAAATCTCCCATTCTAGTTCCAGGCAATGTTTCAGCGATTTGGGAGAGATAATGCTGACTTTTTCACTGCTCTGACAAAACTTAGTTATTGGGGAATTTGGACAAGTAGAGTCAATTGAAGTGGAGTTTTAGGATACCAAAGATAAGATGGATCAGGGAGGCCAAAGGAGGAGCTCCTAACCCCAGGTTAGTAGCTCAGGGAAGGTACCAGAGAAAGAGACATGGAAACTGAAGCTTAAAGAATGACAAAAGCCTAGTCAGTCAGTGGGAGTGGGGTTGGGGAGATGTTGTTTCAAGCAGAAAACAGCATATGTGATACCACAGAAGCAAGAGAAAGACTAGCACTTCTCATTTGTCCACCCAACCAATAAGACATTTTCTCTGGCATCCAACAAACATGTATTCTATACATAGTGGATTGCCAATGCCAGGTCTGGAAAACAGAAACATGACTGAGATAATGGTGGTAGAACAGATACAAAAAAAAAAAAAAAATCTCATGAATATAAAGGAGTAAGCACTGCCAGAGTTCCAGTCCAACTTGGGTGTCAGGGGAGACATCTAGAAGGAGCTGATATTTAATGAGTCTTGACGGATGGGAAAGATTTAGAAAATGTAAAATAGTTGCAAACATAAAAGAACAGCGAAAAGATTCAGAGTATAAACTTAATCTATTCAAAAACATGAACTGTCTATTCAGGGAAAGAGCAATTGAAAGATGAAAATAGTACAGTATAATTTGTAGTATTTGTTATTAGTTTGAAAGACATAAAAAATAAAGTCTAGTGGCTGGTTACCAAATTGGCTTGGAAGATTATATTATGCATTATTGGAAAATGGAATTTTAGTCCTTTGATGGTAGATATTTGGTTCATGTTCCAACTTCTAAATGAGTTGAAGATATTGCAGAATATAGTCTATCTTTTACTGCTTTGCTTTACCTTGTTCAATTTTACTCTTTGTTTAATTTATATACTTCCTCTTCCTAAGTTTGAAATGGGAGTTGGGGAAACAGATAAAACTTTGGTAACAAAGAAAAGAGACCAGTATGATACATAAAAAGAAAGAAAATGATTTGGGGGTGGGAATGTGTTCTAGATGAATTAAAGATTCCCAGAAATATATTCTCATCTCTCTGGGAAAAAGAGCAAAAGACAAACTAGGAAAGTGTGTGGGAAAAGTGCCAGAACAAGAAATCAAGAGCAAATCTCCTGTTAGCAAAACAAACAAACAAAACACAATGCTAAATAACCTATCTACATTGGACTTTTTAAAAGGATGATAACACAAAGTTACTTGTCCGGTCTTCATGAGGCACTGTCCATTATTACAGGCAGATGTGTGCCATGCTGTGCCACTTACAGCCATTGGCAAGTTAAGAAGTGAGAAGGGAATGTGGCTTGTTGTCCAATGTGCCATGGGAGACATGAGAAGAAGAAACAGGATTGATACCAGAGCTGTGGGCTGTGTTTCTAACTTGCATTTCAGTGAAAGTTATTTAGAAAACTATTTCCAATTTGTTTTCTAGTAAAATGCAGTTTTGGTGATTGAAGGACTGTTTTAGCTACATGTCTCATTTCTGACCAAGCTTATTGGGAAGTCTTGATTCCTACCCCCCAATTCCTCACCACCTAGAAACAAATGTGTCTCTTGTAAATATAACACAGTCGTGGCTCATTGCCCCTGTATTCTTTCGTGCTTGGTTTTTGCATGGAGAAGCAGGGAGCTCCCTCGAGGAAAGGCTTAATTTCTTGTGAAATTGCTCTGTAGGTACCGCAGGTTCTGATACCAGGAATCTAGGGTGCTTCAGCCTTTTACTTGGATAGATGTTTGGAGGCAGAATGCCAGTCAGAAAATTGAGCAACTTCATCATTCTCCTGATGCAAGTTGTGGTTACAAAGGGAACTTCCTTGACTTTAAAAGGATTGTACTTTGGGTGGTAAGGAAAAATGTAACACACAAATTGCACTGAGAGCTGCCAGAAGTTACCCACAGTTAGTCGATTTCATAGTAGTCATTTTATATTTATGAAAAACAGAAATGAATAAGAGCATTTTATGAAATTTTAAATGTCTTTGGTCTTCCTAATTTGGCTTTCAGGTTGGCCTAATTTTTCTTCTTTTAAAGAAGATATTTTTGGAACCATGGTTTATAAAGGTGCTTCATACAATGTGTGCACCATTACTAGTTTAATGTATTAACATTATCATCTGTTTAATGTTTAATGAGAAATAATTCATTTCATGGTCATCAACTGCAGTGGTAAAGATGTAAATGTGTATAGTGCTTTACAATTTACCAAAGACATTTGAATGTTTTCTTTAAGTCACAAAAACCTGTGAGGTAAGTTTTCTCCCCATTTACAGGTGAGTAAAGTGAGGCTTAGGGATACTAAGTGGCTTGGGCACAATCATAAAGTTAATACTAAGAATAGTTTTAAGAGTGACAAGGGCTTGCTAATTGCTCTGCCAGGACACTACCCACATTAACTGGTGAAGTCTTCACAAGAAGCCTGCTTATCATTTTATATGTGAGGAAGTTATGAGGTTGACTAACTTGCCCTGGCCACATAAGAGCAGAACCAGTGAGGAAAGATCTGAACCCAGACAGTCTGGCTCCAAGCCCACATGTTGAAACATGCCCATAGAATTTACTGGTCAGACCAAGACATTTCTCCCCTTGGGCAATTGATAAACAATTATGAATGCAAGGACAAATCAGAATGGACAGAACTTCTCCAGACACAAAGCTTAGAACCAGGAATAATTAGGCACATGTATCTGATAATGGATAATGGAAATGTAGGTTATGGAGCAATAAAGTGAGTAGTTCGCCATGACAATTCAGATGAAACGTAAAGGGAGGGTGCCCATCTCTCCACACCCTCGCCAACATCTATAGTCTCTTGGTTTGTTCATTTTAGCCACTCTGACTGGCGTGAGGTGGTATCTCAGTATAGTTTTGATTTGTGTTTCCCTGATGATGAGTGTTGTTGAGCATCGTTTCATGTGCCTGTAGGCCATCTGG
>NC_043712.1:58450437-58516225 GCF_006229205.1 Suricata suricatta
CACACACACACACACACACACACACACACACACACACATATATATATAATTATGCAAGGAATGACATTCATCATTAAATTCTGAGACAGATTTTGACCTCCTAGTTAAATAATGAGTTTGAGAATGCTAATATATTCTGATAATACAGAAAGCCTGGCTGAATTTGAAGTGGGACCACCACAATGAACAGAGCTTGCCTTCCCAAATAATTATATGGAGCTGGGCCCCTTGGTGATAACATATTAAATAAAATTAGTAAAACTTTACTTAATATAATTAAAATTCTGAAGGTTAGATTTAACTTATCTAATTAAAGCTAATATACTGGGAAAACACAACATACTTTTTAAGTAGTTAGGCATTTGCAGATATATTGATTCTGAATTTATTTTTCTATTTTTCTAACTAGTTAATTATTTATTTTTCTAACTAATTTAATAGTTAAAGTCTATGTTAAAAAATGTATTTTGAGCCTAAAGCTCCAAGCTTGACTGAAACAGACAAAACATAGTATAAACTTTAATTTTATTCATATATAATAAGCTGATCTATTTCCAAAAATGTTTTTTTTTTCCATTTCAAGCAAGTTCTTTCAGTTCATATGATTTGGTTGATTTGAATATACAGGGCACATCTTAGCTCCCCATTTCACTTTTCCTATCTAAATCAATTTTCCCCCCTTATTATCCCAGGAGATTAGAATGAGGATCACTACTATACTGGTAAAGAAACAAAAAGTTTTATAGTAAGAGCTATATTCTGTAAACAGTATTTGGCTATGTCATTGCTGGTTTAGAGAAAGGAGGAAATGCTGGATTGAGATTGAGAGTTAGAAGTTATTTTTTAATTCATTTATTTATTTTGAGGGGGGCAGAGAGAGAGAGAGAAAGAGAGAGGGAATCCCAAGCAGGCTCCACACGTCTGCATGGAGCATGTCATGGGGCTCAATCTTGCAAACCATGAAGTCATGGCCTGATCGAGGTCCAGAGTCAGATGCTTAATCCACTGAGCACCCAGGCACCCTGAAAGTTGGAAGTTCTAATAGAAGAGAAGGGCTCTGAATGTTTGTGACTGCCTGGTTTAGGGACGGATAAGTTCCCAAGAGCCACCGATTCCACCCACTTCCACTTTTCAGTGGCAAAAGAACCTAGTGATAAAATGACAGAGATGAAAAACATTTCAGGGAGGTATTATCTGCATTTGCTTTTGCAATACATTTCTAAATATGCATGCCTTAAATAGCATAAGAAAATTATGGACTAAAAATAATCCATTGAGACCCCGCAATAGGGTAACTGATCTAATCAGAGAGGTCAGAAAAGATTTTCATTAGAAAATAAAAAATAAGTTGCTAATCGAAGAAATAGAGGAGTTAACTTTGGACTTGTGGAAGTGGCAGAATGTTCTAGGCAGACCCATCTGCCTAGATCAATGATCAAGAATGATCAGAATTATCAAGGGTTTGATGACATAATAGACCAAAGCAAAGTCAAGAAACTAAAAACTCATCAGGGTATAACTCTGAGGGAGTGGAGAGCCGGATTTAGGCAAGATCCTGCTGAGTCTTATAATACTGTGTGGTCTTTATCCTAAGAGCAATGAAAAT
Organism: Suricata suricatta; assembly: GCF_006229205.1. NCBI lineage: Eukaryota > Metazoa > Chordata > Mammalia > Carnivora > Herpestidae > Suricata > Suricata suricatta. Next base: position 58,452,044 of record NC_043712.1, read on the forward strand.
CCCTTGGAATATTTTTTAAGTGGTAGTGCTACAATCATTGTATATTGCACAGTGTAAATTTCAGAGTCTGCAGTAAAGGGGGTTTTAACCCCTCTCTCCCTCAAGAGAGAAAGTCAGGAGACCAAGATAGCATTCCAGGCATGAGACAATGATAGGAGGCTGAAATGGTGGCTGCAGAGATGGGAAGGAGTGAATGACTATAGATAGAGTATGGAAGTAAGAGGCCTGGGTGGTGTATTGGTTATGAGAGAGGGAAAGAGTTAAAACCAAACTGTCAATGGTAACACCTAGGGTTATAACATATGGCTTGTGGTGCAATGATGGAAGATTTATTTTAGAGAAATGTTCTGTTTTGTTTTAACCACAGTAAATTTGAGGTAGTTTTGTGATGTTGAAATGGAGTTGGAATTGGATAACAGAGGAACATCCTGGGATGAAAATAAGAATCTGGAGATAATTTGCCCCTAGGTCATAACTAATGTGCGAAGTTAGAATGAGACATGTAGGAAGAAGGGATTCCATTACTTAATATTTATATATCCTGTTGAGGAAATAAGGTTAATGTGGTGAGAGATGTAAGCAGAAAACCAGGAGAGTTGGATGCAGAGAAATGGTAAGAATGTTTCATGGAAGGTCTTTGTTAACATTTTCAGATTCTGCTAAGAGATTTCCTAGGACAAAAGTCAAAAACTCTCCTTTTGATACAGTCCTACCAAGGTCTCTGAAGACCCTGGCATGGACAATGAAATAGGCTAATGAGGCAGAAGCTAGAATACAGTTGGCTGGAGAGTGAGTGGGAGACAAGTTAATGCAGAACACAGGTCTCCTCAGAATTTGGGTAGTAAGGGTAGGACAGAGCAAGAGAGTTGACTAGAGTGGGATGTGGTTGGAAGCTAATGGAATACAAAGGGGAGGGAGAAGTAAATACATGAGAGAGAAGAGATACAATGTATAGTCAACCTCCTGTGAGACTGGATGATGAAAACCAATTTAAGAACGTGATTAGCCTTAGCAAATGGAGCCACACCCTCTACTGTGCCCAACGGACAGATTATGGTTTATGTTCAGATGTGGGTAAACTTGTAGTTCAGTAGATGGAAGATGAGGCAATTTTAGTTTGAATTTTTAATTTTCTCCTTACTTAGATATAAAGTCATCTTCTAGGGGGGAGGTAAGGATGTTCAAGGTTTGAGGCCAAGAGAAAAAGTTTAAAAACCTTGTACAAAATGGAAGGACGAGGCCATTAGAGGGGTTTGGGTGGAATGAAAGCCTGAGTTTGCTGACTATGAATTTATGGAGTCATTCTCTCCTATGCATTATTTCTCAAGCTTACGCTGCTCCTTGGGTTCAGGCAGAGAGAAGGGCAATTGCAGATTTTAGCTAATGTAGAGTGGAAGATACGGGCTCTAGAAAAAGAGTCAAAGGTCTGAGAGCAGGTGGTACATGGGCCACCCCTCTGGAAATTGCAGTCACCCAAGATGATGACAGAATATTAAAGAGAAGAAAGACTTTTGACCCTGGTGGCGAGGAGACAGAGGGAAGAGAAAGAGAGAGAGGAAAGAAAGGAGGCTCAGAAGAGTTTTGCAAATAGCAAAAAATCAGTGACAGAAGAGCATAATATAGTGGAAATATATGAGTTTAAAAAATGGAGGTGCTTGTCTTTTTGCTTGCTTTTGTTTTTAGCTGAAGAGTGGAGGGGGAAAAGGCCTGTAATAATCAGTGAGCCAGGAGGGAAACCCTGGGCTCTACATCTGAGGTTCAAGGGTGGAGGAGGGGCATAAATAAACAGCCACCACATGAGCAGCCTGTGAGGGAAGCAGGATTGTCAGGAGAAAACCAGGTTTCAGGCAAGGCAAAGACATATGGGTGTTTACAAAGCCATGATTGCAGAGAACACAGCTGAAATTTGTGGATTTAGTCCCAGGCAAGACTTTCTTATAATATGGAGTTGCAAATTCCCGAGGCCATATTTCGTTCAATGAGTGAGAGCTGCTTTGAAGCAGCTCCAGCTTGACTGCTCTATAGGAATGCCGTGGACATCAGGAGACAGAAAAGGCCATGTATATCCAGTCACAATGTTAATTACTTGCTATGGGGGAGGCTGTTCAATTCTTATTCCAGCTCCAAGTTAAACACACAGTTGGGGAACACTATCGAAGAAAGGAGTGGATTCTTTTTTCCTGTACAAGAAGAACAATTCAAGTATGAAAGCAGGATAACAATTAATAGAATTCATCATCTTAACCTTGTTTTACAAGATTCTGAATCACAGCACTGGGAGCTCTCTGATAAGGTGTGTAGTATCATTCTGATACTTCACTTTAGGTGAAGAGAAGCTATCCTGACTTAGTGCAATTGGTAGTGAAAAGCAGGCCATTCCCTGACGAGTGTGTTTATCAAGCACATCTGCAGTGTTATTCTGTGTGCTCACTTGCAGCCCCTGTCATTCTTCTCCAGGCTCATTTAACATGATGGACTTGTGTGGCAAATCCTTCAGGTGGTGGGAGGATAGGAAGGGGAGGAAGCTTACTCTGGATCATAAAGTACAAGATACTGGCCTCTCTCACAGTCTTCAGCTCTTCCTGCTCCCCCTCCTGGATCATCATGATTATTGGTAGGAAAGAAAATGATTGGCTAGGTGATGTGATTCTGAGAGACTACTGATGAGTTGCTGAGAGCCCCATAGTTGTCTGATGTGACCTGAATTCTTGATTAGGGAGAGAAGAAAATGTTTGACAAGTTCTTTAACTTGCATCTCAGGGAATGTCACTGAGTCCTAGTGAATAACGTCGTTCAGCTGCATGTCTCCCACTATGACGGTCTGTACTAACACTGCGGCTTGCCTCAACTTGATGCCATTGCCACACACTGGGCTCTCCTTTTTCAGAGTATACTCTGAAAAATATTCAGGGATGTTAAATGATCAGCCCATGATCACACAGCAAATTAGTGACAGAGCTTAAATTCTGGGCCAGATATTTCTCCAGATGCCACATTTTTCATCAAAATGCTCTAAAATAGCACTGTTCAATATTATGAAAGCCACACCTGAAATTTTAAATCTTATATATCAAAAAGTACAAATAAATGGGTAAAATTAATTTTAATAGCATATTTTATTTTACCTACCATATCCAGAATATTATCATCCAACATATGGTCACTATTAAAAATGTATTGCTATGATATTTTACATTTATTTTTCATACTAAGTCTCCAAAATCTAGTGTCTCTGACAGTTTGAACACATTTCAGCTGACTAGCCACATTTTGGATACTCGATAGCCACAGAGGGCTAGTGACTCCCCTGTTGGACAGTGTAGCTCTATCCTGTGTTTATGGAAACGGAGTTCTTTATCACTGGCTTTTACTGAGTTTATTGCAGGTTTTGTTTTGATACAAGTAGAAAGAGGCCTTCCTGAATGTACTGTTGGTCTCTGTGATACAATGTGAGGCAAGGTCCTTAGTGACTATCCTGCAGTAGCTTTCTCTGTGTGACAGCCTTCTCTTCTAAAAGCGTGTGTGTTGTAGGGGCACCTGAGCGACTCAGTCGGTTAAGCATCTAAGTCTCGGTTTCGGCTCAGGTCATAATCTCACAGTTTGTGGGATCCAGCTCCACATGAGGCTCTGCTCTGGCAGTGTAGGGCCTGCATAAAATTCTCTCTCCCTCTCTCCTTGGTTTTTCCCTGTTTGTGTGCTCTCTTTCTCTCTCAAAATAAATAAACTTTAAAAAAATAAAAATAAATAAAAGTGCATGTTTATATGTGTATGTTCATTTTCACAATAAATCTCCACAAATACAGGAGTCCTTTAAAAGTACTTTATAATACAAAATAAATGAAAGAAAGAAAGAGCCAGACTATTGCCAAAGTTAATATATATACAGGTTTGTATCCCCCTGCTGTTTTAACTTGGGTCACAATTTAATCTCTCTGGATTTATCTTTTTGTCTGTTACCTATCCTTATGCAATTTTTGAGAGGCCAAAACTAGATTATACATTTAATATAATACTTGAAGAGTAGGAAGTAATTGATGTGTTAGCTGTTATTACATACCTATGTTTAAAGTCCTTATATAGTTACTACCAAAGATCAATACATTCAGAGTCTCTAACCATGAATACCAGAGCAGGGTATACATTTTGTGGAAGTTATAAAAGAACTTTTCAAATAGCCCATATCTATTTCTGAAGAGGAACCTTTATTCATTACTTAAATTTTGGTTGACTATTCTTAATATGAATACTCAGTTACTTTTGTCCTTCTTACACACACACACACGCATACACACACACACACACACACACATTTTTTTTTTGAGATCTATTTTGAGGACCCTGAGGTAGGGATTGTCTCCAAATTCTGCAGTATTTACCATACTGTTTGCAACTTCATGGGTAGAAAACAATTACATCCTTATATAACTGTTGTGAAATTATGGATCATTTTTATGCTTTTAATTCCTTTGCCACATAAAAAGTATTTGAGGGTTGTATAAACAAAATCACCATCATCATCATCATCATCATCATAATATAGGCATTTGTATGAACTAAAAGTAATTTCTGTTATACATTTTCTTTTTTAAAAATCGTCTTATAAATTGTAGATGTCATAGAAAATACTTTGTTCAGCAGCTTGTGATGCTGGATTTCAGTGTATCAGCCTTGCATGTGTCCAGCACTAGGGTCCTAACAAACTGTTCCTGCTCTGTTTATGATACCTAATAAAGAGCAGTCAACCAAGGTGATATTATCATACAAGATCCTTGAAGTCACACATAAATGTCTACCCATGTTGTTTTTAAAATTGAACAAACAGGTGGTTATTTCTCATTGATGGACAAGTCACTCCATATCCATAATTTGCCTTCATTCTCAATCACTGGTGTGTGGAAGATTTAAGGACATATCCATTTTCTTTTCCCTCTGAACTAACCTTATTTTTGTCCATTCTTGTGCAGAGGTTACTACATAATAATTGTGCCTTTGAAGAAATCTCGTGGGAAATTTATCAAGCCATGGGAGAGTCCAGATGAAATGGAATTAGATGAGGTAATTATGTGTTTGTTGGCTATGTCTTTCATTAGTTATTTAATTTATTAAAGATCCACTTCCTCTATACGGAAGCAAATATAATCCAGGTGCTGATTTTTGTATGGCTGGTGGTCAGCTGGCGGCCTGGATGGTTGAGTGCTATGGGCCTGACAACCTCCAGGGATCCCAAGAAAGAACTTTTTGCTTTAATTAAAAAACATTTAGTTGCAATAAAGCTTACAACCTGTCTAATCTTTGTTGGCTTTAATATTTTGTCCCTTGCCCCTTGTAAAACATGATGCAAGGTGTGAAAGGTGAAGTGAATTGTCGGCAAAGACGTAATCATCATTGTTATGATCCCAAGGTCTGCTTCATTAGTGCAGCAGTAGCTGAAGCTATTAAGAATGCTGCACTGCACCGGAGTTCAACATTCGACCTACTATGCGATCTAGACCACTTTCTCATAGAATTATGTTCATTAGCATATGTTTGCCTTATTCTATATTTTATATAGGATTTATATAGGATTTCAGAATTTAAAAAATGCATTTAACTGCAGAGGCAAACAAAACACATCACAAAATTTTGAGCCAAGCAAGATATATAGACCCAGTAAATACTATGATTTTAATTTCTGAAATCTTACAACTAAACAATAGGTATATTTTAGTTAGTATTATTTTTGCAACAAGAACATTTGTTTTTGGTTTTTTGGGTTTTTGTTTCTTTTGGAATTTATTTTATACCTAGTATTACATAATTGTATTTAGATGGGAAAACCGTGATCTGAAGTGGTAAGGCATATTTGCAGAGGGCCAAGCAAGTTAATGGCTGCAATTCAGTCAAATACAGGAAAGACTATTATTTTAACATGACACTGGTTTGAATCACTTCAGAAGGCAAATTAAAAGGCTCCCACTTGGGGACATAGGAGATTTTAATTAGATGGATTTATTTACAATAGAGGTCACATCTTATACCCCAACCTGTTATTTCCAGGTATTTTCTTTACCTCGAATTATTGCAAACAGAGCAAGAGAAAACAGAAATTCCTTACCTGCATTACAGGGAAGTGATGTTTCTTTCATACATGCCTGTACCAAGGAGGTTGTGATCTGACAGATAAAGGCTATTAGCTTCTTTTGGCAGACATATGTCCTCTCTAGACATATGGTTCATCATCACCTACTTCATCTATCTGAATTAAACTTGATCAAGTTTGAAGGGGAGATGAGTTCAAGGTTAGGACTGTGCTTTTATGTCACAGTTTAATGATTAGAGAAGCATTGGAGGGGTGTAAAATGAGTTACCATTTCAATAATGTCAAGTAATTTACGTTATAAATTTTTTTTGTTGGTAAGGAAGGAACAAAATCGTTTTTCTATGTTAGTGGAATAGTCATCTTCTGTCTGCATGTGCAAAATGTCACTTGGTCTTTTCTAAACATTTTGAAGCAAGCAAGCAGTTAATCTTGAGATTAAAACTACTATATTATTATTGCTATTACTTATTATTTTAATCAGCTCTCTAACAAATTACTGAATTCAATTGGAATTGGATTTAAAATGCAGAGGTAACTTGTAGAATCTATGAACCTTTTTTCCTGTTTAAAAAACAAAGTTATCAAGGAATTAAGATCCAATCCAAAAATGATGTCAAATACTTTTAAATAATAATCTTTCCTTGGAAGTAAAACCATTTGCTAGTAATAGGAAGCTGATTCTCTTTTATAGCCAGGTTTTAACCTCCAAAATGCACAGTAATGCTAATGGATTAAAGTATAGAGCTATATGACATTGAACTTTCCTGCAATTAAATTCTATGGGTCTGTGCTGCTGATTCCCATAACAAAGGGTCATTTTAATCATCCCACAAGTTGTGGTGCATTAATCTGTATAATAGTCTGATAAAGAGCATTTATTAATTCAAAATTTGGGGGTCAGGATGGGTTGTTTCCCACTTTTCTTACTGATATAATTGAGACCACATTGTAGAATTAATGGTGGAAGAAATAAGATATGCATTGACTGGAAAATACAAATTATTTCTGATAAAAAAACTAAAGCCCTTGATATATCTTCCAGAATTACCTCCAGTACATTTTGTAACTATTGTATAAGGGAACAAATGAAAGTAGGCTCTGGCCTCACTTTATGCTTACTCATCCCTAAGCCATTTCCCCCCCATCATGGATAATAAAAGCATTGTTGTAATTTTATCTACAGCTTGGTACTGCCAACTTTGACAAAGCAGTGTTCCTCTCTTAAATGCATTTGGCCAAGTGATTTTTTTTAGAAAGGCCTATAATTCAAATCATTGAAAATGTATCATCAAATAGAATGTTGGCCTAAGGGGATTTCCACATGTATACCTCACATCTAGGCCCATAAAAAATGGAGAGAGGCTTCCTAAACAGAGTGACTCTCAATATTATCTTCTGAGCTCATTTATCCTTTGGGAATAATCTCCACATAATAAATTCATGTACTGGAACTTCTGTTGTCAAGGTCAGACTGGGCAGAGCAGACACTGATAGTCAAACTGAATTTTGGACAGAATGACTCATAAAATATTGGTTATATTTAATTCAGTGCAGGACTTATATCATAAGTTTTTCATTGCATTGTATTTCAAAGGCTTGCTGCTAAATCAAGTGGTCATTTGTGATTGTAACTTCAACATACTGGGTAACTTTGGTGTCATCTGAGCACGCTTGACCAATTTAAAGGATAAAACAGGAAGCGCCCTGTAGAGAGAAGAGCAGCCTACAGGGGCAGAGTTGAAATTCTAGGTTTGACCTTAATGAATGGCTGCATTGGATCTAAGGAGCACCAAAAACCCAAATATTTTATTCTAAAGTCTTCTAAAGAAACCCTAGCAAAAGATTCTCATGGGAATGACAGTGATAGGGATGAATTATGGCAGTTTCATACATCTGAAATATGAATAAAATCAAGATAGGGTTTGATCAGTGAAGTGGAAGAGGGGACACAGTCACATAAACAACTGATGGTAAATGTTTCTGATTAACTAACTTCAAAAAGCTGTTTGGCTCATCTGCAGCACATTTGTCCTTCTTAAAGTAATGGTCCATCCTTTACTGCATATCAATAATAAGCTTCATAATGACTCTCCCAATCTAATATTAAATATCTGGCAATAGAAATTTTTAAAATAATATGTTAAAAGAATCCAGGAAGAGGAAATCTAAGTACATATTCATCTGCACTGAGAGCAGATTCACAAAAGTTGGATACACTGAAGTAAAGACTGAGTTAAAACAATTTATCCATTTAGCCTAAATGTTGCATTTGTGTTTTCTTGATACTGTGAAACCATTAAGTGAACAAAAATATAGTTGAACAATACCCTTTACATGTAATTTCATTTCATTTCACCAGTTGACCCACTTATATATTGCCACTTTCTATTATACCTTAGTTTCTTCATTTATAAAATGGGGCTATAGCAGTAACCTTCTTTATAAGGTTTATTATAAGAAGGAAATGAACTAATAAGTATTTAGGCTTCTGAGAACAGTGCTTGGCAACAACTAAGTGCTTAATAAATATTAGCCATCATTGTCATTAGCATTATTATAAGTAAACCTAAACTTTTCAACAGGATTGAAAGATAGTGCTGTTTCTGGCCTTGTTTTATTACTACTTCTTTGGTGCATGATTGATCAGCCTACCTGAATTTATCATCAGATAGTCCAAATTTGCCCAACAGGTGACACCCAGTCTATTGTGGTTTTCATAAAAGAGCTTACGTATCATGTAATTTTAATTATATAAATAAACTCAAATCTAAAGAAACTATTAGAGCATAATAACTTAAATTTAAAAATAACTTTGGCACTGATTATCTATATAGCCGAAAGAGTGTTTACATTTTTAAGTTATATATTGACCAGCTGAGCACATTTACAACTCTTACATAGGGCACTGTAGGGTTTCTTTCCTTTTTTTTTTTAATTTTTTTATAATAGTTTATTCTCAAATTGGTTTCCATAGAACACCCAGTCTTCTTTCCACAAGTGTCCCCCACCATGACCATCACCTCCTTCCTCCCTCCCCCTTCAGCCCTCAGTTCATTTTCAGTATTCAGTAGTCTCTCATGATTTGTGTCCCTCTCTCTCCCCAACTCTCTTTCCCCCTTCCCCTCCCTATGGTCCTCTGTTAGGTTTCTCCTGTTAGACCTATGAATGAAAACATATGGTATCTGTCCTTCTCCGCCTGACTAACTTCGTTTAGCATGACACCCTCGAGATCCATCCACTTTCCTACAAATGGCTATATTTCATTCTTTCTCATTGCCATGTAATACTCCATTGTATGTATACACCACATCTTCTTGATCCATTCATCAGGTCATGGACATTTAGGCTCTTTACCCAAGGGATACAGAAGTGCTGATGCATAGGAGCACATGTACCCCAATGTTCATAGTGGCACTTTCTACAATAGCCAAATCATGGAAAGAGCCTAAATGTCAGGTTTCTAACATAAGGACTTGGTGTTTGCCGTGTGTGGAGTCTGCTGCCATTATTATCACAGAAGCCTGGCCTTGATAGTACCAGGGTCTTTTTTTTGCTAAGCAGATATCACTACTTTGTTTTTTTTTTTTCCTCTATCATTTCTGTTTATGAAAACAAGAGTAGCAAATATTTTTGCCATAATGTTTCAATTAGTACCTTAATTTTATTTATTAAGCTGAAGACAAGTTTCATTCCAAAAAGGCATTGCAGACTGCTGTAAATGTTTTTCCCCATTAAGCCCTGTGAAATACCAATATTTAATGGAAGAAGACAAAGATAACTTCGACATCACTTGTCAAAAATGTCATAAAATATCATTAACATTATTTTTTAATAAAAGGGTGAATGCAAAATAAGAATATCGAAACATAATTTCTCCTTTTTTTTTCTTTTAGAGATAAACTAAAGATTTTTGTGTGCATGTGTGTGTCTTCAGGCTAACACTAAATTTAACGCTTATCTGCCCTGCCTGTATCACCTGGGCGGATAATTCAACCTCCCAGAAAGCTGTCCGCCCCAGAAGAGTTAATGTCATGATAAGCGTGAGGAATTGTAACCCAAATACATATTCAAGAAGCCATCAAGCCATAAATTGTTAAATGAATGACAATGTCTATTTAATATATGTCATTTAAAACTTGGTCATTGGATTCTATTTCTACTGATTTAAGGGAATTTGTATCATATAAATGATCTCATTACTAAAATGGTAGTAACCTCTCCAAAAATTGATCGTATTTGACGGCTTTATCTGAGGTTACTCTTTGTTTAATAAATAACAATAATGAAGCCTGTATACCAGGCTTTTGTGAATCAAGCTAGTTTTTTTTAGACACTCTTGCCATTTGAGAAGATTCTGTCATTAGGGTGGAAAATAATTTGAGCTACCAGTGAAGGGTCTCATTGCCCTGTGTCTGTGGCCTGGATTTTGCAATAGCAATCTAACACCTTACTTTAACAGCAACACAAACATTTGAAAGATAGAGCTGAGATTTAGTGATGCTTACATGGTACATGAAATGTGGACAAATTATATTTGAGTTGTTCCCAGTCCTGAATTAGTTTTTCCCATTAAACAGTCATTAAGTTAGGTTATTGTTGTTTACAATTCTTTTTCTGTTTCCCACTTTTTTTCCCTTAAGCTGCTTAAAGAGATATCAAGGAAACGCAGAAGCGCCCGTTATGGGAGAGAAGTTGAATTAAAGCCATATATTGCTGCTCACTTTGATGTCCTTCCCACTGAGTTCACCCTGGGGGATGACAAACATTATGGTGGATTTACAAACAAGCAACTCCAGAGTGGTCAAGAATATGTCTTCTTTGTGTTAGCAGTGATGGAACATGCAGAGTCTGTAAGTTAATTGTGCTGGCATATCTTTCCTTCAGTATTCTTATATATTTTCACCAGAATATGATTATTTGGGGGATATGTAGCTATATTCATCCTAATTAATTCTCATGAGCTACTATTAATTTAAATGGAGCAACAAGCTGCCTACTCTTTAAACATTGCTGAGTAATCTGCTTGGGATTTTATTATAAACAAGACTATGTCTCTAATGACATGGAATCTAGGTGGACTTTTTGGTAAATGAAATAATGAATTGATAGGACATAGTTCTTGAAACCGTGAGTGTGACATATGTGGATAGGAGCATGACAGCCTTATTTAAGTGTTCAAAATCTCCTTCCTCATTCTTTCAAAATGCCTGTTCTCAGTTCATTCGATTACAAGTGGAACTATCGAGTTCCACAGTTAAACATACTATATGTTTCCAAGTATTGGAAATATTACCTCAATATTGAGTGAGGGTGATTGTAGTTTATTTTCCTGTAACTGCCAGTAAGCCCATAATCTCTCCCCAGATTCACAGGGAAGGTCTGTCTAGGAAAAGACAAGCCAGCTTCTTTAATTAGAGCAATTTACCAATGACTTTATCAGGGAAAAGCCAAGAATGTTAGAAAATAATTCAATAAAACAGAGAATTCCTAAGGTACTCTAAATAATGAGTTGTCTTTTTTTATGCAATTCATCTTGCGTGTTGTTTTGTGCTTCAGTTGCTGTGAATGTTAAAAAAAAAAGGGAGGCAGAAGAAGAGAAATAGTAGATGTGAAGGGGGGTGGATTTTGATGTGGCAGGTTCACATTAACATTTAATATATATAATCTAGCTGTATCTTTCTAACAGGGACCCAAAACTGACAGTCATGGTTGCTCAGTGGGGCCAGTCGCTACCTGTATATAAGAAGCCTCAGATGTATCAAAGATTTCTGCACATCAGGTGTTAGCACATGCAATGGGGCTCTCTTCAAATGGCTGAAGGAATTCCCCCATGGAAAATCAAAACAGAAAGGCAGCCTTTCTGCCTGGTTTACCTTTGTGCACAGAATGTCATTTGAAAACAAAGTGACGGGCTCCCTGGAATTTTAATGCACGGATATGCTTTCTCTTTTCAGTTGAAGGTTTTAAGGCAGAACATCAAGGAAATAGAATGTTAGAAATCATCTTTTTCTTTCTTATTCTTAATGACTTTTAGATATTTGAAGTAATTTTTTAAATAGCTCGAAGATGTTTCAGAAAGCCCATTCAGAGCATTGAGGTTGATCAGAGAATTTGGCAAAGAAGGGAAACCTCACCAGACCTTGCAGGCTGATGACACCACTCTCAGAGACTCTGGTTTTAATTCTCCCAGGTGTTTCTAGAGTTTAAGTCCATTACCAGAGATGAAGAGTCTACCCCTTCCCTTAGTATGTCATTGCACTGTTTCTTTAGGCCTTTTTCCAAATACATTATGTGAATTGCCCCCTTTTCTCTATCATCTTTCTCAACATTGCTCTTTATCCACTGTGTATGTTTTCAGGCCTGCATCTACCATGTAGAAAAGACTTGTATCCAACTAGTATAAGGTTCACAGTGATTTAGTCACTTTATAAGCCTCAAATTTTTATGGACAAGTTGTTGTTAAGCATCTAACCATTCCCAGGGTGGGCTGATAATTTTCATAGAGAAAATAACCACTCTATACAGCATGAGCTTTCCCCAGTCTCCTTTTGCCTCATATTGAGAATATCAGAGGACTGGCTTAGGAAGACCAAAGACTATTACCCCCGTGTATTGAACAAATTCTACTTTTTATCAGGCTGGTCTTTTATGATTTTCTTTTCTTTTCTTTTCTTTTTCACATATCTCTATATCCTCATTTAGGTTTGAAATCTGTGCACTTTGGGAAAACCTCTGCTTAGATTTGTGTCTTGGCTGACCAAGGTGATTATCTCAAAGGCTCTTGGTAAAGAATTTGAAATCACAGAGTTTTGTTTACTTTTGTCTGCCAAACAGTTTGAATGTGACCTAGAAAATAGAAAGGGGAGAGTATAAACCAGAGCAAGCAATTATATTTATATAAAGAATCATGTTTCTTCGATATTTAGTGTCTTTGCCAAGTCTTTACACTGTACATATCTTTTTTTAAGCTGCTTCTGAGAAGGTTGGAAATGTATTAAATATTTTATCTTTTGACACATTAGAAAATCTGGACATATAGTCAATCTCCTTCCTATGAACTGTGAGGAAAATGGGAAGAAAGAACAGTGCACAAGCATTTAGTGGGGCATATGCCCTCCAGATTGACTACTAATCTTGCTGTACTTCAATTCAGAATATATATCCTAAATCAATTTTTAAATGCAGATTTAAAAATTAAATATACTTCCTAATCATGGAAAAATGAGACTATTCTCTCATGTCTTGATTAAAGTCAGCCATTTGAAAAGATGAACATTGTATTTTCTTTAACAGAAGTTTGCTGGGAACTCACTAACGGCAGCATTTCATGCTAGCTGCTTTAAGCAAGCAGATACAAAGGGTATATAAATCCCTACCTTCCAGGAGTTTACAGTTTCATTAAAGAAAATAAGGCATATGCACAAAAAGGAAAATAGAGTTTGGTGAATACCATTAAAAAAGGAATGAAGGATAAATAAAAGAAATAAAGGACTACCTAACATTTTAAAAATTGTTTTTACCTATAGTTTGTGAAATGATTGATTATTTCCAGTTAAGTACAGTTAGTAACACTGAAAGCCATAGTTAGGTGGAGCCTTGGAGAATAGTTGGATTTCAGGAGATAAACATTGTGGAACTTGTGAGAGGGTTAAAGAGAGAGAATAGAGCCATTAGCAAATAGTAGCAAGAATCTCACTGTGATGGAAAATGTTGTATGTGGTACAGAAGTTTAAAACAAAATCATGGAAGACCTTAAAATCCATGCTAGGATGTCTAGGTTTTATTTAGGAATCACCAGAGAGCCTCCTTAAGGTTTAACAGCTGCAGTTTAGGATAATAACTCTAGCAGCAGTAGAGACTGTTAGACGAAGAAAGAAACTCTTGCTCTGGTTTGGGTGGGCATGAATGAGGTCCTGAAGAAAATGGTATCCATGAGACTAGAAAAAGGGTAGATTGACCTAGAGTACTGGCAAGATAATCAGTAGTTTTCATTCCTAGGTATAGAGAGGTTGAGAAAAATTAGCAAGTTAGAAGGAGTATCTAGGAAGTATCTAGGAAGCAGGGGAATAACAGAGGCAGTTCTTATCTTGCAGGTAGATGTAAGAATCTCTCAAAATAATTGGAAATGAAGGTCTGGGACATAGCAGAGCTTCTGAGTTTAGGAACATTAATCAAGAAGTGATCTTCATAGAAGTTGATAGTTAAAGCTAATAATGGTGTTGCTAGATAAGGGAGAGAAAGACTAGCAGAAAATTAAACTTCAGCATGCTGGCACAGGATGGATTCAAAGGTGGTCGGCTCAGCGGGACATGATTGGTTGGCAAGATTAGTATGCAACCAGTTGAGTACAGAATTAGGTGAACCAGTGGAGGGAGTTTTAAAGAAGGCTCAGTCAAGAGAATATTGTTCTGGGGCGCCTGGGTGGCTCAGTCAGTTAAGCATCTGACTTTGCCTTAGGTCATTTTCTCACAGTTTGTGGGTTCAAGCCACGTGTCAGGCTCTGTGCTGACAGCTAGCTCAGAGCCTGGAGCCTGTCTTCAGATGCTGTGTCTCCCTCTCTCTCTGACCCTCTCCTGCTCACACTGTCTTTCTCTCTTTCAAAAATAAATAAAACATTTTTTAAAAAATCTTTAAAAAAAGAGAATACTGTTCTAAAAGAGTCTTGAAATGGGACAGAACAAAATAGGATGTTATAAAAACAAAATCAGTTCCTTCAGCAAGTAACTGTATTTTTCCACAACCTCATTGAGGGGAAAATTAAAATATATAATTGTATATGTTTAAAGTGTACAACACGCTGTTTTGATACACATATATATTGTGGGATGTTTGCCAACAGCAAGATAATAAGCATTATCTATAATCTCACATAGTTAACTCTGTGTGTATGTGTGTGTGTGTGTGTGTGTGTGTGTGTGTGTGTAATACTTAAGATCTACTCTCTCCAACTTCCAAGTATATGATACTGTATTATTAACTACGATCACCAGGTAGTACACTAGGTCTTCAGAACTTCTTATAACTGAGGGTTTGTATCCTTTGACTTACAGGTCTCCATTTCTCCTTCCTGAAATACTGACATTTTCCCTGTAAATGTTTACTTTTTAAATTTGGTCTCCTTGACTGGGTGATAATGTCTTTGGTTCTGAAACTATAATATTTCAGTTGATTTTCACACAGTATATAACACCTTGGCCTAATGCAAATGCCTACTGAACATGTTATGAGTGGTTAATTGCTGGTACTTTAGACTTGGTAAGATCATTTAATATGCCATCCATAGATCCCAATGTGTTTACAGACTAATTTATACCATCAAAAAAGACTTGATTATAAGATACTTCACTCTACAAGGAAATTTAGATTACAAGACCTCTTTACCTTTTCCTCCTCCCTCCCTTATCTCCGACCTCTTCTCTCATCCCATTCCCTCCCTCCTTTTTTTACTGACATTATTTCACACAACATCAAACCCACTAAATTCTGAATTTCTTTCTCCTAATGCTAAAGATACACACCAGAAAGCCATTAGTTTATAAGTAACACAGACTCTGTTTTTCCTCAGAAGATGTATGCGACCAGTCCCTACTCTGACCCTGTTGTGTCAATGGATCTGGATCCACAGCCAATCACAGATGAAGAAGAAGGCTTGATCTGGGTTGTAGGTCCTGTCCTTGCAGTGGTCTTTATCATCTGCATTGTCATAGCGATCCTTCTTTATAAAAGGTAGGTTTGCCCAATATTTCCGTTGCAATCTTGGTAACCCTTCTATGGTCATTATGTGGTTGGTTGCTATTAATGAAATACTTCAGGGTAGCCCACATAATCACTGCAAAATGCTTTTATAAGGTTGGAACAAAATATAAAGATCATACTTTTTAAAATCACATACAGTATGTGGTATACATTTTGCTGCCTAGAATTCATGGATCCTAGCCATAGTCTTCTGAGCTACTTTATGCATTACGAGCACTTTGCATGACTTTTGAAAAATGAGAACATTCACAGGCAGATAATTCCAAGCCTGCACTTGATTGCTATAGATGATTAATTGCTCAAAAAATTTTTTTTGGTCTTTGGGATTCAAATGGATTTTTTTTTTCAGTTTTCTAATGTATAATTCCTTTCTTTTTCTTTTTTCTTTTAATATAATTTATTGTCAGGCTGGCTAACATACACCGTATACAGTGTACTTTTGGTTTTGGGGGTAGATTCCTGTGGATTAATTGCTCAATTTCAACATGGTTTTAGAAATACTATTACAAATTTGCACATTTATGTCCATTTCATAAGTCTAATGGGCACATGAGCTAATATTTTTCCTGTAGCTATTTCCTGAACCCTGAAAGTTGCTAAAATTTAAAGATAAAACAAGGGAAATAAAGAAGAGAATGAACTTTTTTCCTGTTTTCTATAACCTTTATTTCATAGTTAATTTTCATTTGTATCCAATAAGGGATGTGAGGTACCATTTTACTTTAAAAAAACTAAAAGTAAAACCTCAGTATTTCTATTCCTAAGTATTGATCTGATTTAATGTCTTTTCACTACATTTAGGATGCAAAGAATCCACATCTACTCCATACTTTCTGATCTTCCACACTTTTTCACTTCTATTTCTGCCTCCATTACAATAAGCAAAATTTTTTCCCTAGTCACTGCCTAGTTGGTTGCAAAGAGGACATTAGTAATTATTCTTTCCCTAAATCCTTCCAGACTTAAAAACTATATAATTATAATACTAAAATATATAAAATTATAAATATTAACATATGCATAAACAATCCTGTAGACTGACTAAATTCTGAATTATCTTCCTTTATGTTACTTTTTCTCCAATCCAGATTTTATTTTTATGAAACTTTAATCTATGTTCCCATTTTTCTTTATGGCATATCATCTGTCAGAATGCTCACGTGAAGATGACCTCTTCCCTGTACTATAAAATAGTCCCTCTGTCTCTGTCCCTCTCTTTCTCCCCACTCATAACCTTGACTTTCAAAATCAGATGAGAATGTCTTCATTTTGATTCTTGCTGACATACTTAATCTGATAATCTTACTTACATTATATCTTTATCCTATTCATCTGGCTCCCTTCACTTGGTTTACATTAATTGTTTTTACCTGTATTCTTTTGTTAAATATGTTCCTATGTTCCTGGAATAGTCTCTTTTTTATATAATAGCCTCCTCTCAACTCAAAAAAATATCCTTCAAGACACTGTCCTTTGCAAAACATTCTTTTATGAGACTGTATTCTATTTTATTTCAGTGTGAAGAGAGGGTTGAAAAGAAAAAAATTAGAGAAAGATATTCATAAGCATCACTCATTAAATTGCCTATCCTATTTTAGAGATAGAAAGAAAGAAAGAAAGACAGACTGACCCATCATTATTTTGTTTCCTGATCACGACATCACTCCATTATCTATGTCATAAAATAGCTTAAAAGACCGGTAATTGAAGGCCAATCTCTCCTCATAGATGATAGTTTCAATCCCCCCAATTGCAATCCATATTGTATCAGTATATATTTAATTGAATTGTATCTCTCTTGTATAAGAAGTAAGCGCAGAAAGCACTGGGTACCTACATGCCCAGAAAAATAAAAGATCCTGAGTCCAAATAGGAGCTGGTATCTTTTGCTGTTCATGTGCTATACTTATTACAAGAAGAAAATACAATAATAAAAGATTAAAAGTAGAATTATCATTGCTTTTTGTGATATTTATTTAGGTGGCCAAATTTTACTGTGAGAGTTAGATCAGAAAGTGCTTGCTGATGGTTGCATTTCTAGACCATGGCACATGACATTCTGTGATTATTCAAAATGGACAAAATGCTTTCTTTATTTTTCTAAGTTGTGTTTCATTCTGCTATATTTGGCTATCATTATTATGCCACTTAACATAAATGTGAAGGGCATTTATGAGTTATGTAAATAGGAATAAATAGGATTATAACCTTGATAATTTTTTAAAGATCTGTAATTAAGTGTTCCTTTCCTCATGTGAATGTGCTTAAAGAAAAATTCAATTCAGTTATAATTTTTTTCTAATCCTTCAAAAAGAGGAGTCACATTTGAAGATTTTATGACTCTGTTAAAATAGAGTTGCATTTTAGTGTGTGCATATGTAAGCATCGTCTAATGCAATTGTTGGGAAATGCACACATCCTCGAATGCCAAGTATATTTAGCTAACCATCTGAAGGCCCATGAAGCATTTCTGAAATAGAAATGCTTGCTTCAGCAGTAAAGAACATTCCTGACTTGAAATTCAAGCAGACCCAACAATGTCCTTCTTGATTATCATGAGGCACTTCAAGAGGAAATCTTCTGTAGGCAATGAATAGTGTCTTTTATAGCTTGGATTCTGAGCAAAGTTAATTATATAATAAATACTTCATCCTTCTTTTTAGGTGCCTTTCATTTTATACATAGGTCATTGGTAATGACTCAAATTGTATATATCTTATTGTTATTATTATGAAATATTATCAACACATTATCTTGATAATCCCAATTATCACATACAACTGCTTACAAAACTATTTGCCTTATGATTAGGTCTTTAGCTATGGATGGTATGTTCATATAAAGAAGCATATTTTATAGATATGTGTGAAAAGACTGAGACTTATTCTTATTAATTACATTAATGTGGAACCAGTATACTCTTTTATCTGACATTGTATTTAGTTGACTTGATTTTTTTAATCTAATAATTTGTAAACCTATAATACATTGATAATCAATGACAAAACAATATCAACTGAGGCTTTGTAAGGACCCTAAAATCCCACTAAAGCATCAGAAAATTAAAATCTATTTGGTAGGTCTTTAGTGTTACGGATTATTTTGCACTATGATTTTTTTTATTTTGTTCTCTATATGTGATGTATACAATATTTCAGAATGTAAGCTACAGAGGTAAGATGGTAGCAAGATTTCAAAAAAACACTAATCAGAAAATCAGGAATCAGGAAACCTGAGTCCCAGCTCTGTGAGTAGGTAGCTAATTGTGATAGAACGTCATGCCAACACCTGGGCCTCAGTTTCCTCATTTATAAAGTAAGCGGGTAGACTAGATAATTTAACCTTTTGATAATGCTCTATAATCTAAGAACCTGAAATACCACCTAATAGTTCTATTGCTATATTATTTATGCCTCCAGTGTGTATATGTTTTTTAATATGACTCCAAATTGTCCTTCATTCATTCACCCCACAGAAAAGAATAGAAAAGAATTCATAAAGCAAATGAGCACTCTTAGATTTCCATCTATCCTATGCACTTGTTACATATGTAAGGCTTTTTAGTCATTAGTGCTAGAACAGCCCAGGAATTACTTGTATAGAAGATACTTAAAAATAAAACATTAACTTGACTCTATGGAAAAACATTTCAAGATGAATGAGAAGTTATTTATTATGTACTGTGGGAAAAAAGAAACTATGGATTAAGCATTGGAAAGATCTCAGGCACTATCTAGACAAAACTAATATCCTTAAATAGAAATCGTCTAACCTAAATAGGTACCGTAGATCAACTAAATCACTTCCATCCCCACCTGCAGATGTTCATGTATGAAGGTCAAGGGATAGATGGGACTAAAACACCAACAGGCCTTAGCTTTTCAAGCTTTTCCTGTAGATCCAAAATACAGATCAGGATCTTTTGAGATGCTATGGAGATCTATGCTGCCATGCCCAACCACACTGGACAACTGATTGTCCAATTGATTCTTCTTTATGGCCTTTGAGTACATCCTTCTACACACCTGGAATGTCTTTCCTCTTTCTCCCCAGCCTATCCTCTCCTCTTGGCCTGACTATCTCTAAAACATCCTTTAGAAATATGCTAAGATGCCACCGAACCAAATGATGTTCTGGGTGCCTCCTTCTTGCCCTATTCTCTCTATCAGTTCAGGCTACCCTAGTGGTCCACTGGCTATGCTACTAAAGCACTTTCCACTTGTCTATGTTTCAGAACCTACCACATTACTAGATTTTCCCATTTTCTTATCTTTCTTGCCCCCACTACAATGTAGATCAAAGATGCTGTCATTTCCTCATTCTTTTTCTTTTTTTACATTTTATTTATTTTTGAGAGACAGAGAGTAAACAGGGGAGGGGCAGAGAAAGAGACACAGAATCCAAAGCAGGCTCCAGGCTCTGAGCTAGTGGTGAGCACAGAACCCAACGCAGGGCTTGAACCCATGAACTGTCAGATCATGACCTGAACTGAAGTTGGACGCTCAACCGACTGAGCCCCCCAGGCACCTCTGTCATTTCCTCATTCTTATCCCTTATGCCTAGTAGAGTGCCTGGCACAGAGGAATATTGGGTAATCAAATTTATACAAATCAAATGGCATTAAACAAACTCCAAACTCAATCCCCTCCACTTATTTACTCCATCATGCAATATCACCTTCATCTTGACCTGCAAGAGCTATAATAAATCTCTCAGCTTATAATTTAAATTTATAAGCTTCCCAAGCCTTCAAACTTAAGATATTTGCACCAAACATGTACCTGTATGTGTGGTGAGTCTGACATTTCTGTGGAAGAGGGAGTGAATTACACACTAGCTATGTGTTTGTTCATCAGAATATTCAAGTTTCAATATATAAAACTGATAATTTACTAAGTAGTTCTCTTTCATCCAAAGAAATAGATTGTCCTACAATGATTCAGTTAAGATCTCTTTGATTAAAAACAATCAAGTTAGAAGCATATATATATATATATATATATATATATATATATACATGTATATATATAAGGATTTTTAAAAATACACGCTAGGTAAATCATTTTAAAATTAAGAATAAAAAAATTAACCAGTATGTTTAATATCGTTTTCATTATTCACTTCGTATGTGTGTGTTTGTAAAATGTAAATGTGGGCTTTGTATTTTTGAAAGGAGATGGACTGGATTATGTTAAAGCCAGATTCTTTAGCAACTTGGGTATATATTTCATTGCATTAAGGTAGACTCAGTATCTCATCAAAAACTCTGCAGTTTGCCTCACTGTTGAGATTGTTTAATTCTTTTCAGGTAATGCTCTCTACATAAGGTATACTCTCTACATAAAGAACATAGTTATCTAAGCAATCTACTATTATCACATGAGCATGAGCTAGGTGTTTTCACAGACAGGAGCACCTCTTTGACTAGGAAAATATCTGTCATGTCAATGGCTGGTAATAAAATACTTGGAAGATTAGCCCAGTGATATAGATGGGTCATGCTCTGTAGATTTATAATAATGAGTATTACTTTCTCCAAAACTGAAAATGTATTTGATCTTTTACTGGAGAGAAGATTTATAATAAGCTTATTCATCAAAAGGAGTTTTGAAGAAATCATTTTTGCCACTTTTTTACCTCACAGTGTATTCTACCATCGTGCACATTTTTGTGCAGTTCAGTGCATTTGCAGATATTTTATATCATTAAAGATAACACACCTCTTAACTTAAGGCCTTATTTTAGATGAACACATTTCTTATATGGAATTATGTTGTATTTCCATTAAGTACATTAGTAGTTTCCTCATGGCATGTTTTATAAAAGTCAGATTATATCTCTACCATCAAACACTTTCTGGGATATAATTAATTGTGGCAATATTTTGTAGCTTGGTGGATATAAGTGAATGTGACATTAATGTATGCACAAAAATGCTCCATTTGGTTACTTACCCTCATATCTTCCATTTAACTCATAATTAGAGGCCTTTAAATGTTTTGATACACTGTCATTTCCTAGTGTGTGTCATTAATGTGCCCTGCTTATGAGCAGTTTTTCTTAAATCTTAGTTGTCATAGTTACTCTTGTCACCATTGGCCAACTAACATTGAGCCTTTCTTTTTCTTTTTCTTTTTCTTTTTTTCTTTTTTTTCTTTTTCTTTTCTTTTTTTTTTTTTTTTTTTTTTTTTTTTTTTTTTTTTTTTTTTTTTTTTTTTTTTTTTTTTTTTTTTTTTTTTTTTTTTTTTTTTTTTTTTTTTTTTTTTTTTTTTTTTTTTTGCTGCATTAAAATGGAGCAGTAAACCTGACAGGTGAGGAATAGAGAACAAACCCCTTTAATGCTCAGTAAGATACTGGTAGCCGTTGGAAGTATTGAGGGGATGAGGGTGGAGGTTGGGTATAAAAGGTGCTACATGGCAAGTGGAAGATGGACAAAGCCTAGATATATAAAATATTAAAATTATTGGTACTAAAATGATTCTGAGGGAAATAAATTAGTTTTTCTATATAAAAATAAATAATAAATTATCTTTATATAAAGCCAAATTGAAGGTAATGAAACCAGTCTGCATTTTGTATGAGCATTTGTATGTGTTAATGTGTCTACAGAACAGAAATGTGAGGTGTTCCATGAAACATTTGTTTTGTTTTGTTTGTTTTTACTTAAGATTGGTTTTTAAGTTTGATCTGAGGTCACCTCCCAATACAAGAACACTAATGGCATTTTCATGTCCTACAAATATTGATAGGCATGCATTTGTGAAAATTCTGACTTCATTCCAAATTATTTCCATGTTTTCCAGACTCAAGTAATAAAAACAGCAGCAGCAGCCCAGTAGTAGCAGTAGTGGTAGCAATAGCACTAGCTATCTGTGTGATTATCAAATGATAAGTCCAATGAAACTTTCTACTTTTCTAACATATCTCTATCTATCTATCTTCATATTTATATTGATAGATACAAATTTCTGATGAAACTTAAATTAAGAAAAGGATCTCAGTGCTCATCTCTATTGCCTTCCTCCCAAAGCTGTATTCCAGTAGTTCCCAATGAGTGTTCCCTGGACCAGCAGCAGAAACATTAGCTTTACCTGGAAACTAGAGAGAAATACAAATTCATGGATTACAAATTCATGGATTCCCTATCCCAGACCTAGTGAATCAGAAACTCTAGACGTGGGTACAACAGTCTATAGTCTAGTAAAGCCTTCCAGGTGGTTTCAGATGCATGCTAAAGTTTGAGAACCATGGCTGTATTATTTTCCCCAGTCACTTAACACTGGTCAGTAAGCTACATTACACTTTCACTCTGGGAAACTTAGTACTTCCATAGGGTAGTACTATGGGGTAGCACATAGGGTAGTAATATTACTGGTTTTCACTAATCCACCTAAAAACACATGCAAAATAGGTTTTTACTTTTCAGCCCAGACAAAACACTTTGAGCCCGCTTAATACACTCCAAGATCTACGTTCCCATTTAATGCTGTCCACATTTTACACCATCATCCCTGCTTTCTGGTTCCATTAAGATGAGAGAGTTGAAACAACCCTTTCTTTCTTTTAGAATCACTAGTTAAACATTTATGAATATTTGAGGTACTAGAACTGAGTTTATAATTTTTCTTAATTAAATGATGCATTATGTATTATGCTTTGGCATTATCTAAGTCGTATGTGGGTAACTTTACATTAATAAATCAATAAATTTTATGTATACATGGAAAAACATGTATAAATATGAATAAAATAATTAAACTTTAAAAATTATAACATCCAACCTAGACATCATCTCCTAACCCTCTCCCTCTATTTCATAAGTGAATAAATTGAGAAGTGCAGTAGTAGACTTCCCTAAGAAGATACACACAGGAGTGGTAGAATGGGGTTGTGTTCTTAATGCCATCAGAATCATGAGGTTTTTGAATGGATTTCTTTGAATATTAATAGTAAGGATTTCAGATAGATGCATATTTCTTCCAGAAACCTTTGCCAAATGTCCAAATATCTTTGTCCTAAGTAAGTAGATTCATACCTTATCCTTAGATGAGAAAAGGTGAGAATCAGTGGGGGAAAAAAACCCTGAGCCCGGAGTAGCATTTTTGTTATATGTGGTTCCCATCCCAAACCACCACATATTTTTATACTGCTGTTTTCACCATCTCTAGAAATGTCATGTGATCTTGCAGTTCCTTTTCACTCATATAACTCCTGCACGTAATACATATTTCTCCATACAGGAAATAAGCTTATAATAATACTTTATAATCTTAATAGAAAAAATAAAAGAGCAAGGCAAAATTCAGATTTTCTCATAGTCACTATTTGCTTTTTTCTAGTTGAAAATGAAATGTGAATAATGAGACCTCTGAAAACCTATCAGGAATAATATGACTATGGACATTCTTATTGGGGCTGATTTAGACCCTCATATGCTAGTAAATACTTTATGGTAGTAAATTCTATTTTTGAAGCTATTTATCATTATTACCAATGAAAACCAAACTCTTCATCTTGCAAACAATTCTTAGAAATCCCTTCTGTTAGAAAACAACCATTTTAGCACATTCTTGTTTAAAAATAATGTGATGAAAGTGTGGGCAACCAGTATCCATGTTGTGATCACCAGAATTAAACTAAGTAAAACAAAATTTAAACAGCTGGTTTTCTCAGATGACTAGGATTTTTGGAGTCTGAGATCATGGAAATTATTTATTTGAACAGATAAAGCGAGGGAAAAATTAGTTGCTAAATGTCAGGAGACCCCCTCCCAACTTAATTACAACAATATATGGCAATTTTAGCCCCAAGCTCTGTGTTTTCTGAAATTCATCTGGGCAACAAGATGTGACATTCACCTTTCCTGGCACCAGAGACACAGACTAAAATTTTTTAGAGAGTATTCTTTTCTGTCCCTTTGTCTCAGTGTTACTCAGCTTGGCCTCCATGAAAAAGAAGATAAGAAGCATGTTCCACAGTACCTGCAGAAGTGACCCAGTTTCCTTGCCCAGATATTTCTACATCTGGCTCTATAATCCTGCAAGAAAGACAATGGATCCACTTTGAGAAGGGATAAAAATCCAGGTTTTAAACATTACGTCTGGCACATCAGTAAAAAAATGCATCTGTGCCAAGTCAAATGGAACAAAACAAGCTTAAGGAGGAACTCTAGGATTTCTTGAATTGAGAAGACCAAGCACATGATTGTTAGCAATGTCCGGGGCATTTTATTAGCCCTCTTAGCTTCTGTACCTTTGGTAGTAAAGTGAATCTCTATGAGTCATATCCTTACAACCTAAACACAGTGGCATTTTCCACTCTGAAAATGTCCTTCTTTCACATCGTCTTTTGAGCCATTCTTTTTCTTGCTTCTCATGTCTTTCTTGCCAGCGTTCAGCTCTGCTTTTTCTTTCATTCTCATTTTCTATCCATACAACTGGAACCGCCAGTACCGTTGGCACACCTCATATTGGTGCTCACCTCTGATTCATGGCATAGCTTGGCAGTACATTCTGTCCTTAGGCTATACCTGACACTTTAGGTAGAAACAGGAAAT
This sequence comes from Suricata suricatta, assembly GCF_006229205.1. Classification (NCBI taxonomy): domain Eukaryota; kingdom Metazoa; phylum Chordata; class Mammalia; order Carnivora; family Herpestidae; genus Suricata; species Suricata suricatta. The sequence goes on from NC_043712.1 coordinate 58,477,435, forward strand.
TCTGAGACAGGTTAATCCAAGGTTCGGAAAGAGCAAAGTGTCTAATAGGACTCACCCAAGAAAATTCATTTCATCAATGCTGTTTTGCCGAAGGCAAATCAAGTGTGCTTTCCTTTTGCATCAATCTTCCCTTCATCCCCTGGTTAGTTTTATTTTATACAGATGAGCAGAGATGGAAAGAAAGGCTATTTAACAGGAGCCCTCTAGCTAACCATGGAACGACCTGGGTGGCACTCAATGAGATCCCATTGCTACAGCAACACTAATGAGCTGTGCGACAGTCATATCAGAAAGACAAGGGAGTGTTCCTGAACACCGCTGTGCCCCTTTCCCCAAAGAAGAATGTCTTTGTTTTAAACAGGGGTGGATGCAAGGATTATGACTCCAGCCTGGAGATTGCTGGAATCAGTATTTGAATAAATACAGAATAAAGCACTGCTTGAAAAAGTCTCCATCTCCATTTCTTAAATTTTTAAACTAATTTAACCTTAAAGAAAATACTTACACAGCACTCTGTTTTGGCAAGTTTATAAAAATGGATGAGAAATCTTATGAAGAGAAACCTGAGGTTGCATAGACATTAGTTACTATTACATTATCACACCCTAAACAAAGTTATTTAATAAAACTAGTAAATAGTAATTAAAACAAAGATGAAATGCATTGTGTGAAGAACTACTTATAACAAGACATTATTAATGGTTCAGATATGCCACGAATGATCATTGGAAGAGTGAGATTACCCAGTAGGTGAAATTACTTTTCCTCTGATCTTTCTGTGATTAACTTTCATTAATGAAATATTAATCACAGATTAACATCATAAGCAGCCACAGTGTTTTTTTAATTTGAAAGAAAAAGTGGATATTGGTTCTCCTTCCAGCTGCCAGGCTAGCTTGGAATCTTAGAACACACTTACTGCATTTGTCTGTCTTATGGGAAAATCCAATGCAGATCCACTTTATAGCCATCAGGATTCAATCATATCTCTCCAACACCCCTTAATGCCTAATGGCAGGGCAATAAAGAATTCAATTCAGGAGCTGAAGGAGAACTTTGAGATCATTCACTTAAACAAACATTTTAGACTTGAGGAAATGGTCTAGGTCAAGAGAGGTAAAGCAACCTGAACAAAGTCACAAAGCTGACCTCTCAGATGGTATTAAAACAGAAAGTTGGGAGCTTTTTCAGTGTTTCAATTGCTTTTTTATTGTATTCTTACATTTTTAAATAATTTCTCCCTACAGGAAGAGGGCAGAGTCTGACTCTAGAAAGAGCAGCATACCCAACAGTAAGGAGGTCCCTTCACACCATCCAACAGATCCAGTAGAACTGAGGCGCCTTAATTTTCAAACACCAGGTAAGAGGCAGGGCTCATCTTATCCATAATACAGTATTTACTAAAAGCATTTGGGCCAACTGATACTGCTTTGAGAGATGAATATGTTACTTTAAATAGAACAATTTTGTTTATCCTGCTTTTTAATTGTAACATTATTGAGATTCACCAAACAGAAGTCTGAAAAAGAAATGAAGCTTGTTTTGGAAATCTGAGTGGAATAGACAAAAGAAAACAACTAATTCATCTTCAAATTTTGGAAACACTGTAGTCTTGTAAGAATATCTACCATTATGGGGGCTTAACAGTTTATTATTTTTAATGACAAATATCTGTCAAGAATTCAGTTTCTCATCTTATAAAAGTGAATGGATGGATGGATGAATGTCACATCATTCATTCTATTGGGAAAAACAGATTTATTCTGTATTTTCCTATTAATTTGTGTCAATGGTACAGTGAAGAAAGGAGGGTGAGAGGGAAAGAAACAAAATGATGCAAAAATTAGTTTCTTTTAAAATATTACCTCTACTAAATGTCACTGGCCAATTTGAGTTACTTACTGGGGAAATACATAAAGTGACTGAAGATAAGAAAAATATACATATTTCTTAACATTAGGTGCTTAACAGAGGAAACCTATTGTTACTGCTGTGGGGCGTTTTGTACGGTATTCTTAATTCAAGGTTAGCTCTATTTTGCTTTCTTTCAAATATATTGTATTTATACCAAATCAATGGCAAATAACAAATGATAAAGAGACCTAAAACTGAGTAGGACTGTTGTAATGCCCAAAGATAATTAAGAAAGTAAAAAGCTGATCTAAAAAGTGAGATTAAAAGTTGGTTGTGTTATTGTTCCCCAAATTGTTGCAAACGTTTTGCCACATGGACAGGCTAACTCACAGTAGGATATACCACAAATTTATTAAACTATGTATTTTCAGGGACTTACTTTGAATTGAAAATGCAATTTATTATATTTGGCATGTTTTCTCTTGTACATGTGAATACATCATGATAACTAGTAAAAATGCAGTTGAAAGAAGAGTCTGGTATTTTCAGAGGGACTATACAAACCATCATCATAAACATGGGTTGTTTTTAAAATTATATTTGAAATGAGGTTAGGCTTTTGAAAAATCAGTTTTTAAAAAACAAAAACCTACCTCCATCAGCATAAAAGGTAGAAGAAAATGTCCAAACAGCTAAAAACCTCCTGTGTGCATTTTTTTAAAGGCTGTTAAATGTATACTACACACATGTAAGCGTGATTGAACAAACTCATAGAGCCCTTCAGGTCATTGTAATCCCTTAGATGCCCCCTGTGGAGTCTCTTTCTAGGTGTCCCATTAAGGCAACTTGATATGAATTGAGTTTCTGTAGTAATCCTTCTCAGTTCGCTTTTTGAAATTGTAGTGTACTAACTTTTTTAGGCTGTAGGTAACTTCTTACTAATGGGCACAGGAATTCACGTACTTTTCAATTTGGCTAAACCAGGGTATAGAAGACCTAAAAGCCACAGAGATGATGTGGTACATGATTCCTTTACAAGAGTAGCATGTTGTGGAAATGGAGAAAATGATTATTACTTAATACCTGCTGCTCAGCCCTGCCCCTATCTCATCTGGCTTTTATGTAAAGTGTGATCTGTATTGGAATCAACCTTGGTCTTCAGGCAGAGACAGAAGCAATAGTATAGGGTGAGTGAAAAGGTAAAGATAGCTCCAGAAGAAAAGAACTAATAGGAGTGCCATCCTTCATCTACTATGGCACCAACAGAGAATAAGTATTTTTAGGAATAAACAGGAAATTAGAAAGACAGCTGGGTAGCTCAGTTGGTCAAGCATCCAACTTCAGCTTAGGGCATGACCTTATGGTTCCTGGGTTCAAGCCCTATGTTGGGCTCTGTGCTGACAGCTCAGAGCCTGGAGCCTGCTTCAGATTCTGTATCTCCCTCCTTCTCTGCCCCTCCCCTGCTTGCACTCTGTCTCTCTCAAAAATAAATAAGCATTTAAACTTTTAAAAAGTAGGAAGTATGAATGAGAAATGTGTAGAAAGGATTGTTAGCAGAGTACAGGCAACTACAAGCAAAGAAATAGAAATGCCTTCAACCAAGAGACCTCCATCTAGAAGTAGCTCTTACTTTTATGGGTAATTTTGCAAATATGGTCAAATCCAAAAAGAAAGTCCATAAAGAATATAGTCTCCCCAGTATATATGTGAATATTAGATCCATTTATGGAAAGAACTTGTTAAATTTCATATAAATCCATGGAAAAGGAATGAATGTTACAATTGAAGTGACATTGGTTGTCTCACCAATAGCTTTAGAAAATCACAGTGGGGAATTAAGTTTATAGGAGGTATCATTTAACTGAGGTTAGACTTATTACATCAAATGGGTAAAGGAGTAAAGTGGGCAAAATTACTAAAGAGGGGGAGAGGAGACTCAGTAGAGGAAGAAAATAGAGCAGAAGTTGTCCTAGGTTCCTAGCGCTTCTACTCACAAAGAAGCATTAGGTTGTGCCCTTTAGGTAAGTAGTCTGCATGAGCTTGACTTGTTGAATCAGTCTGCATGCAGGCTCTATGATGTGGCCTGCTGTCCTGAAAATTTCACCAGTTTATGAAAAAACTAGACCCAGCTGTTAATGTGAAATTCATAGAAATGTGACCATTTGTTTTAATCAGTACAGATTCCAAGCAATGGCTACAAATTGCCTTAATTATTTGCCAAGTGGATGAGAGCAGAAAGGAGGGTTGTTAACCAAAAAACCTTTTTGTGCTTTTTCCTCTCCTCTTGTTCATAAATAGCCAAGGGTTTTCCTGTATAATGCAATAAAATGACCCTAGAGTAGCTCTTACACAGCAAATGATATGACACTCCCTAATTTTTGGATTTTAAACCCTTTCACTGTCTGATATGTGCTTTTATATACATCATACCTTTGGAAATATAATCATTTATCCACAAACATAAAATTTGACAGTACTTATTAATGGTATTCATAAGTAGAGGATTAGCCATCCACATTTTCACTTCAAACAAATGACTTTCAATTAAATAAAAAACCTATGATTTATATAATCAGCCCATAGCTCTGAACTTGTTCATGAAAGCAAATTCACTTCCACTTCTGATGGATCCGTTAAGGAAGATAAAATACCAAACAAACATTTCCTTTTAAAGTTCAGTACATATTTTGGAAGGTAAGGGAAGCACATCATTCAGTTCACTAATTCTATAAATTCTCCTTTCCTTTAAAAAAAAAACTCTTAGGGATGAAAAAACCATTTACTTTTCAAGTATTTATTCTTTTTGAATAGCCTACATATAAGGAGGTGGTCATTTTCCCTCAATTCTACCCAATACTCCAAAGGTATTGAAAATACATTCTAAATTTCATATACAGAATTCTGAATGTTTAAGTACATCAAAGAAATATACCTGTAAGTGCAGTACCACAAACATCCCTATCTCAGGGTCAAGAAAGGAAATGTCAGAATTCTGTCCACTGTCTCCACTAAGGCATAATGTAAAGGCAGAGAAACCTGTTGAATTCAGTATAAATGTCCTTGCAAGGTTGTGGTATGTGGGGGAAAAAAAACAAGGCTTGAGTTCACTTTCCAAATTTCAGATAACAATGTAGTTACTGAAACACTATATTCAAGCATTTGAACAGGGTAAGGAAGACGCACATCTTCCTGACTGAGAGCAGGTGCCTCTGCTCATAGGAATTTCCCATGAATATGTTTATTAGCCAAAATATTGTCTGTTAAAGTTCAGAGGGTAGTATACAATAAGTTGTATTTAAAACCTGAACTACCCAATCTATTCAAATAATGTATAAGTCATCAGTTATTGGTGTACTGGCTCAGTCAGAACATATGAAATGTGCAATTCAAGGACAATGTTCATATCACCCAGGACCTAAAAAATTAAAGTAGTAGTGTGTAAGAGGGTATCACTTAGCAAAGGTTAGACTCATCACCTCAAATAGAAAGTCGAATAAAATGAGTAAAGGGGAGAGGAGATGTAGAAGAATATGCTAGAGTTAATAACTGCTAATCAAGCTTTACAAGTCTTTAAGGTCTGTAGAGGCAGGGGAAAATACTTAATAAAAGATGATTTTAAATGAAAACTCTATTTAACCTCATAAATTGTGTGGATGACAGTAACTGGGTATGCATTAAGAGTTCATAGATAAGTTACATGTTAAACAAAATTGAACTGTGTCCAATTAGCTAGGTTGGGAGGAAAATTTCCCTTTTTATCTCCAAAATTTTCCAAGTCATCTTATTACACTTACCTGTCAATAATTCTTATTTTTATTACAAAAGCAACACATTTTATTGGGGGAATTATGTATAATAGAAAATAACAATTTTGTACATAGGTTGTGGCTACCCAGGTGTGCATTACTGAAATATGTTTTTATATTTGAAAATTTTCATAAGTTGGAAAAGGTGGGAAAAAAACAATTTTAGAAAGAAAAACTATGCCCCCATCCAAGTTTTCTTTTCTTTCTTTTTTTTTGGACATATTTAAAATATAAGTAAAAGATTTCCTATACCTACTCTGAATTTGCCCTTCAGAAATAGCCACCATATACAGCCCCATGTGTAGCCTTCCAGACTTTTTTACATGTATATACAGTTCTTTAATTGATAAAAGTGTATAGCAGGTATATAGACAGTAGACAGGTGCACATACATAAAATCTCCTGCTTTAACATTTAACTATATAAACATAGACCTTTTCCCAAGTTAGTATATTAGATTTTATTTCCTTAGTAGCCAGTGGTATTGATGTTATTCTGTTCTACAGATGACACAAAATGTAGTGGCCCATTCCTTATTAAGAGGGACATTTTCCATGTTTTACTCTTGCAAATGATACTGCAGTGAACAGTACTGAGACTGCATCTTTTCACATCTTTGTTGTCACCTTCAAATGTTAGACAACTGGAAATGCAACTATAAGGTCCTAGAGTAGGCATATTTACCACTTTCATAGAGACCACCAATTACAGAGTTTTCTGAAATATTGTAAAAAGTCTTTACTTACAGTGTAGCAGCCCCACTGAGCCACAGCCTACAGCATTGAACACAATGATGAAAATAAATATAAGATTGTCCCAAGATGGTGCTGAATAAGAAAACCAAAGAACCTACTGATAAGTGTTCACATATCTACCTTTGTCCCAACAAAGCAAATTTAGAATTTTTAGCATCTCAGAGAAATAAGCCTTCTTTCTACTACAAAAAAAAAAAAAGTAGGGGAACACGTAGCTAATAGCCTCGTCTAGTATACCAGTCACCACCTTTCCCTGTGCCCGTAAGATCCTTCCTCCCAGTGCCCTTTGGTTGATTTGTCAGTTTCCATCAAAAATGTCAGTTATTTTTTTCCTGAAAAATTCTTTCTTCCAGTATCTGTACTCCTTCTCACATCCCTCTCTGCAACCCCCTCCAAAACAAACAAACAAACAAACAAACAAAAACCCTTCAAACAACAACAGAAAATTCTAGAATGTGTACTTGTATCTTTTAAGAAAATAAATTTAAAAATTGATGATCAGATGTGCAACATAAAAGCCTCGTTTTCATTCTGAGGATGACCTCAATATGTTTTGCCCTAAAGCATACATGGATGGTAGGTGATTGATGGGCTGTGAAAAACAAAAACCAAGTGGCAAAAATGTTCTGTCTCAGAAATAACAGTATCAGCAGCAGAAATGTCTGTGTAGCCGCTGAATGGGCTTTAAAAGCTTTTGAGCATCTCTTCTGATCCATTAGTGCTATTAATTGGATCAATGCTAACAAGATCCATTTTTATATATATTATCTTCATATTTTATAATATAAGAAAACTACATATATGACCCTGCTTATGTTCTTTGAATGTTATATTTCAAAAACCGTGGTTCATTGAATAGAAATATTACATTTCCAATATAAAGAAATATGGTTTGTTCAAATTCTACATTTTGAGAAACCTTATGTAAAAATAATTTTTACTTACGCTATCCAGTGCCTTCTCTAATGATAATCCTAGTCATGGATTAAGTCAAATTGTCATTATTTTTTTGCCACATAATAATTATATCTTATAAATCAGTGGTCTCTTTTGCCTTTAATTCATTATCCATTTGTGAGACAAATTGTAAACATAGAGTATTTGTATTTCATTCAGAGTATTCTAAAAAGTACATAAATTATGTTAAAATCTGATCATTATTTTAAAAAATTTTTAATGTTTTATTTATTTTTGAGAGAGAGAGAGAGACAGTGTGAACAGCAAAGGGTCAGAGAGAGAGGGAGACACAGAATCTGAAGACAGGCTCCAGGCTCTGAGCTAGCTGTCAGCACAGAGTCCAACACGGGGCTTGAACCCATGAACTATGAGATCATGACCTGAGTGGAAGTCGGATGCTTAACCAACTGAGACCATTATTTTGTAAACTGATTTTCTCCTGTGACTATTAACTTAGTGAACTACATTTCTGCCAGAGCTACATCACTGATTTGATGAACAGATTATTTTCTCCCTGTTCCATGACTACAAGTTGTTCTCCTTACTTCATTACAGTTTTTTGGAAAGGAGAACCATGAATAGAGTAGTAGTGAATCACCACACATATATCCTAACGAAAAAAATCATCTAAAAGATGTTTACCATTATTAGAGACCTTAGAATCATTACTTAAAATAATTATAGAGTGGCTATTGGCATTAAATGGAAGATTTTTAAAATGCAAAAATAAGGCAAGTATTTGGTAAACAGCTCTCCATAGAAAAGTTATTTGAAGATACTGTTGATTAAATTACTTAGCAAAATAAAACAACATATAGAAGGCAAAAGGATTGTCAATTGTGCTTTTAAGAAATCTGCCAAATAATACTACAGTTTTTAAACACTTTTTAAAATATATTTATTTATTTTGAGAGGGAGACAGAGCACAAGCAAGAGAGGAACAGAGAGGGAGAGAGAGAGAGAATCCCAAGCAGACTCAACACTGTCAGCACAGAGCTCAATGTGGGTCTTGAACTGGTGAACCATGAGATCATGACCTGAGCCAGAGTCAAGAGTCAGATGCTTAACTGACTGAACCACCCAGGTGCCCCTGCAGGTTTTTTTTTTTTTTTACATTTTTAATGTATATTTTTAGTATACCTTTAGTTCCAGTTTTCATGGAAACTCACAAAACTTTGAGTAGAGGTGACTGGAAAATACAGGTGTGTGTAGGAGTGCCTCTTCCCCACCATAGAAACAGACATACCTTTAAATGAAGCTATTATTGACATATTTTCTGTAAACTGAGGATGGTTGGTGATCTCCGTGTCAGGGCATCAATAGCCCAAGCATTCCCACAGGCCCATATTTATGTACATGGTACCACTCCTCCAGAGCGTTAAGTGGTGTAAGAGACAGTATGGCATAATGAAAAATGCCCTAAATGAGAAGTGACAAGGTCTGGAATCAAATCCTCCACATAGCCTTAGATTTACTCATAGTGACGACCTTAATCAAGTCTTTTACCCCTCTGAGCTTCATTTTCATAACTAATAAAATTAATACTGAAAGGAAGAAGAAATAAATGAACTCCCAGAGGGTGGCCCATGCAGGAAGGTGTGCCACATTGTCATACCCGGAGGACAACTCATGATCTCTTAGCCCATTGTCTTATCGATACAAGCATGCTGTTATTCTCAACCTGCTTGGAGTTTAATTTACATAAAAAGGAACAGTTTGCTCTTTTAAAACAGAGGTCACAATTTAGTTAGCCACATGTGGCCTGCAGAGGTCCTAACTTTGACTCCTACTAGGTCTCAGCAAAAATTTGAGGCAACAGTGAAAACGCATCATAATCTGTGGCTGCAGTTGCTACTGAAAACCTGAAAAGTCTTACTTCATGGCTCTGCAGTCCCGCCTGGAAGATATCGACTGGAGTTGACAGTTTGGCCCTCGTACAAGTTCTCCACAATCTACAGCAGCCCTAAACATGACTCTGACATTGAGACTGAATGTCAGCTGCCATTCATCTCATGCTTATTTTTATTTTGCATATCATAGAGAAATATTCTTTTCGTGAGTCTCCTTTGGAAGTATGGAATTGAAAGACAGACATAGAAGGCTGCTTGCTGCAAGGAAATGAGTATGAGTGCATTTGTTTCTGAAGTTGTTTGCTATGCCCTACCTGGTCATCTTGAGTCATTTACCTTACAAATCTGTCTCCTTCAGCCACTGAAGATTTTGAGCCCTGCTCAAGAAGATTTTAACTGCCATTCCAGAATTAATACAGTAGCAAGATGCCAAAAACACTTAAGATTTTATTTACTAGATGGACAAAGTCATTTAAATTTTCTGGACTTCAGAGTCTTCTTGTGTAAAATGAAAATGCTAGGCTTAAGTGATCTCTAAAGTACCTCCCAGCTTAAAAAGCCATGATTTTAAAGGTTCAGTTCTTATAAGGAAGCCTTCATGACATTACTGTCACAAATATGTACCCTATTACAAGTAGCCATCATGGCCTTTCCTCCAACCTAAGGCAAATTCAGTGACTACATCCATCCATTTTTCATGCTGACAGAATATATTGTGGATATCATGGCTTCAAAATGAAAACACTGTTCAGATTCAACGTGTACCTTTCAAAAGCCCTTATGTTGTGCATTTGTTGCTTTGAACTGATAAGGTCATGACCCTGGCAAGTCCTCATCAGCTGAGAGCTGCGATTCAAGTTCTTTGCTACTAATAATAGCTAAAGTACTAAATCGTGCTAAATAGTGAATAAGAGCAGATTCAAGGTATTACTGAAAAAAAGAATATTGCATTCTTGTAAACTCCAATATAATTTTTGAATGGAAGAAAATTAATAAAAGGAGCAACAGGGCCTCCCCATCATAATTTCCATTGAACTGAGAGCCATTGCTTGGGAGCTTTAAAAAGATCAATGCTTGGTTCACACCCCCAGAGATTCTGACTTGATTGGTCTGGTATGCATCCTGGAAAAAGGAATTTTTAAAGTACTACAAAGGATGTTAATGTAAAAACTCTTGTCTAATAAAAATATTGGTTGGTAGACTGTAAGCAATAGCCAGGTTGCCCAGACAAACAATTGAAAAGATACTACAGTGAGGTCAACATCACAGTTTTTTGGTGTCAGATTATCCATTCAGAATCTAACATGCTTGATTATATCATATAAAATTGTTTCCATGTTGGAAAATGGAGAAGTTTGGGGGAAATTATATAACAGTAGCTCCTTGGTGATTCTTTTCTGGTGTGAGCTGGAGTTTCACGTTCAGAGGAGTTTCATCCCTGATTTATTAAGCAGCATAATTTTTACGATGTTGTTTATTTGTTTCAAATACATGACATACATCATACTTTTTGGTTAGCTAAAGAAAATGATATTGAACTTAAATAATTCGAAAATTTGGCAATTCAACTGCATGCATTTTATAGTGTGTAAAAGTAAATGCTCTCTAGAGCTCAAAGAAAAGTTACAAGTACTTTTAGAACCTTTGTTTGTGAACTGTGACTGAGAGACCCTTCTCTGTTCCATATGTTTAGAAATCCTACCTACATGAGGCAGAAATGGGAGTTTTAAAGAAGGGACTCCAGAATTTACGTAGCTCTGTGGTTTTATTTTACAGATTAAAAAAAAAAAATGAGGCTCTTGACAATAGGTGATTTGCCCCTATTAGGAGATGGCAGAACTGGAAAGAGAACTCCTATCCGTATTCTAGCCTAGGATTCCTTCTCCTGTACCATCAGAATCCCACATGCTCTCCTCCCCTTCCTGTGAAACATTCATTCTGGCATTTTTACTTGTCAAGAATTCTGATGCAACATAATACATACCTATGTTTCTTAAATAATGGTTCTTGAATGCTAAGCTATCTTTGTATATGATATATACATCCTGATTTAGAAGGTAATGAGTCAGTGCAGGTTTACCTGGATTTCTGTATAATTAGCTTCCAAAGTAAATATGTTGATCACATCTTTGGTTGATTATTATGGTATTCTACTGCTGTTATACTAATACTTTTCCCATCTCCAACTGGCTTTACTTTTTGCAGCTTTGAGCAGTAATTCAGTCCCCTACGCCTCCCTGATTGGCTCTGTGTCCTCCCTCTCTAGCCAAACCACCACTCAGTCCATATATGATAATAACTCTCTCCCACGATTCGCTCGAAAAGGTCTAAACATCTTTGTCTCTTTATTTTCTCTGTTAAAACACTGTAATGGATGTCCACATCATTCCATTCCCATTTCCAGATAAGCCTAGAGTCTCTTGTGCCTTTGCATTTCCATTTTTGTCATTGGGGGTGCCTCATCTGGATAAAATCACTTTAATAATTAGACTACTGTCACCACCTCCTCCCTCCACAGAATGTAAATTAGTTCAATTCTACCATCTCTATGGAAAAGTTCCAGAAATGGCCTCCAACATTTTGATCCAAATACACAATTATATCAGCAACGAAGAGTTTCCTCTTCTAAGCCAATTCATTTTTATGGGATCTTCCACCAAGATTTTAGTTGACTGGAAGCCATAAACACTAAAATACCACCTATCATAGCACTGTGCTAAAATGGCAAAATTGTCTAGAAAAAGCGTAATATTTTTTACTTACCAGAAGCATTGATAATTTGGCATTTGAGATACAGGAACTTACTGGGTGGCTTTCAGTAATGTCACAGTTTCTAAAATGCCCATAAAGTAATCATATGTCATGTTGACTTAATGGTCACCATTCCACAGCCTAACACCTTCCAGAGATTCCCAGGACAGCAGAATGTCAACATGGCCTCCAGTTTGAGCTCCTCCCCCACTCCTTTTCCTCTTCAGAGGCTTCCCTGGGGGCATGCTAGTTCAAGTTTTTCTAGCCAGCTGGAATTTGTATCCATAAGACATGAGTCAGCAATGCTCTCTTGTGCTACTTTTAAAAAAATTCATCACAAAGAAATAAAATGTAAATCACATGAAAAGCAAGAAAACTTTGGAAAGACCCAGGAATCACCAAAATTAGTGGTGGATTATTTTTAATGTAATCTGTGAAACTAATCTCACTTCAGCTGGCTGACTGAACTAAAATGTGCCTCCCTGTCACTGCTTTCTTTTTCCATCCTCTTTTGCTCCTTATCCTTTGACCATTTGCTCACTCTCCTGCATTCATTTCCCATTCATGGACAAAGATGTTTACACCTGAAGTAGATTGTAGGTTTGCTGGGGGTTGAAACATGGGGACCTAGGGCAAATACCATAAAGCTGTTAGTGTGTGGCGATTTATAAATGTCCAGGTGAAGGCCACAACCCCAATCTCTACAATCTGCTACTAGTGAAAACATTTTTGAAACTCAGTCTGGTGTCTGATTTTGTCATCAGTGATTATCGTTTATGAACTGTGGTGCATGCCATTCTTTGTGCCCATGTTTGCATGTGAATGTCAATCACCTCCAGGTTTGTGAACTATTAAAGCGATCTTAATCAAGTCACAATGTATAGTGAATCCTGTAAAAATGTTCAGTGTTTTTATCCGTCCTTTACAAATGTATATCAGACTATCCATTTCATTTTTTTTTTAACAAATCCACTCTATTTTATTTTATTTACATCATCATTTCCTTTGCAGGTTCAGATGATTCCGGTTACCCTGGTAACCTTCATTCTTCAAGTTAGTTTTCCTTGATTATGCATAAGTCACTTTATGTTTCCTATCAAGCTACTACTCTTTCCCTTTTAGGCCTTTCTTAGTGTCTGTTTTCTTAGTTCACTTTACACCATTTAATTCCACACGATTACCATTTCACACAGTGCAGGAGAAGGAGTTTGAAATGACATAACAGTCATTACTCAAAGCAGAAGTTGACATCAAGCCTGTCAGTTTTCTCCGCTAGCTAACTGCATTGATTCATAGCACAATAACGCTTTCTTTTACACTAGGAGTGTTAGTTTGGGGATCATGCTTGGTGACTTTTCATTTGGCTACAAAATTCATCCTTTCAGAGCATGTCCTGCTTTGAGTAACCAAACTATCTGCCTGCTTCCTCACATTAAACATCTTTACTACTCACATGTTTTCAGGCCATTTCTAACTATGGTATTCTCTATATTTTGGAGTAGTTAGCATTGTTTTCATTTGGTTTCAAATGTGTTTCTTCTTTCCTTTTAATAGGTATGGCTAGCCATCCTCCAATTCCTATCTTGGAACTTGCAGATCACATTGAAAGGTTGAAAGCAAATGACAACTTGAAGTTTTCCCAGGAATATGAGGTATTTCGGTGCATTTATACTTGATGATAATTTCAAGAATTGTTCCCCTCTTCTTTTTCACCATATTCTTTAAAATAACTTCATCATTGCTTTTTCTTTTAAATACGACTCCAAATAAGATATAAAAGTTAATAACAAATAGATAACTGGAAAGTGTCTGTACAATCAACATAGTAGTTGGCCTTTTAAAAAGTGTTTATATTCAATGTTAATGAGGTTGATTTTTCTTTTCTGGTTTTAAGTTCCTATACTTTATTGTATTGATAAGCTTTCTCATATACCAAATAGCTGCCAAATACACTGATTCACAACCAGAGGCCTCCCTGAAAAAGAGTGATGAATAAGTTGATATTTCTCCATACAGTTTTCCATAGCCAGAAAACCCTTTAATTATGTCCATGTCCATGTACATGTGTATGTACATGATTTTACCCTTCAGTCTTAAAATAATGCTAGAGTTAGTATTAAGATAATAATATGTTCCTGGAATATTGCCTATTTTTAAAGCAACAGTGAATAAAATAGTGCCTAAAAATTCAAGAATCCTTATAGATTCTGTGTCAATGCTTGATAAAAGTGAATGAAAAGTCTTTGTATATTTATGTGAATTTGGATATTGTGGTATATTGTGGTATTTAGCAGAAAGTTTTAAAATTGAATTATTTCTGGTATACCCCAGCAATAGGGACTAATTGAAACCAACTCAAGGATTAGTAACTGAACCATCATTATTCTTTTAGGCCAAGTTTGACTTAGCATAAGATTAAAAAGTACAACTCAAGTCTTGTTGTTGTGACAAATAACAACAGGTTGTTGTTGGGTGCCTGAGTAGTCCAAATATTACCATAAACAGTTTCTACTGATTTACTTAATGGGAATTTTAAAATACATCCCTGTTATCTCTCTTGGTTTCTGTTGTATCAACAATTTTTCTTTCTCAAGATTTTATTTAAATTTTATTTAGTTAACATAGAGTTTAACATTAGTTTCAAGGTAGAATTCAGTGATTTATAACTTACCTACAGTACCCAGAATTCACCACAAGTGCTTCTCGTATCAACTTTAAATGCAGTTGTTGAACCCAATGATCTCTCAGTCCTTACCAGTTCTAACATTCTGCCCCTTTCAGTGAGAGCTTCTAAGGAGCCCCAACCTCATTATGGGCTAGATGGATATTAACTACATGAAGAAGCTCTATGTAAGAGAATGTGGAGCAGTGGGGCCTGTGGCAATCTGGATATTTGTATGGATTTTTCTCAAGTTTTCAAATCTTTAGTTTTTGATTATTTTATTTTGTTAATGTTTATTTTTGTTTTTGAAAGAGAGAGAGACAGTGCATGAGTGGTGGAGGACTAGAGACAGAGAGGTAGACACAGAATCAGAAGCTACCTCCAGGCTCTGAGCTGTCAGCACAGAACCTGACGTGGAGCTTGAACTTATAAACCATGAGATCATGACCTGAGCCAAAGTCAGATGCTCACCCAGGTGCCCGATGATTATCTTAAATTACTGTGCTGGCTATGTAACAGGTATCTGTAGCCCCCTCGTCCTCCGGCTTTAAGAGCCAGATAGCCTTTGTACTCAATTTGAACATTCAGCATCCTTGTCAAATACACAATAGGACACAAGGGGTTTTGTTTGAATCTTACTTTCCTGATTGGCTGAGCTACATTTTTTTCTTCATTCCAAGCATTCAGAACGTTTTTAATTTTAGGAAACTCACATTGGATTGTTATTTTCTCATACTTTCTGATCCTAATTCTTCCCTATTCTTCTTCTTGGTCATAATGGCTATTTTTAAATTCTGAGGTACTATTTAAAACAGTTTCTGGAGGTTCTGATGTGGGGGCTTGAAAAACAAGCCAGATGATAAATGCCACCTGGAGCAACATTAAAAAATGCTTAGAAACCTTTTACCTTTTCAATCTGCTCTTTATTGTTATCATGATTCTACTTATTCTTTAGCTATGTGATATTTTCTTCATGGCCCCACATGAATGTTTGATTTTTGATTATGAATGATATAAAAGGATCACACAAAAAATTGATAGCTCAACCTGCTAATAAGTTATCAATTCATTCTCTACCAGTATAACTTTAAACCATCTATAATATTTGCATCACTCAAACAATCTTAGTTATATGCATGGCCTATAGTAACCGGCCTCCTTTAAAGTAGAATTTCTCTAGAAATACTACATGTAAAGATACTGTAATGATACTCATTGAGCCATTAGATCAGAAGTGCTCCTTGAAAGTCATTATGAACTGCATGCTGCCAATGTTCCCATTAAAAACTCCCCTAGTAGCCGTTGACATGATAGCCCACACTGACTTTTCACCATTTATCATGACGATGGTCTGTGATTAAAGCTCCCTGGGCATGAATTGACTCGACTGTGCCTTAACAGCCATGAAGGAGATAGTTAAGTGTTATATTCATCTGTGATAATAGGATAAAGACCTCTATGTAAAATTTTAGGCCACAGAGCAACATTTTGAAAAAAAATTATTTTACTTGTTATTTTCCACATAAATTTGAATAGATTTTTTTTACTAGCTTTTAGTGAAGAACATGGAGGAAAGACAAGGCACATTACCTTCAAACATCTAATTATTTTGGCACAATCACTATGAATTAATGATTACTCAGACCTCTCAAAAGGCATGAAACAAAATTTGCTACTCTGATCTAACACTGAAACAGAGGTTAAAGGCATGGAAGCTGTGTTCACATATTCTGAGGTCAGAATAGTAGGTTTAGATTATGGCCCAGGGTTTTTAAATCATGTGAGACACTTCTTTTATTGTAAAGGAAATTGAGCTCAGACATTGGATTCAATGAGAGCTGGAAGAAAGGACCTGAGAAATTAGTGGCAAGAGCACTGCATATTAAAAATACTTTTAAATACTTCCAGTTTTTATTTTCTTATATGAAACTGTAAAGTTTTACTGGAATTTAAGTAGCCAGTACTTGAGGATGGCATGTAGAATGCAGGGAATAAAGTTCTCCTAAAAGTCAGTATCACTCTCAAAGTTATCACATTAGCTGGTGAATCTTTAGACTGATACAGAATAGTATGTACAGGTCTTACCAGACAAAGTCTTAGCTAATGCCTGTGAAAATTTTGAAAATCCAAATAAAATTCATATTCCTGGTCCCAGCACCAGAAATGCTGGTTTAGTAGGTCAGCCATGATAGCCATGATAACCAGAAATGTCTGTTTTATTTATTTTTCCCAGTTTCATTGAGATGTAATTGACCTATAACATTGCTTTAGTTTGGAGTGTACAACATAATGATTTGACACATGTATATATTACAATGTGATTAACACAGTTAGTTGAGTTAACATCTATCACCTTACATAATTATAAATTTTTCTCATAGGAACTTTTAAGATCCACCTTTTAGCCACTTTCAAATATAAAATATTTTTTTAATGTTTTATTTATTTTTGATACAGGAGAGACAGAGCATGAGAGGGGGAGGGGCAGAGAGAGAAGGAGACACAGAACTGGAAGCAGGCTCCAGGCTCTGAGCTAGCTGTCAGCACAGAGCCTGACGTGGGGCTCGAACCCAGGAACGTGAGATCTGACCTGAGCTGAAGCCTGAGGCTTAACCGACTGAGCCACCCAGGCGCCCCCAAATATAAAATATTTTTAACTATAGTCATGTTGTATATTACCTCGCTGGGACAGGACTTATTTATAACTAGAAGTTTGTAGCTTTTAACCATCTTTAACCTTTTCCCCTATCCCCCACCACTGGCAGGCACCAACCTTCTCTATTTCTATGAATTTGGTTTTTTTAAGATTCCACATATAAGTGAGGTCATACTGTGCTTGTCTTTGTGTGTCTGGCTTATTTCATTTAGTACATTGCCCGGAGGTTCCATCCGTGTTGTCACGAATGGCAGAATTTCCTTCTTTCTTTATGACTGAATAATAACTTATTGTGTATACACACACCATATTTCCTTGTTCCATTAATTCATCAGTGGACACTTAAGTTGTTTCCATGTCTTGGCTATTGTAAATAACACTGCATTAGATATGGCGATGCTGATAATCTTTTCTTCAATTTACATTACCACCAACAGTGCACAAGGTTTCTCTTTTCTCCACTTTCTCCTTTGCAACACTTATTTCTTGTCCTTTTCATGACAACCATTCTAAGAGGTGTGAGGTGATACCCCATTACATTTTTATTTGTATTTCCCTGATGATTAATGATGTTGAGCACTTTTTCATGTATCCATTGACCATGTCTTCTATGGAAAAAATGTTTTCTCGGATCCTCTGCCTGTTTTTTAATTCATTTGGGAATTAGGTTTGGCTTGGCTTGGTTTTTGATATTGAGTTGGATGAGTTCTTGGTACACTTTGGATAGTGACTCCTTATTAGATATATAATTTGCAAATATCTTCTCCCAGGGAATGTCCATTTTAAAAGAGCACTTCAGGTGACTTTGATGCAGGTGCTTTGGAGACTTTAATTTAGGAAACATTACTGGCTTAGGATAATATATGACAGAGCATCATCCTCCAGCCTTTATTTCACCATCTCCTGAGATGGCAAATAAACCAATGTATAAGATTCATTTGATAGGCATCACAGTCAGCATTACCATTATCAATATCATAGACATAAATCTTATTTGTAGTAGACTCATTGTAAGTCAGCTCCTACAGTTTGCTTAAGGGGAAAAAGAGGCCTTAGCTTTATTTAATATAAATTATCTACTTATTATAAATTTATTTACTAGAAATTGTCTGTTATAGAGCCAAAGGCTAAAAATGTCGCTATGCTTCAAGAACTGTTGTCTCTAACTGAGGTATTACAGAGATTGTCTGACATCCTCTTTGACATTTTTATCTTTGTACTTGTATCTGGACTGACCGCATTCTTCTCATTGTGCCAACTTCTTTTGTTTCTCCCACCCACATGCGGAATATGTGGCCTTTGATCATATTTTCATTAACAGAGAGTCTCCCTAAAGAGGCAACATTTTTCTTTCTAGTCAAATTCCAAATGTCAGAGAACAAACTCTGAACTCTAATTGACTCATTTTGTTGTGGAGACACACATGAGGACATAGCTAGTAACAGTGCACCCATTTAGATCTCATTTCTTCCTTCAGTTCAAAAGAAGGAAGTTACTATGGAAAAGGGCTTGTGAGCTTGGAGGAGGAACCAGTAATTATCCACCATACTGCTACAGGAAAGCACTATGCTATGTCCTGGGAGGAATATAGAAGTTACAAGTAACTTTTTTTACTTCCAGGAAGTCTAGCAGGTAAAATTAAGTATATACACACAAAAATAATAAAAAAGAATACCAACTTGCTGGTCCCAAATACTAATGGAATGCTGTTGGGATTTAGTAAAGATCAGAGTGAGATGAGAAACTGGGCAAGGGATTGAAGAAAAGGTGCTACCAGTAGTTGAACTAAGAAGAAAGGAGTGAGGAGTGTTTTGTGGAGGGAAGGATCAAAAGCACTTTCAAGGATGCTCTGAATTTTTGCATTCAAAGTGTTGAATATAGAACAGCAACATTTGCATCCCTAGGAGCTTGTTAGAAATGCAAGCTTTCTCGGGACTCTCCCAAGGCGCCCTGGTGCTAAGTTTGTATAAGTACATGTGGAGGTGGGGAAAGCACTAAGTACATGTGCTCTGATGAAGCAAATTGTTTCTGGTGGGGAGTTGGGTGAAATGAAGTCTGGCAAGTGAAGAGGGCCAAGAACTGTAATGAGCTTTCATTGCCAGACATCATTGGCAAGGCTGGGGTGGGCTGATGGTGGAAAGAATATGGGCCTTGGGCGCAGACAAATTTGTGCCCTAACACTTGTTACGGCCATAGCCTTGCGCAGTTATATAACCTTATGAGTTTTTTATCTGTAAAATGTGTTGCTATGAGAGTTAGAGAATATGTGTACATATTTGTATAAATTTCAAGACACACCTGTAAGTGTGTGTGTGTGTGTGTGTGTGTGTGTGTAAAATAAGGGGCTCAATAATGGTAGCTGAAAGATTGCACTAGTTTTATATAACCAGTGAAAGATTTTATAGAGAGGTAATTCTTTGTATTTATTTATAAATTAATAGTGTTAAGCTCCTACCATACCTACCTTTAAGCACTACACTCTCTCACTGGACAGACATGTCAGTGAAAAATTATAGTAAAATATAATCAGTCTTATGCCCAAAGTGTTTCAAAGTATGATGAGAATACAGAACACACTTACATGGTGGTTTTTCTAAGAAGTTAATCTGTCATCCATGTATAAATATGAATAAAATGTATAAATGAATAAAGAGAAACCGGAGACAGGAAGAGTAATTAGGGCACTGTATATCAATTCATACATATTCAAATCACTTAAGCATTCAAATAACACTGTTAAAAATGGAGATGTTTGGGGCACTTGGGTATCTCAGTCTGTTAAGCATCTGACTTCAGCTGGGGTCATGATCTCATGGTTTGTGGGTTCGGGCCCTGCATCAGACAGTGCAGAGCCTGCTTGGGATTTTCTCTCTCCTTCTTTCTCTACCCCTTCATGTCTCTCTCTCTCTCTCTCTCTCTCTCTCTCTCTTTCAATAAATAAATAAACTTTTAAAAAAGTGTTGGCTCACTGTTGAGTGGATATATTCACTCCACCATTCCACTCCCACTATTCAAGACCCCAACACAAAGGCATCCCAGTGGTCACTAGCAAGAAAAGCTGCAAAGTCAGACAACATGTGAAGCAATCTCCCAGTTTGGTCTTCAAGTTGCAGTTCCCCATAGAAATGTAGCCCCAATATCCATACTCTACTTCAGGTACATTGTAGATTTTATATATGGGTTGAGATAATAACCTCTTTTTAAGTATAGTTACAACTGCACAGTTTCTTCCAAGTTCCTAACAGCTGACTTACAAATAGAGATAAATAGTTATCTGCCATCTAGCCTAAAATTAGTCATCACTATCTTCCGTAGTAGTGTTATCTTAAACATAGACATTAAAACTACTCTGAAAAGCAGTCCTTTTGTTGGATCAGAGCAGAGTGAGAAACTGATTCTCAGAAGGCCTACCTTTGACCTCTTCTGTTCCCACCACAAGACCCAGAACCAGTGTCTTCGCTACCCTCTGTGGGTGTGTATTACCTTTTATCTCAGCACCCAAGTGTCTTCCACCATTTAGCACCCAGAAGGGCTGAGATTTTCTTCCTGTGCTCATGGCAACACTCTCACATCTCCTGTCTGTGTAAATGATAATGACCCTCTTGTCGGAAACATTCCAGATAGTGGTGCCCTGTCTTTTTGTTTTAATAACAGCATGTATGTGGTACCTTTGTCTAGAAGGCTAAATTTTTCACAGCACTCTACTGGGACAAGTAAAAGAAAAAGATTATTTCCTTCACGAATAAGGAAATCTATCAAGACAGTGCCAAGACATATAGAAATATTTTTAAATGTTGCTTATATCATATTTTTAAGTGCTTAGAACTGAGCCTTTGTAGTTGAACTCTTTCCTCTCAGGGGTAAAGGACAAAGTTGAGAAAGGAGTGACTTGCTCAAGGTCACACACATGCATAGATCATGGCTGAACCAGATCACAAATTTATCCCTTCTTTTTTATTTTTACAGTTTATTTACTTTGAGGGAGAGCAAAAGCATGAGTCAGGGAGAGACAGAGAGAGAGAATCCCAAGCAGGCTCCCTAACATCAGCGCAGAGCCCAATGTGGGGCTCAAAATCAGGAACCATGAGATCATGACCTGAGCCAAAATAAGAGTGTGATGCTTAACCAACTGAGCTTCCCAGGTGCCCCAAATTTATTCCTTCTTATTGTTAAAAGGATGTTGTGCCTTAACCTTCCTGCTCTAGAGACATAGACATTTTGCTGTTTGCTTCTTACTATGGCCTGATTCATAGAGACCAGAATCCTAAGTCCTCAACTAGATCAATATTTATACTAAAAATCTCTATAAAAATATCATGGTTACCAATTTGTGCTGCATGAATATCCTTGGGAAAACCCAGTGGTTTTTCTGACATGCTTCCTATGGCATTTCT
Source organism: Suricata suricatta (assembly GCF_006229205.1). Lineage (NCBI taxonomy): Eukaryota > Metazoa > Chordata > Mammalia > Carnivora > Herpestidae > Suricata > Suricata suricatta. Next base: position 58,499,120 of record NC_043712.1, read on the forward strand.
TTTTTCCATAGACAGTTTCTTCATTGCCAGTGGTAAATATTATATTTCTTGGTAAAAGGAGAAAACTGTCATCAAAGCAGTAACCACAAAAGAAAATATATCTATTTTCCCTAGAAATAGACTCTTGGTATATTTGGCCATGTGTGCCAGAGTGCGTGTGTTGGCCTAAAGCCTTCATTACTAAATATTTCATAAACCTCCAAGCATTCATAATGTGAAAGCACTTGTCAGTTCTACTTTCAATTAGTGTATAATTTATCTGTAAACTCATGAGGATGGACATGAATTAGAGCATTACACAGATATAAACAAGAAACCAAACACACAAGTGACTTTTTTTTAATGTTTACTTATTTTTGAGAAACAGAGAGACAGAGCATGAGCAGGAGGAGAAGGGCAGTGAGAGAAAGAGACACAGAATCTGAAGCAGACTCCAGGCTCTGAGCTGTCAGCATAGAGCCCGACATGGGGCTCGAACTCACGAACCGCGATATCATGCCCTGAACTGAAGTCTGCTGCTTAGTCGACTGGGCCACCCAGGCGCCCCACAAATGACTTTTTTTTTTTTTTTTGCCAGCTTTGAATGTACTGAATTTTTCTTAGAAGTGGCTTCTCCAATTTGCTTTTCTGAAATAAGAAAGTAGTAGATGACAGAGATCTATTTTCATCTGTTTTTTTTTTGTTGTTGTTGTTGTTCATTTATTTATTTTGAGAGAGAGAGAGAGAGCAATCAGGGTAGTGGCAGAGAGAGAATCCCAAGCAGACTCTACGCTTTCAGCATAGGGCCTAATCTGGGGCTTGAACTCATGTACTGTGAGATCATGACCTGAGCCAAAATCAAGAGTTAGATGCTTAACCCACTGAGCCAACAGAAGCCCTCTTATTTTCATCTTCTGGCAAAGTTGAAGAGTGGAATATACCAATGAAAAGCCTTCATTTTTAAATACTATTGATGCATTAGCCCCATGAGATAGTATTTTTTAATTTTGAACAAATATGGTAGTTTGTGTAATGTAATGACAAAAAAATAAATATTTTCATAAAATAAAAAATAGTAAGAACTACGACTTTTATAAACTACTGTTTTTATAATGGCAGGGGTAAACCAACTTCCTTCATGGGGGATGAATAGCTAAATTTACTATTCCAAAACAGAATCTCCTGACACTCTAGGACTGGGGGGTTGGGTGAGGAAGCCATTACCTCCATCCTTAAGTATGTAGCTGTTTTACTGCTTTAGACTGGACCCAGACCCCTCTGCCTCCCATTCAGGGCCTCTGCTCACTGAGCTAACAATGAGAATAGTGTGGCACAGCGGCTGAGGACACAAGTGCTGGATTCCGGCTGCCTAAGGTTGCCCCTGGATCAAGCTGTGTGACCTTAGGTGAATAACTGAACCTCTATTTTACTTGTTTTGTGTCTGCAAAGGAAGTTATCATAGCACTTACCTCATGTGTAATTAAAAATAAATGGATACATATAAATAAAATGCTTAGCAGAATCCCTAATAGAAGTGCATAATAGTCTCAGTAGTTACAGTCTCATCAAATGCATGCTCATCACTTGTAAGATGCACATCAATTTCAGAGATGTTAAAATGTGAAAAATAATATATGTATTAGACCCAGAGAGACCCTGGCTCCTCCCATCCTTGTCATTGGTCAAATCCATAGGACTTGGTTGAATTCAATAAAATAAACAATATTACAGGAATAAAAAAAGAAAACTTGCTAATTTAGTGCACTGTAATTGTCTCTTACCATGATGCCTCTTCTTTTATTCTGATCATTCCCAGTGTTAGAACAGAAGCTTCTCCTGGTCAGGTGTTAGCCCTTCCTCGTGTGCTGCCAGCTACCTGGTAGCAAGCCCGCCACTGGGCATGCAACAGATGATTAACCAAAATGTGTGTCTGGATCGATTTCTAACTAAATTTACAGTTCACAGAAGCTCTTTGTTGTGCTCAAAATTGCTAGTACCAACAACAGGACTGAAGAGAACAAAGAACGTCTTTCTGTAAAAAGAACTGCTTTTCTCAGTTGATATCCGCACCTGATTTATCAGCAGTGAAGCCTTATTTTCAGAAGTTTTCTCTCAGAAAATAGACTGTTATTATCTTTAGACAGTACAGAAATGAATACATTTTAGTACAGACCCCTCAGATTTAACTCAAAAGTACCTACTGATTAAACTCCCAGTGCAGTTTTTATAGTCAGGATGGGCCTCCCAGTTGGCAATCTGAGAAGATGGAGGAGGTGGGGGTTGGATCATAGCTAAGAACCAGCCTCACCATGTAAGATATGAAAGTACAGAGAGTCTCTTCCCAGCTGGCTGCCATTCTGCATCTTGTAAACAAATCTTGTAGGACAAAAAGAAACAGCAGCTCCCCTCAGAAGAGGCACATCCAAAACCAGGGTGTGTCTATGTGTTTATAGTCTTTTCATCTTTTTGAACTCCTGTACTTGTTAGAACGGAAACTGCAAGCAAATTCTCACATTTCAAAACTTATTTGTATTTGAACTTTTAGAATATGCCTGTGCCCATTATCTTTTTTTAACCTAAAACATTGTTTTCCTTATTTCTGTAAACTCCATATGGTTTATACTTGAACCTTTTATTTGTTTTTTCTTCTGGGAGTCATACTCATCTTGGGGAATGTCCTATAACTCTTGTTTTGATTCTCTATCCCTATTCTCATACAAGTTCACCATAACTAATTGGCCCTTGACCATCACTGGACATTGTCCAAATTGTCTTTCCACCTGCTCCCATGTGGATCCCAAAGCTCTCAGGAAACAATTAATCGTGAAGTGTTCCTAGTTCCAAAACAAGCTTTCAACTTCAAAGAAACTATAGCAAGAACTAAAAAAAGAGGCCTATTTTCTGAGTTTTATTTTGATTTTAAAATGAAGTTGGGGTTTTAGGGCCAGAGTGATAGGCATGTGGAGGGAAACCATATCAGATTCTGGGGAGAGTGTCAGAAGTCAAGGAAACCAGGGGTCATATTTGAACTTTGCCAGTTAGTCACTGTGCTGTTTGACCCAGAACCAGCTGCTCAACCTTTTGTGGCCTTGGTTCTCTCTCACTTAAGATGAGAGTATCAGCATCTACTCATAAGGTTGTTATGGAGATGAATATATTTCAGGTGCATGACCTTTTTGCGGTTCTGTACAAAGTAGGTACACAGGAAACACAAGTGGCCCTCGATATTGTAAACTTTAAACTCATGACCTACTTGTTAGTCACCTAATAACACTGCATTTTTTCTACAAGTTGTTTTATTTGTGTAACATCCCCTTCTCCTTTTTCCAAAAATGGGCTCTATGAGAGCAATTAGAAGGTGAGAGGTGATGAAGATGGAAGGTGGTTATGATGTCTGCAACATTCTTTTCATATTTTGTATGTAATGGAATTTATGGAAATTAAATTTACACTAAGTACCCAATAAGACTCATTTTCACTGAAGAGTAGAACCTGCCTCAGGTCTTTGCTTTGAGTCTGAATGCCCCAGACAAGGTGTTTAACTCCACCAATCTGAGTTTCCTTATTTGTAAGATTTGATAAATGTTTACTGGAAAGTAAAAAAAAAAAAAATTTAAGTCAAGAAATAAGTTTTTCCCTGGATAATTCCATAGTTTTCTAGGAAAAACAGAAGAAAGAGCCAGGAATTATAGGACATAGTGGGTAATGGTGGAGAGAGGAGGTTTAAGAAGGAGCAGTACCTAGGAGAGGCTTCCCAGAGAGCATATGTGTTGGAATTCCTGAAGTTTGCTAGGATTGCAAGACCTCAGTGTGAGAGAGATTCACACACAAAGGAATGGAGATGAGAAGGGGCATGGCTAGGTCCGGAGACCCCAATGTGTTGTTCTGTGCTGTCACTGCAATGTCGGGGTCATGCCACTCAGAGGTGAGGCGAGAAAGGAGATTACATTCTTAAAATGCTGTGACACCAACACTATGGAATCTGCACTAGGTGATCTCAAAAGTACTCTCAAGTCATGGAAATGATTTCTTGCCTCTACTCTTAAATCCATAAGTACTCCAGGGATCAAATGAATGCATCTATTTCTTTTTCTTTTTTTTTTTAAATGGTTTATTGTCAGACTGGTTTCCATACAACACCCAGTGCTCTTCCCCATAAGTGCCCTCCCTTTTCCGCCCTCCCCCTTCCCCTTCAACCCTCAGTTTATTTTCAGCATTCAGTAGTCTCTCAAGTTTTGCATCCCTCTCTCTCCCCAACTCTCTTTCCTTCTTCCCCTCCCCCTGGTCCTCCATTAGGTTTCTACTGTTCTCCTGTTAGACCTGAGTGCAAACATATGGTTTCTGTCCTTCTCTGCCTGACTTATTTCACTTAGCATGACACTCTCAAGGTCCATCCACTTTCCTACAAATGGCCAGATTTCATTCTTTCTCATTGCCATGTAGTACTCCATTGTGTATATATACCACATCTTCTTGATCCATTTATCAGGTGATGGACATTTAGGCTCTTTCCATGTTTTGGCTATTGTTGACAGTGCTGCTATGAACATTGGGGTACATGTGCTCCTATGCATCAGCATTTCTGTATCTCTTGAATGCATCTATTTCTAGTCACTTGTGACTACAGCTTTGGGTAGAATTTTAATAATGCTGAAGAAAGGGATTGGGGCAAGGAGAGCCTATCGCTGCCCAACAGAATAGGAATGTCTTTACTTATTTATGTATTTATTTTTAGATGTAATAAATGTAGTGGGAGTATTATTTGCCATGATTTGTCTACTGTGGCTAAATAGTTTGTCATTCTACATGAAAAGCAATTGTTAGGCATGCCACCATAGTGGGGAGAACAGAGAGGATAGAAGGGAAGGTTGTAAGCATTAAGACAGAACATGAACTTGTGGATTTAGCAATGCTTTGGGAAGCATTAGTCTTTTAATCATCACAGATACAGCACTTAGACTGTTTGGCTTTAACTAAAAAGTTTAGGCATGCAGTATAATCAGAACTGTGTTATTTCTCACTTGCTAAGTAAGTTCCTTAATGGTGGGCATTCATCTGTCATCCAGACTCTAGTCAGAGGCTCATGGAGATTCTTGATTTATTTCATTCTTCTCCTCATCTTCTCCCCCTCCTATCCTTCTTTCTCCCCCTTATCCCCCTTCTTCCCCATCCCTTCAGTCTCCTTTATCATCTCCACCTTCTCTCTCTCTTCCCCTCCTCCCCCCTGTTCCCTTTCCTCATCCCTCCACTCCACTCCTGCCTGAAAAATATACTTTCATACCCTCTTCTCTGGTATTAAACTATGTTAACATTTACCTAGCTTTTCTATAAGTGCTTCACAGTCTAGAATAAGTTTACAGAGATAACAATGATTACAAATGTGTTTAGCACTTACACATGTCTTCACAACATGTCACATATATTAATGCATTCGGTCCTGCCAAGTAGGTATTATTAGTATCCACATATTACAGAAGAAGGGACTAAACTGAAACAGGGAAGTTAAGTAAGTTAAGTAACAGATCATGCAGCTAGTAAGTGGCAGAACTGGGATATGAACTCACATGGCTTGGTGTCAGTCATGTTCTGACCACTATAAATAGTTTCTTCTGATGGCTCCTTCCACAACTGTTTTCATTATGGTTTTAGAGTAAAATGCATTGTATGAGACTATCTATTAAGATGGCTGTATAATATCCATGAGTATTTTCTAATTCCAAATAAGACATATTGACCCAAATTTCTGATTAATTATATCTTATTTTTGTCTTTCAATATTATGGACTTTCTTTTAAACAACAACAACAAAAATGTTAGTGCCTGGGTGGCTCAGTTGGTGGAGTACCCAACTTAGGCTCAGCTCATGATCTCATGGTCCCTGAGTTCAAGCCCTGCACTGGCTCTGTGCTGTCAGCTTAGGGCCTGGAGCATGCTTTGGATTCTGTGTCTTCCTCTCTCTCTGCTCCTCCTCTGCTCATGCTCTGTCTCTTTCTGTCTCTCAGAAATTAATAAATGTTAAAAAAAATTGTTAAACAACAAGAAAGGACTTGGTTTCTTTTGGATAAGAGTGTTTATAACCAACCTCCCCCTTCATGTTCTTGTTTTTTTTATTCACCAAGTTTAAAGATGATGAAAGGTGACAGTTTATACCTGAAAACAAATTAACTAGCACTGCACTCTAACCTTGTTGAACATAGAAAGAGATATGTGATTAGTTGGACTAGAAATCCTCAATCCACTAAGTTGACCTGAATTTTAGTGACTCTGTGTGTTTTCTGATCTTGATTCCCTAGGAAAATAAGGTGGAGAAAAAGCAGAAGCAGAGATTGGAAGGATTGAAAGGTCTAAAGACTTAGTCTTACCTCTCAGAATAATTGGTATTGACTTATTCTTGTCTTTTAAATTGTAGACCAGAGTCTACTTGTTTAAAATTGAAGATTGGGGAACCTGAGTGGCTCAGTTGGTTGAATATCTTGCCCCTTGGTTTTGGCTCAGGTCATGGTCCCAGGGTTGTAGAATTGAGTCCCTTGTCAGATTCTGTGTTGAGTATGGAGGCTGCTTAAGATTCTCTCTCTCTTCCCCTCTGCCCCTCTTCCCTGCTTGAGTGTGTGCTCTCTCTCTCTCTCTCTCTTTCTCTCTCTCTCTCTCTCAAACAAATAAAAAGAAGTGAAACATATGCTGGCAAAATGCCCTCCTCTCTGCATATCACAGATTCCAACTATTTAGATAAGACTCATGATGAAAGGAAAACTTGTTCACTACAATAAATTAAACTGCATAAATATATTAAAATGATATAAAGTGTCATTTTGCCTAAAGGTTTTTAAAGCATTCTTTCATCTGTGCAAAACCCTTTTAAGTTTCTGCAACTTAATTTCATGTAAAAGCTGCTAAATGCTTTAAAAAGATCGAACCTATTTTTTCCCAATCAAGTTTGCCCTATTTTAAGACGTCAGGAATATACAAACGCTTTGCCTACTTATATTTATTTTCATTAGTTTCAAGCCCATTGTCATTGTTTTGTTTGTTTTAGCTCGAACTTTTACTTCTGTGAAGTTGAACAGTATGTCAAGTGGCATATAATTTAATGATCTAGATTGACAGGACAGAAGCTTAGCATCAGATGGTGATTGCACTAGATAACCTGTGTAGACTCTCTCTCTCTCGCTCTCGCTCTCGCTCTCACCATGGGATTCTAATTCTCTGATTTTTATAAAACACAATTAAAAGTCGGTGTTAGAAAGATGAGGTTCTGATGCCAGGTTTCCATTTTTGTTTTCTTATCGTGGTGATGCCTCTACCCCTTCCTTGCATGCTTAAGTCCAGTCGCTTCTGTTGGTGTTCTTTAACTTGGGAGTTCAGACATGGCTGAAGTGATTGAGAAACCATAATTAGGATGGTTAATGAACAGTGAAATGCGGCCTCCCTTTATATTAAGAGCAGTTAGGGTGCTGCATTAGCAAAAGTAGAACTCAGTCTTGTTTTCCCCCCATAGTAATTAATTGACCTCCTTGTCATCAGTTGAAACATGAGAAGAATAAAAATTTTCAGCCTAAATATTGGAGTTGGTGGGTGTTGCTATGCAACTGGGCATTGATTTCCTTTTTGTTCCTTTCTATTCCTTCCATATTGATCCTCCCTGTCACAGCTCAAGGATTCTCCTATTATCTTACAAAAGAAAAAAAAAAAAACCTGTCCTAAAGTTTCAGGGGTTTGGATTCAGTGTCATAAGTTTCCACTATGGAGTTATATTCTAGGATTTCTAAAATCTTTGAATTTAGTTGTCTAAACTAAACTGTTGTCTCACTGAAGAAAAGACATTTATTTTCTGGGAAGTTAACCAATGTGGTTGACAGTTTTTGCATCTAACATTATGCAAAAAGCTGATTTTTTTTTAGGTAGACTTGCTAGACAAAAACAAAGTGATGAATAAAGGGGAAGGTTTCTGAAAATAAAACTGTAGTCACCCATGTCAAAATTAGGGTAATTCGAAACATCAAAGAAGTTTTGCTTTCTGTAAGAGAACCCAGATGAGTAGCTATCCATGATTGTGATAGAGGTGATTTTTATTTATTGAAAGGAACAATGGTTCCTGGCAAAATAAATGTATGTGATATATTTCCTTGCGTTTTTCCTTATTTTATTAAGATACAATTCATGGGTTATAAAGTTCACCATTTGAGAGTGTACAATTCAGGGGACATACTTTACATATGAATATTAAATGGGTATATTATAAAGACTCAGGAGAGCACTAGGCTTTTTTCCTCTACATTTTGACAAAGATTTACCTTTCTTTTGTTTACATTGTTTTTATACAACTGATGGAGGGAACCAGTGACACTGGGGCATTGTTTGAAAATGGTTATATTGGGGTGTTTGGATGGCTCAGTCGGTTAAGCAACCGACTTTGGCTCAGGTCCTGATCTCACAGTCTGTGGGTTCAAGCCCCGCATTGGGCCTGGAGCCTGCTTCAGATTCTGAGTCTCCCTCTCTCTCTCCCCACTTGCTCTCTGCCTCTCTCTCTCAAAACAAAATAAAGACATAAAAAAAATTTTTTAAAGAAAGAAAATGGTTAGATCACAGTCTGGGAGTAGCTAGAGTATGAAAGGCCAATGTTACAGGTGAGACAGGTACCTGTCATTACGGAGCAGATTTTATTTGCTGTTTCCTGTACTTGAGTCCTGATACTACAGAGGATTGCAGTCTTCATTTTACTTATGAGTCTCCCACTATAATAACCCAGGGTTTCTCAAAGCAAGGGAAGGATTATTTTTATTGGGATATCCTTGTGACTGGCAAACCAAATATTTCTCAGATAAATGGAGGAATAACTTTCAAACATGAAGCAGGAAACTGATTTGCTCTTTGTATCTCCTTCTTCTCAAGCATAACATCGTATCGAGATGGACACCACTTATCAGCTCATGAATAAAGGTGCTTCAGTATGTTATAATATTACTGTAGTGCAGCAGAGTTCCTGTGGGGACAATTCTGTAGGACTAGGGAAGCAGCAACTTGATGGGCAATAGTTCTCTGGAGTTGGTGGGGGGGATGGAGGGGAGGGGAGATCCACCTTTGACTTTTCTTGGTAGGCTTCCCTCGAACAGTATATTATTAGGACAGTATAGAAGATCAAGCTTCCTGATAAGGATTCTGTGCACAGACAAGGAAGCTGTCCATTGCCCTGCCTGAAAGGAAGCAGCAGCAGAATGCTGATTGCAGAACTCACTTTTCCTATGCTCAGAGTCTATGAAGAAAAATGATCTGGAGTATTCATGTCTCAGGGCCAACTCTAAGGAGAAGAAAAATCACCTTTCCTCAAAGCTAAAAATCTAGCAAGTTTCACAAAAAAAAAAAAAAAAAAAAAAAAAAAAGGCTCCTAGTTTCAGTATTTATCTCCCTGCAGCTTTATCATTAAAATATTTGCATGAAAAGAACATCTTTGTTTCCTCAAGATTTCAGCTGCTCTTGCTACTCATTTGCTCTTGAAAAGGGATATAATCTTTTTGTTTTTGATCTGTAATCATTCCACAGCAACCAATTGTGAAGCTACAGACCAAGGATTATGATTTCCATTAGAGAATAAACAAATGAACTCTGTGAGACAAAACTGCTCATTTCTTCCAAATATCACTGAGCACAATGGAAGGCCAATTATAAAACTACTAGCTACTTCTAAAAAAATTTTTCCAAAACATAAATGTCCACTTCTTTAGAGATCTCTTCATTCCCAGCTTTGTATTCTGTCCATCTCATGCAATAACCCTTTAGTGAGTTCTTACTATGGACCAGATAGTTTGCTAGGCTCTGGGGGGTATGAAGATGAATACGTAATTTTTGTTCTTGAATTTTGAGCCTAAATGTTCCTTTTAGCTAAACATTAGGCCAAAACTGCAATAAGTGGATTTTGTTGACCTTCCCCTATTATGTAGGTATAAGTTTTACTCCAGTGTAATGCAGCCTAGATTTCAGTCTGCACGTGTTATATCCACCATGCTGAGATTTTTTTGTTTTCTAATATCCAATATATTCAGTGATTTAGAAATCCAGTTAGAGTGCTAGCAGTTATCTAAAATCTTTTCTTCAAAGTCTATATTTGTTAGTTTCATAGACAGAAAAAAATCCTTAAAACTTATAGGGTTTTGGACTCATTTTAGAGAAAACTATTTTTCTTCCTCATATTCCATTATGAGTTCAGATTAAGGAACAACATTTGTTCTTTATTATGTTTCCGTGGCCAAATTTCTGAATGTTTCCCTAGGCTGTGGGAGCAGTAATCAAGCATAGTATTTTGTGTTATAATATCAAGCAAAATTTTCTAACTGGATGAAATATGTATATTCAGAAAGAAATACAAGATGCTCAAATATCATAGAGATCTCCCACTCTTTCTGTTCTTCCCTTATTATGAATCATTGGTTAAGGTAACTTACTTGCATTTTAATATTTATATTGATAAAAGAGGTTTGTCTGTTAGAACAAACTTCTTATATTTGTTACTTTACCTATATTTCTATTTATATATTGTTTGGCCTCTTTGTTTGCTGTCTTGCTGAATTATTGAAAGAATGAGGTGTTTGGATAGCTCAGTTGCTTGAACATCTGACTTTTGATTTTGGCTCAGGTCAAAATCCGCACTGAACATGGAGCCTGCTTGGGATTCTCTCTCTCTCTCTCTCTCTCTCTCTCTCTCTCTCTCTCCGTCTCACTCTTTCTCTCTCTCTCGAATAAAAAACATAATAAATTTCAAGAAAGTATGCTGTCAAATTGGAATAAATAAGATTTATGCTGAATTAAAAAAGCAAAGCTATAATCTAATAATTATTCTTAATAAACAAAAGTTATTTTAAATGAACTCAAATGTAATTATATTTATTTTCCAGAATAAAATTCCATTTACGTTTATTGAATAGAATGATTGATAACATTTTCAATATTGAACAAAGAGAGGTGTTTTTACATAACATTACTTGTAAATAAACATATGCAGATCCCCTAATTAGCATATGTCAGTTCAAATTTTTCCAACATTGGCTCTGGGAAAGGGTATTTTTCTTCTTCCAGCATACTCCAGGCTGTATTCAGTTTGTGCAACCTCACTGAACTATGGCACAGCCAGTGGATTCTTCTCAGTAGGCTTGATGACCAATACAGATTTCCATAAAGTCAATGAATTTACAGCTATCGGCATTATTGAGGAAGATAATCTGAAGAACGCATCAGTCTGTTACCATCAGGTTCAAAATTTTATATATATTTTAAGACTCAGCATTATAAAAATAAGGGAATGAAAGTATAATTATAGAAGAAATGAGTTTCCCAATTTCAAAAGACATTCATGGAAAATGAGTCAAAACTCTGAAATTGTTAAAATAATGTCTGTATATTTTACTTGAACTTCCACTGGGGCCAGCCATTTATAGACCACAAAAATACATAGTAGACTATATTATGTTCTGGAATTTGAGTTAAGTTGAGGAGTTAAGGCATTATCAAAAGAAAAGTATATGATTTTACACAGCTAAAAGAAGAAATGTTGTAAGTTTAAACCTAACTATGAAATGGATGGTCCACACTGTGATGCATGATGGTGGGTACATATGAAAGCATGTGGTAGAGGTCTCTAGGTACCAGTGGATTAGGACCGCGGAATTTGATTAAACCTTGAAAGAAAGGTAGGATTCAGAAAAACAGAAAGGATAAGAATGTTCTCTCCAGAAAAGTGATATTCCAGTGTGAAAAAGTCAAAATTGAAAACTGCTGACATGGGCAGACTAAAAGGGAGCCAAGGGCTGGAATTTAGGTATATCCACTTGGACTGACTGTGGTCAGTTCAATCTTTATATTGAGGTGGTACACACACCTAAGAACATGAAATGGCAATCCCTGACTTTAAATAACTTTAAGTCAGTACAGGAAACAAGACAATGAAAACGAACATGGAACAAATGTTGAAAGTGCTCCAGGCACTCAAAACCTAATCACCCAAAGCATTCAATAAGTGATTTCAAAGAGAACTCCAATGAGTCTTCAAGCTGCAAACACGTTATATGTTTGGATTACAATGACTGTTTCTACTTTTGTCTTTGTATAAGTAAACTGATAATTGTGAGCTTTCTCTTGTGTTTCATTTAATGCCTACTACAATCCCTTGGTATAAATATCCCCCTTTCACTGGTAACGTACATTTTGAGCATGGAGCTGTCCCTCCCACAGTAGTTAACAAAATACTTGAGACCAGGCTAGTAATACAGGCTGACAACGGCCATAATTTTTGTTATGTTCAGATTCAGTAAACTATAGTTATGTGGCAAAGCAGTTCAGCTCTTTGGTAATGACAGACTTATTGAAGACAAGCTTTCAGAAGGATTGTACTAGAAATCCTATTAAAGTGCCATCCATTAAACCATTAGGATAATCATTAAAACTGTTAGTGCAGACTTGTTATTCATGAGTTATTGGTCTCTTTCCATTCTCAGTGGTTTCTGTCAATACTTCTGTACCCTTTGCTCCATTGTGATTGTTAAGTTTCAAGAAATGAATGTATATCAGCTTTCTCTCTTTTCCTGCAAAATTTGTGAGGAGGGGAGTGGGTAGGAGAGAGGGTTTGGTTGGGAGGGTGGAAATGAAAAGAGATTCAAACCCTGTGCCTCATTTTTCCCAATTCTACAGGATAAAGGTTATACTTAAGATCCCACCGTTTTTATTTTGATAAGAATCATGTTAAAATCTAACCATACAGAAAGCTGTAGCATGACTTTCATTTTCAAAAAAAGAAAGAAAGAAAGGAAGGAAGGAAGGAAGGAAGGAAGAAAGGAAGAAAGAAAGAAAAAAACCAAACTGACAGAGACATTTAGTCTTTAATCTATTTTCCTCTCTCTTCACAGTTTTGGAATAAGGAATTGAACTTTATGATAGTAAATTTAAAGTTGCAACCTAATATACATGCTTTGGAGTGTAGTAGTTAAAAGCCCAGACTCCAAAGTCAGAAAACTGGATTCACATCCATTTCACTGCATTATGGACTACCAGGGTGATTTGGAGAAAGTGTCTTAACTCTTCTAGGCTTCAATTTCTTTATTTGTAATATGGAAATAAGAGTATCTACCTAAATTTGTTTTAAGGATCACTGTACATGAGAGTGTATCATGATGATGCATGCACTCATCATTATCATCATCATTATCATCAAAATCAGAAGTAATTTAACCTGATTACTTCTCAGTTCCATTCTTTGATGAGGTTAGAGGGAGACAATCTAATTTAGTGGTGGCTCTTTCAATATTTTTTCCTGGTCATAAATCTACATTGAGCCTTATCTCTAGATGACCATAGAGCCCAGGTGGAAAAGTTGAGACGGATTTCACAAAATACCCTCCAAAGTGTTGAGCCCTATAATCTGCTCCTCTGCATCTAACATGGCAAGAAGTTGAATATGCAGTTGTGAAGAATCCTGCAACTTTCCCCTGCCCCCATTTTTTGAAAATAATACAATGTTCAAAAATTTAAAAATTAGAGTACACAAATAGCAAGTATACCTACATAAAATAATTATTGTTAAAAGATAAACTGAGAGGTGCCTGGCTGGCTCAGTCACTAGAGCATGTGACTCTTGAAGTTGTAACTTGGAACCTCACATCAGGAATAGAGATCACTTTTAAAAAAATAAAATTTGGGGTGCCTGGATGACTCAGTCGGTTAAGTGTTCAAGTTCAGCGCAGGTCATGGTTTCAAGGTTCATGAGTTCAAGCCCCACATCAAACTGTCTGCTGTCATTGCAGAGCCTGCTTTTGATCCTCTGTTTCCCTCTCTCTGTCTCTCTCTCTCTCTCTCTGTCTCTCTCTCTCCCTCTCTCTGCCCTCCCTAGCTTATATTCTCTTTCTCACAAAAATAAATAAAATCATTAAAAAAATCTTTAAGAAAAGTTAAACTGAGCCATATAAATATTTTAAGAGTTTATTCAAGCAAAAACTGACTCACATTGGGCAGCATCAAACCAGAAATGTTTGCTAGGGCAAAGACTCATATGAAGAGTGGAAGCAAAGAAGGGAAATTATTGATTGACTATAGCTTAAAGCCTAGTTGGCCATTTGTTTGGTTGTCCTTAGTGTTTTGATTTTGTATCTGTGAGGCTTTTACAGACTTAGATTTTGGTTTGCCTCCATAGACCACCACAACATTAGGACCCCTCAGTCTAATAGAGTCTTTGTTTAATTAGTTTAATGTTATCAATCTCCACTTCCCAGAGATAAGTACTGGTAGTATTGATGTATAATATTCTAGGTTTCTGTATATATGTATGTGTGTATATATTTATATTATTATCTCTATCTAGATATATGTATATAATTTGGTGTATATATTAAAATATAGGTATGTATTTTAATAATGTGGTTTTAATTTTTTTTTGGCTTAACAGTAAAATTGGATGTCTTTATATCAGTAGATACACAGTTTCAATAGCTTCATAGGTTTTTCATACACTAAGTCACTTAACCAGCGTCCTACAATAATGTTATCCACCACCACCCCACTATAGTAATCATTCTATAATGGCTATGCTATACATTTGTCCAAGGGAAAGTCATGTTTTTCACTTTCAAGGCTTTTAGGCAGAGTTTAGTACCTGACAGAAAGTCCAAAGTCTAATCTTAGGAGATGATAAACTTGAAGAAGTTACAATTTGGGATCAAGGTGAGTCAGGTGGGAAAGGCAAACCTCCAGAACATGGAAGTACCTTGATGTGATCACTTTATTCCAGGGGCTGATCATTAGTTTTGTAAACCTGAGAGGTGATTGGATTCCAAAGACCTCACTTTATTTAGGTTTGTGATCTTAATGGCCATGTCATCAAGCTGGGATGACTAGATGCTACTGTCTTTCTGAGAGGGCCAGGTAGTCATGCTTAGCATCCTTTCAGATCCTTCCTTTTCTGTGTATCTATGAGATACTTTCTCTCCTCTTGAATGACCTAGCTTCTCTTTAGGTACGTTAATGCAAGAATATCTTTAAAGATATGTCAATATACATTCAAATACTATAGAACATATTATACTGTAAGACATTTAATTCTTGATTTGTGTAATGCTCAAGCAATAGAATAAGTCTATGGTTCCATATGCAGAGCATTAAGAAAAAGAAAAGGAAAGAAATTATGGTGTAAGTCTACCTAATTTTTCAGTAATAAGTCTAAAATATAAAATATTAATTAAACACAAGCGAATAAAAATTGTTTTTCTAGAATGATCAGTGTATACTTTAACTTTGTTCTTTTCCTCCATAACTGAACATATATCCAACTGGCTTCTGCACCACCACATTCTTTCCAGCCTCTACCCTGCCCCAGAGAAAGGAAAACTACATATAATCTGAGTAGGGGTAAATGCTAGTTTAGTAGAGAATAGGGCAAATAGGGTAAATGTGTGTTAAGAATCACATGTTCTGTTCTCTCCTTTTCTCTCTTTTCTGTGCAGCTCCATAGAAAAGTTGAACAAGGTAAATCAATGAATCAGGCCAGTGCCTCTCTTATTCTGGTGTTAATTCTACTCTTATGGCAGCAGAGTAGATAAGTGGAGGCAGTTGTTATTCTTCAGAAATTGCCGTCTTTACTTTTTCCCACCAATCTGTCCATGTGATAGAGTTTGTAAGTGAACTTAGTATCTGTCTCTCTTGCTTGCTTTCTGCATATACATACTCACCTGACTGTGATAGGTATGACACTAGCAAGCTTACATAGATCCCAAGGTATAGATTTGAATACACGGAAGTTAGAGTCTGCTCTAACCTAATTTATTACCCACTTTGACACTTTGAAAGATGATGCTTTTGATAATGAAATGGGGACATAGGTATAAACTGGGATATAAGCCCCCCTAACTTAAACCGCTTGCCAGAGCTGAATCCTGAGCTCTTTATCCTTCCTCTGCTCAGGATCCTCCCACTTTCGCCATAATGGCCATTAAGTGGCCTTGAGGCCTCTGAAAAGCACAATTGTTAAAACAAATCCCCCCCCTCAAAATAAAGGGAAAACTCACTCTTTTAATTTTGGGTACACATTGGTAGTATGTCCAGAAAATTTGGTAATATGAGTTGTTACCTGGCAAGCAGTCACTGTGTGATATTTCAGAATAGTCAGTGGATATGTAGAAGTTAGAAATCACAGCATAGAATGTATTATACATGTTCACATGGAAAAATATCAAAAGTGCCAAAGTCCAAGATGGCTTTTATTATGAATCAGGGTATAGACAAGTGTGAGCCCAGGAGCCATTTGGATTATTTTAAAACGTGATTTTATATATTTCTGGTCTACTCCAACATATGTTTATTTAATAATCAAATGTTTTACAAGGAAACTTATTTAATTATTTCTAAGATTCTAGGGGGAAATTCACTGTTACCATATATTCTGCCTATAATACATTTCAGCCATCCATTCTATAAATATATTTTAAAATCAACTGTAAGATAAACACTGAGTATACAGCATCAGATAAATTACAACCACTATAGTGATATCCTCAAGTGATTCCATTTTTTTTCTAAGGGCAAATATATAAAATTATGAATGCATGGATATATTTTACTACAATAGTCTTTAATTTTACATTATAAAGCCAATATATATTTTGGGTTTTGTTTTTTTGCTTTTGTCTTCTTTTTTTTTTTAAATAGTTTATTGTCAAATTGGTTTCCATACAACAGCCAGTGCTCTTCCCCATAAGTGCCCTCCTCCATCACCACCACCTCTTTTCCGCCCACCCCCTTCCCCTTCAACCCTCAGTTCATTTTCAGTATTCAGTAGTCTCTCAAGTTTTGCATCTCTCTCTCTCTCCCCAACTCTGTTTCCCTCTTCCCCTCCCCCTGGTCCTCCATTAGGTTTCTCCTGTTCTCCTGTTAGACCTATGAGTGCAAACATATGGTATCTGTCCTCTGCCTCACTTATTTCGCTTAGTATGACACCCTCAAGCTCCATCCACTTTGCTACAAATGACCATATTTCATTCTTTCTCATTGCCATGTAGTACTCCATTGTGTATATATACCACATCTTCTTGATCCATTTATCAGGTGATGGACATTTAGGCTCTTTCCATGTTTTAGCTATTGTTGACATTGCTGCTA
>NC_043712.1:58516325-58620525 GCF_006229205.1 Suricata suricatta
AGGGTTTTGATGGTTTCCTGTCTCACATTCAGGTCCTTCAGCCATTTTGAGTTAATTTTTGTGTGTGGTGTAAGAAAGTGGTCTAGTTTCAATCTTCTGCATGTTACTGTCCAGTTCTCCCAGCACCATCTGCTAAAGAGTAAGGCCAATATAAATTTTGAACAAATTAATCTCTGAAAATAATCTTTTAGTTTAGAAATAAACTCTAAAATTGTAAATTTTGTGAGTTCTAACTTTGCTTGTCACACATAACATTTGAGAAAGTAAACATGACACTTTGGGTTGTAAATACTTTCTAAGCTACGTGAACACTGTGGGTATAAGTAGTAATAATTAACCTGTCTGTTTTCTTTAGTTAGAAGCCTGTATTTAGTATGGTATACTATGTCCTTACCTGTAAGGAGTAATGATATGAACAGCAAGGGGTTCTTAGTATATACTTAAAATATACACATATATTTGCACACTATATCCAAAAGACATGGATTGAAACTCTTGTGTTTCAAGTAGATAGTTGCACTAAATACATTTGGGGATGGAACTACGTAGGGGAATTTTTTAAGTGATTACTTGGGATTTTCTCTATTCTGTCACAGACTTGGAAGAAGAATCGTGTTTTTTCATTTCATTTCAGATGTAAAACTTTTATTTTTCAACCAGGAAATGAGATGAGAATGGCATTGATTGAACATTAACAAATGTTTATTCATGTTTCAGTTTGGAAACTCATCTGGTTTTCCTCTCACATCTGAAAATAAACATGGAAGAGGAAACAGCTTTAATAAATTTTTAATTAAATAGCAAGCAAGGTAATACTAAAACCTAAAAATACATCTGTCTACAGTATGCAGAGTAAAACAAGAGAAAATTAGTGGTTTAATTTTTTAACATTTTTAAATTTATTTTTGAGAGAGAGAAAAACAGAGCGTGAGCAGGGGAGGGGCAGAGAGAGAGGGAGACACAGGATCCTAAGCAAGCTCCAGGCTCTGTGCTGTCACCACAGAGGCCATTGTGGGGCCAAATTCAGGAACCATGAGATCATGACCTGAGCCAAAGTCAGACATTTAACCGACTGAGTGACCCAGCTGCCCCAAATTAGTGTATTTTAACATTAGATTAGAAATTTGTATATTTGATAAAGAATTAATGTCATCACTTAAAACTCTACTAATCAGATTCTCAAAAACCAAGATGATGATTTTTCTTTCCTATTTCCTTATGTTGTTGTTTATTAATAATATTGTAACAGAAATCACAAGACAATTTCAAAACCACTCCATTTATTAATTTGTTTTTCTTTTGAATCTACCTTTACACTATTTCTGAATAGTCAAATCTCCAAGTATTAAGTGAAATGAAAAACTGAGAAACATATGTTTTGTTTATGATCTGTTGTTGTTGCTGAAGTAGATCAATTTCTAAATTATATAGATGGACATACTGTTATGTAGCAAGTGGGAGGGCAGAAGTGGATTTCTTTGCCTAAATTAACTGAGTGATTGCTTCAGTTTTACACTTCAGTGTCAGAGGACATCCACTTAGCTTCAGGGAGAAAGCAGGTATTCCTTAGATGTGAGATTGTCTTAAATCAGGCATGTTCTCACACAAGTCATTGGATGGAGAAAAGGAAAACATCTATTGTTCTTTTACTGAGAACTTTGCATCAGGTGTTTTAGATGATTATTTTACTTAATACTTTTAAGGCTATACAAGTGGTCCTTTACAGATTGGTAAGGAATTAATTTATTCATTTTGTTAATTTGGTGCCAAAAATTACCACCCTGATATTCACCAAAAAGAAAGGATGCCACTCTGAATTTATTCAGCTTAATGCTCTACATAAATTGCAATCAATAATTTTGTTGCCTATATGCAATTCTTTTTATAAACACTGGAATTGCGTTCTATCAACCCAGTCAACTTTATCTCTTTAATCAGAGCAGTTTAATAAAATTTTAATAACATTTTCTTGCCCCAAATTGTCTAGAAAATGTTTAACTCCTTTTGCTTTTCCAAATAACATCAGAAATCCTAGTCTGTGAATTGTATTTGTAAAAATGATTATCTGTGAAGCTCTGGTTTTTAAGAACATCAACTATAATTCTGTCCATTTCTTTCTTATTTTGAGCTTTAATTTGGTATAGGAGATAAATTGCTAAAAACGAAAACATTAGGATTAAAAGGTATCACTGCTGTCACTCTTCTAGAACATTGCCTTTGGGAACTAGGAACGTTTCTTTACTGCATTTAGTACCATCTAGGAAAATGTTGAGGCACATTAAACAGGGGAGTATAATAAAAAAAAAATCTGGGCTTTTAACTCCTCAGATCTTAAAGTTGAGTGTTCTCTTCTGAACTCTTATTTGAAAAGATCTGTCAAAAATAGTTTTTTTTTCCAGTCATGCATATGAAGTAGTAGCTTACCTGAATTCCAGAGATCACATGGCATTGTCCTACTGAACTCAAAGAGAATCCGGTGTTTGTTGTTGTGTTACTGTTTTTTATCATTTTGAATTTATGGTAAATTAGGACAAAGTGAAATATACTTCTAGGAGTAAATGGGATTCTCAAGGGATTAAACTAACCCCTCCTTACTTAGTGCCTAGATATAATTCAGGAAGAAAAACATTTATCAAGTGGTTGCCTCAAATATTTACTCACCTCATATGGCTGCATGATTTACAACGCGTAATATCTCCTGTTTGCTTCTCTACACATCAATTCAAATGTAAATAAAGAAATTTAATCCAGGTACTTTTCTGTAAGTATTTGTTATACAATATGTTATAATCAGGATTGCAGATGAAACCTTTAGACAACAAATAACGTTGATGTGATTTTATCACTTACCTGAAGAACCAAGTTAACTATATATAAAAATACCTGATTGAAAAAAAAATTTAAGTTTATTTTGTGAGAGAGAGAGAGAGCAAGCACAAGCAGGGGAGGAGAGGAGACAGGGAGAGAGGAGAGAGGAGAGAGAGAGGAGAGAGAGAGAGAGAGAGAGAGAGAGAGAGAGCAAGCACAAGCAGGGGAGGAGAGGAGACAGGGAGAGAGAGACAGAGACAGAGAGACAGAGAGACAGAATCCCAAGCAGGCTTTATGCTGTCAGAATGGAGCCCAACATGGGCTCAATCTCAGGAACCACAAGATTGTATCCTGAGCCAAAATCAAGAGTTGACTGACCCATCTGAGCACCCTGATTGAAATACTTTTAAATGCCTTTGCAAATTATTCATCTTTCTACTTAAAGGTGGAGAACTCCTGTATGTGTTCATTAGTTAACACTGAGAGTCTTAAAAAATCCCTGTTTAAGTTCTTCAGACTCTAATTGTGGCCTAGATTAGAGGTACTTTTATAGGGAAACACTTAGGAAGTTTTGATAACTGATTGGATAAAGGAGAACAGAGAAGGTGAGGGTGCCAACCTGACACTGGGAAGACATTAATATGAAAAAGGAACAGAGCAAACAGACTGCCAGAGCCAGCCATGCGCAAAGAGAAAGCCAGCACCTGGGACTCAGGGCCTCTGACCCCCAGACTTTCCTCATCATCATACTTTCTACTTCGTTACCTTCCACTTCTTAAAGCATCGTTGGTTTCAACTAAACTCATGTTCTCCTCTTTGAAGAAAATACTCATTATGCCAATTGCAGGCCTTGGCTAATTGTGCAAAATACAGCCCTTCTCAACTATGCTGCAAACACTGGTCTTTTTCAAATGGATACATATTAATTTACCATTTCCATCTTGGAGAGAGAGAATATGAATAAGTGAGAATTTTAAAAAGCTTCATTGCAGAAATACAGTCAATGGCAGATTGACTAATAAACCCCAAATAGGGCTTGAGACTCTGTGGGTGCAAATCACACTAAGGAGTAAATGAGCCTACTGATTGGGAACTCTGTGGAATGATGTCTTTGAAGGTTAAGGTTAAGGTCATTGAAAGTTCAATTCCCTGTAAAAAGGATGGTTAGTCTGACCCATAGTTTGCGTAGTCAAACAGCTGGTCTATTCCTTCTATATAATTAAATTTTCGTTAGTTGTTTTAAAACCCACACAAAAACAGGATGTATCTCTTTTGTGGTTTCTCTTTGAAGAGTTTCTAAAGAGAATATTTTGAGGTTTTACTCTTGGTGGACTGAGGAGAAGTGGGATGCCAAGCAGCTAGGATTGTAGGGGGTTTGTACATGTGAATTATATTTTTCTTCTTGGTAGTGAAGTTGCAATTTTGCAGAACCATATTTAAAGAACTATTCTTTAAGTTGATGACTTCAGCTTTATCAAAAATGGTCACTCTCTGGATGCAGTTTTCCTCAATGACTGTAATCTGATGTACAAGTTTATGAGCACTCCCTTGTTTTGAATTTACAATTAAAAATATAGATTAGAAACACTGTACAGATTTTTGTTCCCAAACTTACCATTGTGTTTCAAGAGAATAATTGAAAGACATGTGTAAAACAATCAAAGAATCTTCTCAAACTTGGCTAGAGGAGAAGCACAACACTGTGGCTAGGCATTGCAACTGGGTCCAGAATACCTGGAGCCCAAAACTACCTTACTAGCTGTTTGATCCTGAGAGGTTATTAACTTCTCTGCACCTCGGTTTCCTCATCCACAGAATTGTGATAATAATGGTATCTACTTCTAAGCTCTTTGTGAAGATAAAATTAGTTAATATGTGTGAAGCACAAATAAAACAGCAAATGTGATATAAGTGTTATGATAACTATGTAACTGTTGAATATAAAATATTTTTTTAAATCTGGCTTTTCATCAAGAATATAGTGCATGAGGTGCCTGGGTGGCTCAGTTGGTTAAGCATCCAACTTTAGCTCAGGTCATGATCTCGCAGTTTGTGAGTTTGAGCTCACATCAGTCTCTGTTCTAACAAGCTCTGAGCCTGGAGCCTGCTTCAGATTCTGTGTCTCCCTCTCTTTCTGCCCCTCCCCCACTCACACTATATCTTTGGCTAAAAAATAAACACTTAAAAATTTTCTTTAAAAAAAGAATATAGTGCAAAATTATAAATCCATCAGTTTTATGTTGCTTATTTTCCACTTACCTATTTTAAGACAAAGTTCTAATTGCTTAAAAGAATGAGAACTTTCAGACCATCAAATTAAAGACTACATAAATGCAAAGTATTTGATATTACCAGCTGTCTACTCAAGACTTTCTTCTTTAAGTTACAGAAAAGTTTTTCATTGGTCCCTCTTCTCAGTAAGGCAAAGTAATTGAGGTAAAGATCTGTTAGTATTAGAATGATTTCAGTCACAAGTATTGGGGTAGCAGGGGGAGTGTGTCATGTGCCCAGTGTGCAGATAGGGAAGCAATGTAAATGGTTTGGCATCTTGGTAAACGTTAGGTGCTACATACTCTTTCTTTGTCCAGTATAGTTAAAAGCTTTGTTGATTGCCTGGAGAAACAAAAGTAAATATGAGGAAGTAGCATTCTTGTTTACCAATTCTGTAACTGCAATGTACAAATGTCATATTGCTTATTTTATCATTTATCATTTATGATATCATCTATCATTAATCAAATTTGGGTTGTATACATCTAGCTTGCTTTACTTCCAAATTGCAAACTTTCCTCCAGGGCAACTACAGAAGATCTGGCCAGGATTCCAGCTCAGAGGGTAGAATTTGGGGTTGAGAAGGAGAGGGTATGTCACCAACATGTTTGTATAAACAGTTATCAGAAGGATGAGAAGAGATACCTGAGAGGCTGAGGAAAACCAAACACCAACAGCAGGAAGAACAAAAAGTACCCATTAGAAACAAGAGTGCTTATTTCAGATTGTTTTGGATAATAATTGGGGTGGCCTCAGCTTAACTCTATAGTAGGAAAATGTATGGTCATGGTGTGTTGGTCAAAAATATAAGACTAGAGTGGAAATTAACTTCTCAAGACCAAGGTTGCTCTTTCTCCATGTTGACTACTTCATTCTTCCTAAGAGGATCTCAACAAGAGAAACCATAAAACAAAGAGGCAAAGCAAATGTGCCTGCATCTTGCACTAAGGAAAACATAAAGAGCGAGTTTTGAAAATTAGGGTTTTAGTCATCCATGATAGCTTTGCCTCCTTAACATGGATAATTGAAATTTGATTTTCCTCAACCAGTTTTATTTTTTCCAAATAGAAAGATCATCTTGTATCTCACCTACTTTCAGTAGTTGCTATTCTTTACTGTGTTTACTGTTCTCAGCATTCTGACAAGCTCCAGAGCAATGACCTATGCTGTGTATTGTTAAACGTTCAGACAGATAGATACAGATAGATGAGTATGTGTTGCACAAAGACAGTTTAACATTATTCAATCAATGTTTGTTTGATCCGTGTAAAACGAGTATAAATGTAAGCTGTATCCCATCTGTTTTATGATCCATGTGAAGCCAACCTCATTTCTAAAACTTGATTTCTTATGTAATTGCCCCAGAATGACAGAGAATGATCAGTTGGGAAGAAATATCTTTCAGACTGGTGAGATAAAGGATAGTTTTGTTTAAGTGTTTCACATATTGGGCCTCCTCATTTTGTAGTGACCTGCAGAATAAATAGTAGCATCATGGCTTGGTAATCACCAGCTGTTAATCGTCAGTTGTGCTTTGAAATCACATAGACCTGGGTTTGAGGGTGAATGCATGAGTCTAGCTGTGTGAGCAAATTACTTAACCACCAAATAGCACAGTGCCTGCCACAGAGCAGGCCTCCAGTAAGATTTATTAAATTAATCTTTCTTTACTTCAATTTCCTTGTCTGGAAAATGGAGAAAATAACAAAACCTACCTTATAACATTTGTGAAAATTAAGCGGGATATTGCACGACCTGGCAGGTATTTTAATTATCCTATTACTTATAGGTCTTCTTCTCATGGGTCATACTTTAAGTCTAAGCATATTAACATATGTGACATAAAACTAATGTTCCCGTTACTGGTTTTTAAATTCTTCAATGTGTAGATATCAAATCGAGCATTCAAAAGGCTGAGAATATGTGGCAAGAGTGGAAATGGACATGAGTCACCAGTGTCTGCATTGATAGATACAGTTTCATTAGTCTAATTAAACGCTTCCCACTTTACACATCTGTGAGTGTTCCTAGTCTGAATAACAGGACCAACAGAGGGAGTAACATCTTCCACTAAAGCACTGAACATCAGTGAGCTTAGCTACTTCTTGGGATCTTTTAGACAATAATGTGTAAGAAGCTTATGTACTCAGTAATGCTTATCAGTGTAAAGTGGAATATCAGTGGTAGTTGTAATTTCAAGATCACATATTTTACTATCAAACCATATGATAATGAGTGTTAGAGTATTAGTTTTAGTGCACTGTACCTTGAAGGTTTCATTGTCTGTTCTTTAACTGCCATGTTACAGGGAAGACTTACTCCATGATTTCTCTTTATGAACTTCTCTCAACAACACTTATCCATCAATTTAATTCTTTTTATTTTTTTATTTTTTTTACAATGTAAAAATATTAAAAAAGAAAACCTTCTCACATGCATAAATGAAAGATTGCACACAAAGAACTCACATCTTTTCAAGCTTCAATAGTAAATATTCTGCTACTATGTATTAAATACTGCATGGTTTGCCCAAGCTAAGATGAAACCACATCATAAATCAATAAGCATTTTGCATTTTCTTTCATTATCTACTCAAAGTCATGCCGACTGCACCTCTAAACATTTCTTTTAAGAAAATCTGTTGAACCATTTATTGAGCTATCTTTGTAGATGCAAAGATGACTAAAGTTGTATAGGTAGGACTATGCCTAAGGACTCTAGAATCTAAGCTGTAGGTCATTAAGAGCCAGTGGAAGTTCTTAATCAGGAACCTAACTTGTCCAGAGCTGAGCTTCTGGACATGAAAAGTGAATTGGAGTTAGAGGTTTGAGGAGAGAGAGTCCAAGCAGACATCAGCTACTGAAAGGTTGAATTTAGGGAGTGACAGTGGGCTGATTTGGGGACGATTTAAGAAAAAATTAAGGTATGGCTTGGTCACCAAATAATGACACTTTGTATGGAGAAGGTTCAAGGTTGACTTGAAGGCTTCCACCCAGGCATCTGCATGTTTTAGCTTGCCAGATACTAGGAGATAAGTACATTTTACAGGGGAGATGGTGAGCTTCCCTGGAAGAATAAGCTAGAAAGACTCCTGATTACATGGCTCCTTAGACTCTAAAGCATAGATAATTATTTTGCTATTTTTCAATGATGAACTAGTTATATATAGATTAGCATTGACTAAGAAAAGGGATTTTATAATCCTAGGTAAATCAGGGGCTGCAATCTATACTGCTGAGAATTTTAGTATGTTTGGAGGCTATTCATGAGGGTTAATAGGTTGACTTTTTGCACTTGTGAATTTTACCATCCCTGTAAAACACAAAATACACACATCTGTAATATTTTTACTCTTGTTGGATATGTTTTACTTTCCAGTTCTACATATACACATAAAAGTATGGAAAATGCTCAGTATCAAAAATAACTGCTAAAAATTTTATTAACATAACATAGTATCTTTACTTTTCACAGAATTTTACCTGCATATAACCCTTATCATTTCTGAAAACTTGATTTAATCATTTGATGTTCATGTTTATGTAATTACTGAACTCATGTTTTCATCTACCATGAAATTATGTCTTAAAAAATGTACATGTCCTATGATAAAAGAAAAGATGTTTTGATTTCCATAACATTGCAGGAAATTAAAAAATCCCTCAGAGTTGTTTTTTAAATAATCAGATCCTGAGTTCAGTCTCAAAATAATGATACTGATTTAAGCATAAAAAACTATATATTATTTTTTCTGTGTAATATGCATTTTAGATTATAAAATAATGGGTTGAATGAAGGCTATCAAGAAAAGGCATTAAAATTAGAAAAAATATGTTTAAGTTAAAGAATAAAAAGAAGCGAATTTTGTAAACATAACATAATAATAAATAGGAAACATGAGAAATAGAAAAGCAATTGGATCCTATTTGCATTGGGTTCTAAGTTAATATTTGAGAATAATCATTAGCTCTAACCAACTTCCCTTCTTTTCTGTTATTCTTAACTGTTTGATATGGAGAAACAGACAAAATTTTAAGCTGCCATCAAAATGAAAGCCTAAAAGTGAAGAAAGAACAGAGAAACCTGTGCCCAGTGAAGTTAGTCAAAGTCCAATGAATTTAAAGGGTAAGGTTAGGTCCTGACAGGAAAGAGTAGGGAGAATAATCAAGATAAAATAATGTTCAAAGAACCAGAAGGAATATTGAACCAGACAACTTATAAACTACAGCTGCAGAGACGGAAATGGAAGAGTAAAACAATTTTTTAAATCCTGCTTTCCAATATTAGCAAAACATCTGTATTGATTTTTTTCATTTGAATCAATTATTGGTGACTATCACTGTTTTTTACTATTATTAATCATTTTATGTTAAGCTGGGTATATTAGTGTTCAGCTTCATAAATAGGGTCATCTTGATGAAGTGTGGCTTCAGACTTTTCTTTTTAAATCATGTTTGTTACTTGTGATAAATGCCTATAATCTGGTGTTATTCAATATTGATTTTGTGTGTGTGTGTATGTATGTGTGCTGTTTTTCTTTTAGTCAATTGACCCTGGCCAGCAGTTCACTTGGGAACATTCAAACTTGGAAGTAAACAAACCAAAGAATAGATATGCAAATGTAATTGCATATGATCATTCCCGTGTTCTACTATCAGCAATAGAAGGTAAGAAAATTCAGACATTATTTATACATTTATTTTTCATGAATTTTTAAGTGTGTGTGTGAAAATATAGTTTTAGGTAGAGTTTTCAATATCTATGGAAATAGCTAATTAATATTCAGGCACCCCTTGTTCTCACATTTCCTTTCTCATAGAAATATACTGTATATGGGCACACAATATCCCCAACACCATGTAACATAGAAGCATCTCCCATTACCTTCTTGCCTGTACTCTAGGTGAAAGATTTCATAAGGTAGTTGATGCTTGTAGAGGAGAAGCAAATTGAGGTTACTCATTTTACTGATGGCTGTTGATATAAATAAAAAGGTGATTGTCAGAAGATGCTCATATTTTTAAATGGGTGAGAGGTTTGTAAATCAATCTGGATAGTTCCTAGAGAGAGTCAAAAGTTTAGGAGTTGGTCATGTGGTGATTTATAAAAATTAAGTATACTGGAAATATCTGGTACAGCTAATTTGTGGACTGCTTGGTAATTTATCTCTCACAACTGTAGTAAGGAGTACATTCCAGGGGAATGGTTGCTCCTAAAAGATGAAGAATACACTAATATACCTAGCTTCTTGTAAGGATTCATGAGGAGAGTATTTTCCATTCATCACTTCCCAGTAATAAATCCTTTCACATGGCATATTAAAATCAATTAGGAGCTCGTATTCAATACTTAGCATTTGTTAGGGTTTTGTTTTTTGTTTTGGGGGTGGGGTTTTTTTGGTTTTGGTTTTTGGTTTTTTGGGGTTTTCGGCTATGGTAGTACATTGGATTGCTATCCTTACAAAATAGTTTACTTAAATCCTTCCTTCTGTCATAATGGCTAACCTGGACCACCAGCACATACCATATTCATCCTTATTGGCATCCAGAAAAGCTCTGTGACCTTTTCATACTTGAAGGTTCACCACTTACCCTCTTCCAGATGTTTTATTAAACATTAAATAATACCAGCCTCAGACCCAGTCCTTTTCAGAACCTTGTAGTTCAAATATTTTCTTTTTTTCTTTTTCACATTTATTTATTTTTCGAGAGATAGAGTGAGACAGAGCATGAGCAGGGAAGGTCAAACACAGAAGGAGACATAGAATCTGAAGCAGCCTCCAGGCTCTGAGCAAGCATTCAGCATAGAGCTTGATGTGGGGCTAGAACCCACCAACCGTGAGATCATGACCTGAGCCGAAGTTGGACGCTTAACCAACTGAGCCACTCAGGTGCCTCTCAAATATTTTCATCTACAGTTGTTCAAGTATCTTTCACGTTTTTCTGCTTCCCAAATCTGTGATGACTACCACTTACCTCCTGACTCTGAGCAAGTCCTACATGCCCTGTTTCGTGCCCAACATTAATTTGAAAGTGAGACACTGCTTAAAAGATTTCCCAGTAAGCAAAGGGCAACCAATATATTTATTTCAGTTTTTGGGAACAAGAACTATCTTTCAGCATTTGAGCAAACCCATACCTGCAGCCCTTTTCTTCAAAATGGTGTTTCATGGCATAGACATAGCTTATAAAATTCTCATAATCAATTTCACTTTTGATGTTGGAAAATCTTATAATCTGTTTTTGAGGCTATTAAAGATCTTAGGAGTTTGAGAGTTAACATTTTTCTATAGTGAAAAAAATTGATCAGGTTTATCAAAATTTCACCAATGCTAGTTCAAGCAAGATGGCGTTAGACAGATAATTGCTTTAAGTTCTGTTTAAAAACTGTAATTGGTTTATGTGGATGATTATTTGCATATAGCAGGTACATTTCATCTCTGTATTTCCTACTTTAAAATGTAAAAAAAAAAATAGCAATATGTTGTCTCAAGTGTCTTAAATCAACTCCTTAGTTAATAGGAAACTAACCCAAGTCACAAGTGGAGGAGAGAAATCTTTTTTCCACTAGCAGAACAGGTAAATTATAGAAATTAAATGAATGTAAATTGAGAATCTATTTGGCATGATCTTGGCTGGAGAACTTGTCAGTCTGCCTTTGCTGTATTGTAGCATTGTTCCCACTCAGAATTAGGTCATTCAATATTACCATATCCCTGTACTTTTACCCACTTTATCATTATTTTCCTTAACCTGTTATTTTCCACCATCTTAACAGTCAAATATGTCGAAGGACAAAGAATAGTCCTCCTTGTACCTTTATTATGATAGATGGAAACTATGTACATTTCATTCCTATGCTATTTTTACAGTACAGAATCCAAAGCACTTGAATCAGACTAAAACCTGCCTTTTTATAGCTCTATGCTCACAAATATATCCTAAATCTAGAGCTGGCCTAGAAACCAAAAGTCTTTCAATTTTAAGTCTTATGCAAAAGGTTAGAAGCATTTAATTGAAGTTTATGGGCTATAGAGAAAGCTTTAATCTAGATTACAACCATGAACAGCATTTTATCTTAGATTAAGCCCTAATCAGCAGATATTTAAGGTGGTAAGCGATAATCCTGTATTTTAAGCACAGAAAGGGAAATGCTGGTGACTGGAACCACAGAATTGCTCACCGAGGCTTCTCACATTAAAGAAGCTTTGATAACACACAGCCGGATTTTTCAAGAGCATTTAAATGTTAAAGAACTTTACGCACAATTTATACAATTTAACATGCTTGTTTTAGGTTCCACCTGTGGTGATAACTTAAAAGACTTCGGTCAAAGGTTTTGTTCTGGACACTTTTGCTGCTGATCCCCTAACGGTGCTGGCCGCTCTTCATGTTTACTTTGCAGAGTGGTCTGACAGACAATAAAGGAAATCTGGAAAGTCACCACAGTGATTCGTAGTATGCTTATCTTTGTTTCCTAGAGCAAAACTTTTACAGGACCTCCACGGAGCAGTGGCAGGGAAAATGAACTAAAGAATGGGGAATTGTGTGTCAGCACCAGCGTGCTTATTGAATTCTGTGAAAATAGTGATACATCATGACATATTTTCAAATACAGCCATCTTACTTATGCCGGGGAAAATGTAGAATAAATTAAAGAAAGTTCTAACTACAGAATGCTTACAATCATTGAATTACAGAGTAAGCAGTGTGGAAACACAATTGAATTTTTGACCAGTTCAATTACTGTTGCCATCCCCTCCATGTTTTAGCTTTTCTTAAGAAAACATAGTAATTCCTGAGGAAGAGAGGTGATAGGATTTATTTTTATAGCTAACGCCAAATATTGTCAAAGACTGAATGGGAACTAATACTTATATTTTCAATAAAATAATATATAATAATATATTTGGTCTTAGAGAATCCAGAGGTGCTCATTCCTTTTACTAATGTAGGAAAGATGAAATGGATAAACCAAAAGATAAGACCAAGGAAATCTGGGTTTGGGTCACAACTCTCTCACTTATTAAATATGTAACCTGGTCTTCTTTGAGTATCAGTTGTTTCAGCTGAAACTTTTTAAATTTTTTTTTTTAATTTGAATATATTTGACATACAATGTTACATTAGTTTCAAGTATACAACCTAACTGTTAGGCAACTGATTCACCTTCTCCATAAGTTAGGGTAAGCAGACCACAAATGTAACCTCCATCTGTCACCATACAATACTATTAAAATATCACTGACTATATGCTCTATGTTGTACCCTTTATTCCCATGACTTATTCCTTCCATAACCAGAAGCCTGTATCTCCCACTCCCCCTTCACCCATCTTGCCCATCCCCCAACCCACCTCCCCTATGACAGTCACCAGTTTGTTCTCTGTATTTATAGTGTGATTCTGTTTTTTATTTGTTTACTAATTTGTCTCATTTTTTAAAAGCCACATGTGAGTGAAATCCCTTTCACTTCTGACTGGTAAGAGTTAGCTCTCTGTAGCTTTCTTATCAATTGTATCATTTTCTGTATACACTACAGTTTCATGAAGCAACAGCATAAGTATCTTACTATATACATATCCACACTTGGAGATGAGAAGAGTGAAGCTCAGAGTGTCAACCCTAAGCCACACCACAATAGAGCTCAAACTGGAAGTGAGCTCTTATGATTCCCTGACCAATGCCTACATAGGCCTGTATCCTTCACACTGCTTTCCTACTGACAGAGGATATGTCTGTGACTAAGTCACTAGCTTGAATCTAAATGCCCAGACTTATCACTTTGCCTAAAAGTCCACTTTATCATTGGGCTCTAACCTATGGATAATATAAACATTACATTTTAGTATTTTATTTCCTATTTTATGGCAGAACTAATCTGAGGCAGTGACACAATATGGGGACTCAGTAGTGTTCCCAATGCTTAGGGTCTACAGTTGCAGAAGTAAGGTCAAGTGCACCTATTTCTAATTGATTCCAAAAGTGGTCTACTTATCTGAAATCTTTGTATGTATCTTCAAGTTCTTATAAAACCAGGAAATTTGTGGTGGATTATTTATTGAAATGTCTTATAACCAGCAAAAATTCAATCTAATTATTTCAGTCTTAGATAAAAACATTTTTCCCTAAAATGTAATCCCTCTTCACTTCAATTAGTCAAATCATAATTAACATTTCACTTTAAAAGCCATATTCAAATGGAATTTTTTTAAATTGTTGGCCAGGACTAAATATAAAGCAAACTTTTTAAAAGCTTACTTTTTATGTCAACAACAAAGGCAAGAAGTTAGAATAGATATGATTCTCTTGCTATCTATGGTATGTGGGCACCACATCATAGATTTTATTTACTGTATAAAATCATGGATAGATTTTTTATCAAAAGCTTTTTTTAATCAAAAGCTAGTTGTTATCATCAATTTTATAAATGAAGAAACTGTTAAAGTTTTAAAAATCAAGTAATTGGTTTATCAAGTAGATCAAGTAGATCATTCATGGCAGAGCCAAAATCTAACATGAATCTTTCAGACTCAAGACTGCTATTCTCTCCAATTGGTCGCTCAGAACTAAACAGGCTTTTGAAGTAATGGAGACTGTGTGTATATATGTCTGCCTAATTCAAACATGATGCCTTTTCTGGCTGTGAAGACTGTCTAGGAATTTTGAAATATATATTTTCAAACATTTTTGTTGGAAATCTGAGAACTAGAGGTCTTCGATTGTGTCCTTAGGCTCTAGTCAGAGTGAAGTTTTCCATAGAATAAATGATACATAAATGCTTTCAGGTGGAATTTTTTGTTTGTTTAATATTAGTTTTTAAATTCTCTTAGGAAGAACACTGAATTAAGAAGACAGAATGTTTAATATTGTTTTTAATGTTCTGTTAGAAGAACACTGAATAAGAAGACAGAAGACTGGACACTAGAGTCTAGTTTAAGGTTTTGTGACCTTGGCATATCACTTAGTACAACTCACCCTTTGGGGAAGTTAGATCCTTTTTAGAATCTGATGACCACACCAGCTGCTTTGGTGGCTGGCGTTGGTTAAGTGTCCAACTCTTGGTTTCAGCTCAGGTCATGATCTTGCACCTTAATGAGTTTGAGCCCCACATAAGACTGTGTGCTGGCAGCATGGAGCCTGTTCCTCTCTCTCCCTCTCTTTTTGCCCCTCCCCCACTCATTCTGCCTCTGTCTCTCTCAAACAAATGTACTTTTTTAAAATAAATGACCATTTTAAACCTCACTTGAAAATGAAAACATTTACCCAATTTATTTGTACACTAGTTTCAGAAAGTTCAAAGACACAAAAGCCCCTTGAAAGCCCATTCGTCAATTGAGAACCCTGACTTAGTATGTTTCATTCTGTTTGAGAACAGAATGAAAATGTGTAAGACCCTTCATGCTCTTCATAAAATTATGAATATTGATTCTACACTTAGAGATCAATAGATACTAAGTAATATTTACTAAGTAAATATTAAATCTCGGACATTAAACAATTCTGAAACAAACAAACAAACCACTCACATTTAAGTCAACTCCAAGTTGAAATATTAGCCTGTGTGTGTCTCTCCTGCCAAGGCAGATTTAAATGGTTTTATCTATAAGACAGTTAGAAATGCAAGAAAATAATCTACATCATGTCACATGCATTCTGTAATACTGATGCTTGTTAATCTGATAAGAGAAGCTTAGTTAAATATGGGTTTTGTTTTTTCTGTTTTTGGGGGAATATATTTAAAGTTTCAAAACCTAAATATATATGTTCACTTCTCTTTAATGAGTACTTTCTTGTAAGAGCCCATATGCTTCTCAAGAATTTCTTTTCTATTAAATCATCCTAGGCCCTTTCTGCTTCTGAAGAGTTTGTGCCTTGATTTCCTCATCTTTGCAATACGATTAATAACAGTACCTGAATCTTAGGATGCCTAGGAGAATTTAATGAATTAACATCTGTAAAGTTCTTAGGAGAGTGTCTGGCACTAAGAAAATGCCTAATAAATATTGGAAACTATTAGAACTATCATTGCTGTTATGAATTCTGTTACTACTATGGATATATCCTATAGTTTATCCTCAGATGGTATTTCTTCTGTATGTGATCTATGGAAAAATTAATAATATCCAAATGAGAAAGCTTCATTTGGAGCACTCTGTGAAGCAAAAAAAAAAAATATATATATATATAGGTATATGTAGATATATATAGATATATATAGATGCTTGATAAGTGGAAACCAGACCCATAATAGCATTACAAAATTCAAGAGGGGGAGATGTGTTCTTTTAAATGGAAATCCAAAATATATCATCTGATTTGCATAATAAAAGTGATTCAAAGAAATCCAACTGTAAATAATATACATGATGTTAAAATAACTTGATTATTTGTGAGATAGGCAATTTTGCACCTTTAAAATAAGAAAGTGCCTCACAGGAAATCACTACCCCTAAGATAAATCATGTTCCTTGGAAGTGAAGAGAAGAAACTAAAGGCATACCCATGTAGTGCTGATTCACCTTTTACCTCCACACTAGGGCCTCATGCACATTTAAATAGTGTCTTAGCTTCTCTTCTGCAGAGTGCTCAGTGTCTACAGATTCATTTCACACAGCTGTCAGCACAAGATAACATATTCTCCCATTTCACATAATCCCCATGCAGTGAGTTACATTTTATTTTTATAGAATTATCTGATACTTTTTCAATAAGTAAAAACAAAACAAAACAAAAACACAGGGAAATAAGTTAATACAATCTATCCAACATTTTTAAACAAAATATTAATTATAATAAATGTGAATGTTCCATATGAAGCTCTAACATCAAAGAATTTATTTTCCCCAGTAACACATCCCTTTAATAGCTGTCATGTGCTATTTCCCACATCAATTCAATAAATATGATTCTTTTCTTGACTCTTGGTTCCTATGCCCTCTCTATCCCCCTCTCCCTCCCTCTCCCCTATCCCTGTACCTCCCTCTTTCACATTTCCCTCTCTCCCCTGATCCTCAAACACTAATGACTAATTTGTGGGAATGTGTTTGTTCATTTCATTTTGCACTTGAAGTTCTATTTGAATAAGTGAAAGAATTTTGGTAGACTATATGCTCCATCTAAGAAGAAAACAAAAAAGACTTGTCTAAATCTCATCCAACTGTTGGTTGAGTTTATTTTCCTCACCTTGTTCAGAACATCAATCATTGATTTAGCAATCAATGATTAACATTTCTAGTCCTTCATTTTTCAAGCTAATTGCTTACAGGCATGACAAAGTTTAATCATTTTATTTCAGAGTAATCCTTTTATTTTATTTTTTTAATAAAAGCATTTATTTTTTAGGAGCAAGGCACAGTCAAATTTTCATAGCCTTGTTTTCTTAAATAGAGAACTGGATAGGAGTTAGCCTTTAGAAACTTGGAGCAGTTTCACAAGGTGCTTGAAGCCTGCCTGCCTAAAGTCTAATTAGAGCTATTTAAATGGCATCGTTCTTCCACATGTGGCCAAGCAAGTGGTATGGGGATCTGTTATTCCCCAGCTCCTACCTCAGCCTGTACCTGTGGTGTTTCTTATCTGGAAAAGAGAAAAAATATATTTTTAGGGGATGGCTGGTTGGGTTGATTTTCTTCTTTACTCTGTTTCCAGGAAGCCAATCAAAGAGTAAATCAAAAAGGTCCATGAGTTTATTTTTATTTCCATTGTCTTTAGTTCAGTTGCTGGGATTTTTCTTTCATTTTTGTTGTACACCTCTGAAGATTATGCTAATGAATCTACACTTCATTGCTCTAAGGCTACAGAGAACTTACATCATCTGTGCCATGGTTCTGTTGTTGAAATAAAGGCACAGGTTGTATATTGCTGGGAAGTCATAAAATAATTATTTTTGTCCTCTCTGTTATTTTTTAATATAGAAAATGGAAAGGGGCCTTCCAGGTTTGGAATAATTTTTCATCAGTAGAGTATTTCATGACTGTTTATTACATTCATCATAAGAATAACTAATATCCACTGGTATTTTGGAAATTTCAAATGCAATGATTCATTAGATTCTCACAGGGGTGCTGGGTAAGGACATAATGAAAACACTACTCATATTTTAGGATCTATGAGGAGACTGGGGCTCTGCAAGTTTCCTACAGACAGAACTTCTGGTACCATATTCTGCCGTTGATTCAGTTTACCTCACTGTTGGATAATA
The DNA here is from genome assembly GCF_006229205.1 of Suricata suricatta. Classification (NCBI taxonomy): domain Eukaryota; kingdom Metazoa; phylum Chordata; class Mammalia; order Carnivora; family Herpestidae; genus Suricata; species Suricata suricatta. Next base: position 58,534,604 of record NC_043712.1, read on the forward strand.
ATAATTTGATTCTTTTTAATAAAAGCTTAGTAGGCCCCAACTTTGCTTTATTTCAAGGCAAAGTGCTCCCTAACTAGAAATGAGCTAATTCTATCACAGGTGCTGATGAGTCTCAATGTAGTGAGCTAACCTCAGGATGCATTCAGTGACAATTCAATCACCCACATCCTTCTCTGTGGCCACTCTCATAATCCAGCCTCTTCAGCAGTGATGAGGAATAGAAAACCAAGGCAGAAAGGACATAGAATATTGAGAAGATGGAGTTTGGCTTCACAAACTTTGAAAATGAACCATTCCCTCATTAACTCGTTGTAATGGTGAGCCCACAGAGCAAGACACACTTCTAAAATAGTCACCCTGTGTACTGTAGAAACATGGAAGGCAGCTTGCCAATGTGTGGTGCCTCTGAGAACACCATGTCAGATAACAACACACTGTGCCTTTGCAAAAAGCACTTGGGTTTTTTCTGCTGTGTTAGAAAAAGTAGCCTTCATTTTCCTAGTTCTGATGTGGCTTTGGTGGCTGTCATGGTGCAAGTGAAGGGGAAAGAAGGCCTGTGTGATTTAGAATTAAATAAATTTACTAACAAATTATTATTAGATTTCATTTTTCTATTCTCTTTTCTCTAGTTTTTCCAGTGTCAGCAAACAAAGTTAACATTTTTTTCTGCATTGTGGGTAAAATTGCAATCTAGGTCTTTATCATCAATTCATTCTTGTTAGGGATTCTGTGTGTGTGTGTGTGTGTGTGTGTGTGTGTGTGTGTGTGTTGAACTGGAGGAGGGAACATTGTTTACTATGTAAAAAGGAGCTTTTGTACTCCACTGGGTCTTAAGTACTTCTCTTACAACAGGGAATAAACTGGTTTACCAAAAAGCATTTTTTCTTGACAGAAACTTCACCAAGGATTTGTAGTAGTGAAAGGAGATAAAGGTACCTGGGTTTTGGTGCCCTGCTGTGAGTCAGGACAGAGTCAGCCACTCAGCCACTCAGCTGAAGGTGCATCCCCAGCTCTGTAGTATGGCAGCAGTTGGTCCACTGGAACCAGGGATGGGATTCTGTCTTCCCTCTAAGGCTGCCTCTCCCTCATTCTCCCCTCCACAATACAGGGACAGCTTCTTTCCATGAATAGACCACCTAGTAGTCTAGTCCCACTGCCCCCTCTTATGTCTGAATTTGTTCGCTTTTTACGCCACTAGGTTCTAATCAAGATTTCAAGTATCAGTCACACCAAAAAAATCTCGTGTCAGCACATAAGAAATAGAAGCAATAGGAATCAGCTTGAAAGAACATCAGAGCATGCTCCTGCCTAATCTGAGAGACACAAAGCCTCTATCTTAAAATAACTTCACAGAGATTTCTGAATCCAAGAAGGTTAAGAATACCACAGAGAGACATCTTATTTTAGAATTCAAAAGGACTTGAGGGAATCAATTTGTCCAACATGCCTTGTTTAGCAGATAAGCAATCAGAGGTCTGGACAAGTTGAACAACTGCCCAAATGTCAAAGAGTGAACTACCAGCAGCCCTAGACAGGAGTCCTGGTTTCTGGCCAATTTCTCTTAAGTTTTTAGCAAGTGCTTAGTAGTGTTTCAAGGCTTTAAAAGGCACATGTGACTTTCCCTGCAGTATGGAGTGATACATATGTACTCACATACCCTTTATAGTTACTTAATTTCACATTTATAAAATAATTCATATACTAATTTTGGTCCTGCTTTTTTATTTATCATCAGGGTATAACGCCTTATTATAAACTTTTATAATTATGAACACCACTCAACAAGAGAAATCTTTTCAAATCAAATTATCTCCTGACCTGAAAAAGCAAGTTGTTTGTTGTTGTTTTTAATAGACCCATATGACCCAATTAGTACTCCTGAAGTTACCAAGAGAAAAAACAATTAACCCAATCATGACAAAACAGCTCTGAGAGTCAATTCTTTGGTAGTTCTACATGCTTCCAAGGTTTAATGTTCTTCAGCATGAATTATTTATTCATCACGAATAATCTTTCTGAGTAACTTCATCTTTCCAAGGATTCCTCTCCTTCTGTTAATATTCAAACCCATGTGAGACCAACATCATGAAACCTGGTTCTATTAATCCTATGCTTAGATGAAGAAAAATGATGACATTGTCTTTGCATGTTGAATTCATGATAAGTTTCCAAAGCTTTGCAAACAATTAAAAGAACAGCAAAGCATGAATTCCATGCCTAGACTTACTTTCCTTTCCATGGACAGCTATAACCAGTAATTCCCAACAAATGAAATGAGTGCCTAAAACTGGCCTAAATCTGTTTAAATAGCTGTTTCTGTGTCTTGCCATGCATGAAGGACACAGAAGCACTGCTCTACCAATCATTCACCCCATCCCAACCTCTTCTGGTTTTAAAGACTTGAGTTTTATAACCTCAATGTTTCTTTGCCCCAAATGCAAAGCCCAGTATACAGCTAATATGTATATGGTAATATGTGTATACACCATGAGAAAAACCCATCCCTTACCTGATGAAATACACTGTAACACAAGAAAGCCGTGTATAGATATAATATGAACTCAAGATCTAGCCTCAGTCTTTTCACTTACGAGATTAGAATGATAATTATTAGTGTTGGACCTGTTTACATGGCTACTGATAACTGGAGAGGACATATAAAATAGTACATGGGAAATCATGAAACTTACTTTTATAAAGGTAGTAAAGCCATGAATTCCTAGGAAACAACAACTGTTTGATCTAAGCTGTTCTTGAACAAAGACATTAAGACCAACTGAGTGACCATTCTGCCTGCAGGGCCAGCCCTAAGGTTTTTGCCTATGATGAGCTAAAGGCAGACATCTTTGTTAGGTTTTCATTGTTTTAATCACACACACACACACACACACACACACAAACACAGCAAGTGCCATTATTACTTTAGCACTGGACAACGGTCTTCTTGACTCCAAAAAATAAAAGCATTTAGCTAATTTATAGCAATTCTGTATTCTTTTAGTACTGCATGTTAAGTTAGTTTTCCATCCATCATAGCCCCAGAGGAATTCAATTAATTCTCACACACTTCTCTTGGATTAGTAGTGCACTCTGATTAGTGCTGTATTAGCAGATGCAAAATTATTTTCTGGATAAGACAGGGAATTGAAAATTAAATAAACAAATATGCATTACTTGGAGAAGGTCACCCCCAAAAAGGGAAAAGATTTTGTAGATCCAATCTCCCAGCAGAATCACAATCAAGAAGCATTTAATGATACCAAAACACTTGGAAAGGCTGCACGGTGTTGTTTTTCACAAAGTTGACTGAAAAATCTTTATGTCACACTGAAAACAGAGATCTCATCTATTTGAAACACACTTCTGATCAACTTTAGTTTCCAATCTGAGGTTAATGTTTTTAAAAGGACAAGCCACCACCCTTTCCAAAATCTTTTCATTCATCTCTCTATATAGCGTGTTATTTGGATTCTATGAAATAACTGATAAGTGAGATCTTAGAGCGTCTGTAGAACACAGTTTTCTCTCACATCCCCATCGTGTAAAGGATGTGTATGAGAAGACCTTCCTGAACGAGTATGGAAGGCGGTTTGCTGGGAGGAGGGATTTATTCCAGGTACCACCTCCTTACAGATGAGTTTCAAAATAGAAGAGGAGCTTCAGCATTATTTTCAAGATGTAAACATTAAGCTAATCATTAGCTCTACTAGGTACTGAAGTTTTACTTTTAATTTTCTTTTCAAAATATCAAGTCCCAACTTCCGAAAGCATTTGGTGATACAATGCAGATCTCAGGTGCCTAGCATTGTTCAAGCATTTTGTTTGTGTTTTTATCTCCAGGGAAAACAAGCATTATTAAATAGCAACCCACTCCTTCCTAGAAAAATCATAATTTATTATTCAAACTTAAGCAGTGTGTCAAAAAACAATTCATTACATAATACATTATTAAAATTTATATAAAAATGTTGTGTGGGTCTGATTCCCTTCCTTTATATGTGAGTCTTATGTCCATCTCCTCTGTCCTCTGACACACTGTTTGGATACAGTTGTTATCCTTGATAAGGAGGAAATGGCACAATGCCCAACTGATACATATTCTGAATCATTAACCGAGACTACTCTATTTTGAACTTCCTTGGAAAAAAACTTTTCTGTATATTGGAGGCCTTTAACCAGATTCCTTTTTTTTTTAAATCAATTCTTTAATGTTGTTAACTGCCAAATTAAAACTTTCCCTGTATTATAAAATAGATTCATTGTTGGCTCAGAACCAAATCCTGTGGACATGAGGTTGTGCATGCTTCTCAGTGGCAGTAACCTGAGGACTTTATTTAAATTGTCTTTTGAATCTACAGTAATTTGGTGTCTGGAGGAATAGGATCTTTATCAACAAAGGGCTGCCAGAACCCCAACTGCTTCTTGAGTAGCTGTAATAGATGAATAATGTTACAACCAGCCGTGCATTTCAGTTTTTACTCAAAAAGCTTTTCACTAATGCTGGTGGTATTCTATATCCATGTGTTCATCTCAGAGCCCAGTAGTTCCCATCTGACTTTCATTACTTTTTTGAGAGGATCAGTTTTACAACTGGAATCAGAAAAGCAGTCAAAGTAATTGTAAGTGGCAATCAGTGAAATATAATAATCTTAGCTTGGGAACATATGTTCCATTTTAAAGAAAAAATTTTTTTCTTTTTTCTCATAGCTCCAGGACTCCTATTTTCCCAAGGCAGGAAGGGGCCATGTACCAGGTTCTGGTGCTACCTCTCATATTATGCCTGTATGATATGGCAGTATCCCTGTAAAGTGCTTGGTCTGCTCCAGGGATAGGCAACTCATTACCTCCCACGGAAATCTGTTTACTTTTTGACTCTGACGATCTGAAAGTGCTTTATGATATTGAAGATGAAATTCATCTCTCTGTGGTTACATCCTTCAGAATTGAAAAACTTGGGTCTTAACAGAGTAAATCTAACCCTCTCTTCAGATACTTAGAGGCAGAGTCCCCAGCCTCTTCATTTTCCTTTGCCAAGTGTGGTATGTTTTCCTTTCTCACATGGAACAGCTTTGACTTCCTTAATCGCTCTAGTCACTCTCCTTTGAAGGAAGCTCAGATTTGCCTGAGTCCCTCTTAAAGGTGTGCTGATGGAAAATTATATTTCCAATGAGAATATCTTCATTAAATTCAAGCTCTGCTATTTATTAATGTCAGAATTGGGGCAATTCTGTCCCTTGAGATAGCAAGGGATTAATAAAAGAGACATGGTCTAGAAGTCAAAGCAAACAATAAACATGTCAACTAAAAAGTATATAATTACAATGTGTAATAAGAGTGTAAAGAGTTGTCAAGGGAGAGGTACCTGGTTGGCTCAGTTGGTTAAGCACCCAACTTTGATCTCAGCTCAGGTTTTGATGTCACAAGGTCCATGACATCAAGCCCCGAATGGGCTCTGTGCTGACAGGGCAGAGCCCGCTTGGGATTCTCTCTCTCTCTCATCTCAAATAAATAAATAAAATGTTGTCAAGGGATTCTGAGGTCTGAGAGTATCAAGAGCAGGCTTTCTGAGAGACAGGCTGAGCATTATACAGGGAAGGAGACACCAATGTGTTCTAGGATTTGGGATGGCAATAAGGTAGGAGAGCAATGTTTTCTAACAACAGAAGTGGGCCAGTGTGTAGTGTTTAGAAGGCAAGGAGGTGAATGGAACAAAATGTGTTTGGAAAAGTGTGGAGAGGGGGCACTTGAGTGGCTCCGGCAGTTAAATTTCCCGATTCTTTATTTCAATTAAGGTCATGATCTCAGGATTTGTGGGTTTGAACCCTGCATCAGGCTCCACACTGACTGCACGGAGCCTGCTTGGGATTCTCTCTCTCCCTCTCTCTCTCTCTTTCACCCTCCCCCACGTGCTCTATCTCTCTCAAAATAAATCAATAAACTTAAAAAATTTAAAAAAATAAAAGTGAGGAGCTCTGTAGCCATCGTTGAGAGTTTGGATTTTATTTGAAGTAAAAGGGGAAGTCATTGTTGGGTTTGAAGGAGAGAAATTATGGTGTCTGAAATATATTTGTAAAAATTGTTCTCATGTTAGATGGAGAGCAGACTGCAAAGCATGAAAGTAGACATGGGATAACCAATTAAGAGGCAATTGTCATAATCCTAGGAGACGTGCATGTAGTACAGCAATCCTATGAGGTTTAAATGAGAAGTCGTCCCTGCAGAAGTTAAGACAGACAGACTACCTAAAATTAAGCCAGACTCCACCAATTTGAGCAAGTTCTTTAATCTCCAAGCACCTCAGTTTTCCCCTTTATGAAAGGAGGATCCAGATAGGACTTACTTCAAAGAGCTGCTGTAAGGACTAAATTATTTTACAAATAATTTCCCAGTTAGCTAAATTTGTGAAGAAATTTTCAGTATTATGGTGTGTTCCACCCTACACCACATTTTCAGACTCAGGCATTATTTTATTTAGTTTTCGTCTGGCAATGTGGAATTGCATGAATAAGGAATGTGACCAAATAATTGTTTATCCTCCTTTGCATGCTATATTTTACTGATGCAGTGAAGAAAATAGTGTGTGAGAGAAATAGCACCTTGTGGGCAATCATTTGTATTTTTCTTTGTCATCTAACTTGTCATATTACAAAGATCCAACACCTGAAACACTATATTTCTTTAATGGGATAGTCCCCATGAGACCCCTTTTTATCTTGCTTAAGACCCAAACTTGAATATATTGTGATTCCTCTAGCATAAAGTGGAACAATAATGTAACATTGTCATTAGGCCAAATACCAGGCTGTCTCCTCCTGTGGTAGGTTCATCTAGTGGAATAACACTGCTTGTTTTACAGGCATCCCAGGAAGTGACTATGTGAATGCCAACTACATAGATGGCTATAGGAAACAAAACGCCTATATTGCAACACAAGGATCTCTGCCTGAAACATTTGGGGACTTTTGGAGAATGATTTGGGAGCAACGGAGTGCAACGGTTGTCATGATGACAAAACTAGAAGAACGATCCAGGGTAAGAATGTCTACCTTCTCCCTCTTCAAATCTTTCCTCAAGTAGTCACTATGTAATGTAGAATATTTTATTCTTTTTAGAATCTACCCTTTCCTTAAGCTTTGGCATTCTAAGAGAGACTAATAGTGAATGGGCATAAACAACTCTGATGAAACTCTTTTTTAACACTGAGTCTTTGAAGAAAGAAAATCTCTCATGTTACAAAGTGATTGCCAAGAAAAAGAAATTAGTACTCAAAAAAGTAGACAGCTTGGTTAAAGAAAATAAATATTAGCTTGAACCTCTTTCTAAAACTCATGGAACAAGAATGCACAGACTTTGGGGGAGAATCCCACCAAAATATACTTGTCCGTATTTTTAACTTTTTTCTTTCTTATAATCTGCAGGGTATGATGTGAAATTCTATAAAGAGGCTCCTATGTGAATTATTCAAATTAGCATAAATTAAGTTAGAGCTACCAAAAAAATGATTTGAGTTAATACACAGCTGAGAAAACATAGAGAAGCATAGAGAGCATTTTGCTAGTTTAGGCTTCTCCAAAATGAATAGATTAATAACAGAGTCATTGTTTGTTAAAGTCTAAGAAAGGAGTTTTATTCATCATATGGATCCAATATTATGGTGCATGGCACATTAGTTAAATGCCATTGATTTGCAAAACTAAAACATAATGGGTAAGTGGTATGCCATATTCCCAAGTGAATATGCAAATATTGTAGCCATCTGATGAAAATCAATCTTTAACCTTGAGAATTTAATGAAGGTGCATCTGAAAAATCACTTAAGGCAGCACATCCTCTCCCTGAAGAGTAGGACATTGAGGCAAATTTGAAGCCACTGGTGAGAGATCTCTTTTATTGTGGTCACAGGTAGCTGCAAAGGATATTTATTTATTTATTTTAACTTTTTTTAATTTATTTTTTTTTTGAGAAAGAGAAACAGAGCATGAATGGGTGGGGAGGAGCAGAGAGAAAGGGAGACACAGAATCCAAAGCAGGCTCCAGGCTCTGAGTTGGCAGCACAGAGCCTGACACAGGGCTTGAACCCACAGACCATGAGATCATGACCTGAGCCGAAGTCAGACGCTTAACCGACTGAGCCACCCAGGCACCCTCAAAGGCATATTTAGAAGGAAGCCAAAGCCCAACTCCTCATTTGTTGTGTGACAGTTAACGTTTTTTAGATGGTCTCCTAAGCTTGGTACATGGCAGTTTCTCTTATCCCAAGTATGAGGGAAGGGTTGAAGGCTGCACAAGTGATTTATAAAGGAAAAGCTCAGACTTGGGAAAATATAAAAAAATCCCAGCCAGTACTTTAAAGGTGGGAAATAAAGGATATGGTACGCAACTGGTTCAGCAAACCCAAAAAGCAACCACGCCTCTTTATAACACGTGAACTGTGTCGAAACACTGAAATATTGTGTGAAAGGAGTTTAGATTAAAACTGTTTGGGAAGACAAATGCCCTTGTCATTCTTTACGTGAAAACTCCATTCAAAAGATGTAAATGGATCCATTATTGATTCCTACTCAGGGTAACCCTGTGTGGCAAGCCCTGTAAAAACAACCCCCCACCCCAATGTTACTTGAATAGAACTCCTCATAATTACAGCAACATCTAACACATATTAGGCACATCGTTAGTTCACAGCAATCCTATGAGATAAACACTACTATAGTCTCCATTTTACAAAGGAATAAACTAAGCCGAGAACATTCCAGAAGGTCACTCAAGGTCATTCATCTACCAAGGTCAGAATGAGGATTTGAAGACAGTCTGGTTCCAGAACACATGTACTTAACCATCAAGCCATATTGCCTGTTAACACTTCTATGAAGCTGAGACAGCTGAACTATTATGTTACAGCACGCGTGTAAATCCAGCCTACCCAGACTGCTCTGCCTGGAGATACCGGCTGGTAACAAGCAGTCATTTGCAAAAGCTGTTTTCAGTAAAACACACATTTTATCTTGACACTGCAGGCCTTCATTAAACCGTGCACAGAAACTTGTTTTGAAATAACCAAATGAAATTCTGCCCCTTTTCTCCCTAATTGCTTCTAATAATAAAGTTAGTTCTAACTGGCCCCACTGCCACTGCAGCATCTGATGGTAATGAGCAGTTCTTGGCGGAAGGCATTGTGACTTAAATACCTACAGTTTATCTTTATGTTTCAGGCTACTTTTTTTTCCCCCACCTCAGACAGAGGAACTTATTTTGAAGTTACTAAATGAACCTCTGTTTGCTCCCTTCATTAATTACTCTTTGCTCTTGCAAGTTAGCTTTCTCCTTTGTTAAATGGCCTAAGGAGGCCAATTAAAATGCTGTCTTGTGATTTTTATTCTGTTGTGGTTCACTCTGTACCCAAACTTGTGATGGCCTGCATAAGCCGATATTGAGGAGTCTCAACATCATCAATCTGACCGTACAAATCAGCCCTAACCCACAAGGCCCTAGAGCCTTTTGTTCCTCAGTCTAGAATTCTTGAGAATAACCAAATACAGCTGAGAGATCTGACAGGGCACTGGTCCCCCAAATTATTTCACCTGCTCTTCCATATTCTCCCCTCACATCCTCCCGGCTCACTTTTTTCCTATCCAGTTACTCTTTCTCCTAAAGTCTAGGGAGAAAGGGAAAAGCATTCCTGGATTCACAAACAAGAACTTAGATTGAGTTTCTCTATAAAAACTATGTTATAAATGTGGTTAATTGTTACTGAAATATGTAGCTTTATACTTTAGGAACTCTGTGGGTTGTGTGGGCTGATCAGGGGACTCAGTGAATTCTCAATTCCCAGTCATCAACTTCAAAGCAAACATTTGAACTAGTCTGGCTTTATTTAGGAACTGCCCTTAGTCTCCCTCATAAAGGGAGGTGGTCCAGGTGGTTGAAACAAATCACTTCTCCAAGAGCAGATGCCTGAAATTTCATTATTTTGAATAAGACTCAGATTCTTGAAATAATATTCACCCCTTTGGTATATGAAAAGAAAAGTGTATGTATAAACACTTCTGTGTGCTGTAGAATACGTGTATGCGGGAACACATGTTAACTGGCAGTTTGGGCTGGGGGAAAGAGAAGAAAAGGAAAGGGAAGAGAGGATAGATGATATTTCATAAAACTGCCTGAAGATACCACTATCCGAGACAAGAGAATTATACAACCCAGTCCCAAGTAGAGGTGCCTTGCAGTCAAACATCTGGGTTTAGACCCCAGCTGAAGTGCTTACTAGGTATGTGACAATGCACACGTTACTAGGACCCCTGGAAGTTTCATTTCTCCTTTTTAAATTATAGACAAAGATTAGTTAGGTATTGACCAAGATAAAGACTATGACAAAGTGTCTCAATGAGGTCTCAGCTGTTAGAATTTGATTGAAATAGAGAGCTGGGAGGCTATACCAATACAACGTCAGTTTCCCCTAAAAACACTCCCAAATCAGTTTTTGTTCCCAAATGCAATGAGTTTGTTCCTCTGTGGCTGACAATGAATCCTGACCAGCCTCACAAAGTCATTATTCATGGTGAATTCTGCCCACCATTCCCAGGGGGAACCCATGTACTGTGGTCAGGCATAGTTCAGAACATGGGCTTCTTTTGCACTTGCCTTTCCCAGAACAGAATCTCCAGAATGGAAACCCTAATACAGGGAACTTCTTAATCAGTCTGCACATGGACCACAAGGACATTCTGGCTGTGAGTTCCATTGTGGCCACATCTTGAAATAGTACAGTATGAAAATAATACTGTCAACATGAATCACATGCAGTAATAATTGTCACTAAAGATAATAGATTCTTAATACCACATTTCCTTTTGATTCAGTTTTGCATTACCCCTCCCCATTCTTACTTGCTTGACAATGCTAAGGAATTCTCCCCTTAGCACCTGTCTCCTGGTTTTTAGCTTAGTGTTTTGCCTTGTCACTCAGGCTTGTGAATGATAAAGTAGCAGTGCATCTAACCTTTGCCAAGTTAGAACAGCTCACTCACACAAAAGGCTGTGGGGGTCATTAGCATTTGTTAGAAGTTTCAGTGGCCTTTTGTTAGAGAACTGATGATTATTAGCATTTCATTGGCTAAAGAAGCCCTTCCAAGTGTGAAGTATGACTTAGAACTTAAATTGGTCTTTTGGAAACTTAAATTCTTTGATTTTCAGATGTAGTCCCTCCCCATCAAATGTGGCCTTGCAATAATCCCAAACTTCACTGAGAAGACTGCATTAGTTACCAATGCTTAAGAGACCAAGTGTATAGTGGATATTTTCTATAGGTTTCATTTGGATATATAAACAAACGAAACAAAATACAAGACTAAAAACTAAGATTTTGAAAGTAAAGTACCATTGCTACCTGAAAACACACAGATCAGTTTAAAGCCTTCTAGAATGTGCTGTGTGACATGAGATACTGTTAGTGGGTCTTTTTCTACAATTTCCATCTTTTTGGCCAAATCCTCTCAAGTTCTGCATAGTTCATTGATTCTGTAGAGAGTCATTCTTTTGTGCCCTAGAATGTGGTTTCTCTAATTGTTTCCATGTTTCATAACATGCCAGTAAGCACATGAATTGTTTTGGGCAACCACATGGAGGGAAGAAAAAGTTTGGAAAAAATGAAGCGTGGAAGGAGGGTAAAATGTATACAGCTGGGGTTTCCACTCCAAGGGTGTTATTTGTGGGCAACGAGGACACGTGATTGGCAGCCTTGCTTGAACCCTTAGAGTCTCCAAGGTGATGTTTTGTTTTGTTTTGTTTTGTTTTGTTTTTTGCACAGGAGCCTCTGTTATACTAAGTGACCTTCCTTACCCACCCCACCCCTTCATCTATTTGCTTTTGGCTGTTTCTCCTATCATTTGTTTCACATCCTGAGGAATACAAGATGGAGGGAATGTGTAAACCTCATGCTTAACAAATTCTTGAGCAGCCTTGATTAGCGCTACAAGCTGAAAGAGCTTAATCAAGGTTAAGGGATATGTGGCTTTCTCTTGTTCTCACCAGCCTGTCCTTATCATTGCCCATGGTTGACGCTCACTGTTGCTTGTGTTATCTTACAAGCTTTATGGTGGGAGTTGAATCACTTAAAATGCTATCATTGTAATGGTGCTTAGTGCTATAAATGTTGAGGATTAGGAGTGAAAATTTGACCCTCCACATAGGAGACATGATTTGAACATTCAGTGTGTGTGAGCCACATTGAGTAGTAGCAAAGGCATATAGTTAGAAGTGAAGAAGTCTACGCTTGGTTTCCAGACTATATAAATCCCATCTTTGCCCCCAAATAGAAAACCATGCAACCCAGTCTGTGGTATCCATTGCTAAAGCAAATCAAATGTTTTGTGCATCAGGACTTTAGTTTATTTTAGGCCATAGCATAAGAAATTCCCTACTTCACTAAAATTTGTTGTTTGTGGTAATGAATGGAAGTGATGTTATCCGTGCCAAGGGGTGGGCTGATTTTAACTATATTGTGTTAGTAGTTTAGGGAATTAGAGTACAGAGACTTGACATTTGACAGGTGGAACACTTCTGTTTTTAAAAAAAAATTTTAACATTTATTCATTGTTTGAGAGACAGAGAGAGAGCATGAGTGGGGGATGGGCAGAGAAAGAGAGAGAGAGAGAGAGAGAGAGAGAAAATATGAAGCAGGCTCCAGGCTCTGAGCTGTCAGCACGAACCTTACTCAGGGCTCAAACTCACAAACCATGAGATCGTGACCTTACTCAAAGTCAGCGACAGAGCCACCCAGGCACCCCTACAGGTAGAGCACTTTTGACCTAATGATCACTACCTCTACCTCCTATGTCCTCCCTGGTCCTTGAATGTCACCTTAATATACCTCCCTAACAGAGAATGAAGATAAGTTAGAGACATGTGCATGTTTGGTTCTGTGGCCAAGAGAGCAGTTCTTGGCAAAAAAGGAGATTCTGTTCAAATATTTTCTTGTTTTCCTGTAAAACAAATCTTGAGATTCTTTTCAGATTGTGAGGTCCTTTTGGGTTAGAAGTTGGCAGAATCCTGTTGAAGATTATAAATGGCAGTGTTACTGTTTTCATTGTCATTATCGGTTTTGGAAGGCCCAGCCTTGGCCAGTGGCAGACTAATTCTTGGCCCCTCTGGTTTGTCAAGGTTCAGTAAGTTTAATGGAGAGCAAATGCTTTCCAAATGCCAGGTCTGTGTCCTTTTCCAACAGAACTGGGAGCGCCGAAGGCCCTGAACATTTAATTTCTCAAACTGCAGCCGGAATCGCTGCCTATCTAGGGCTTCAGAAACTGCTTTTTCCTTAAGCAACTGTAGAAACGGCAGCACAAACATTGCCTTTGGAGTCTGTGTGATGTATGGGATTGTTTTTGAAAAGTGGTGGATACTTAATGTAAATAGGACACTGGCAACCAAAAGAGTGATGCTCACATTGGCAACCTAAAGGATGTTTGCGTCCTTATCTAGCAAGTTCCACACTCTTGGTTTTCTCTTGTCAACAACACAATGTCAGATAAAAGAGAAAGAATCCCACCAATTTCTTACCATTAGTTAGCTTCTTGGATTTTCTACCTTCTTCTCCTCACTTCCCGCGCCACCCCCCCTCCCGCCCCCATGTCCTCTGATCAGAATGGCAGCCTACCCATTCTGGCTCAAAACAAATATTCCTGTGAAAGTGAATGAGAGGCATCATGGTCTAAGAAGGAGCTGGGGGATGGTTGTGGCGGAGGTGGAAGGGATGCAGTTTTGTTCGTAGTGACTTTGTGCAAAGTCCCTCTCATTCTCCACATTCATGTTTATAGAACCCCCAGGTTGGATGAAGTCATTTTAAAAATTTTAAGCAGTGTGGATTAATTGTGTGTTCAGGCAAAGCTGATGTTCAATTGGTATGCACCAGTATAATTGTATTGCATGTTAAAACACTAAAATGTATTGATACTACTCTTACACAGAAATTACCTTTTCATTGAAATTTTGTCACTTTGTCACCTAATTATATTGCTTAATGGCAGGGACACAGGAGTGTTGCTGGGCTACAGGCAGCCACTGAGCAGATGCAGGCAGACGCAGAGTTGACAGTAGGGCTACCTAACTGCTGCCAGGTGTGATGGGGGCTGAGGTACAAACTCTAAGGGCCACAGCTGTGTGGGAAGAGCTGACATCCAGGTGCTACCTTGCCAGAACAAGGGGTTGCTTCACAGAGTTTTCCTCTGCTTACAACAAAGCACCAGAAACTTAAGATATATGACTGTCAGTTTAATGGAGGAAGTCATTAGAAAAGTTTAGTGCAGCTACTACCTCTATGAACTTCTGGGAGACACATTGTCTTCATCTGTTAAGGCAGCAGAATGCCGTAGACTGGGTGGCTTATAAACAACAGAAATCTACTTCTCACAGTTCTGGAAGCTGGGAAGTGTAAGATCAAGAAGCTGGCAGATTTTATATCTAGTGAGACTCTGCTTCCAGGTTCACAACAAACTGTCTTCCTGTTGTATCTTCACATGGTGGAAGGAGTCAGGGAGCTCTCAGGAGTGTCTCTTATAAGGCATGAAACCTATTCATGACAGCTCCACCCTAGATCCAATCACTTCCAAAGGTCCTCCCAGACTGAGGATTAAATTTCAACCTATGAATTTTGGGGAGGACACAAATATTTAGACTATAGAGTACATCAAATAAAAGGAAATCTCAATTTTTAAAATTTATAAATAGCTTAGAAAGTGTTTGAATGGTTCAATGATCTGATAAGCAGTTTTACAATGAATAATCTGGCTTATTTAGAGAATAATATTTTTCAACTTTCTGGTTTTATTTATGAAGAGCTATCACTGCACTGGTAGTCAAATGCTTTAATATTACTCTCATTTCAGGTATTGCATTGTCTTTGATTTCCACTACGTAGTGGTCGGAAAGTAGAAAAAGAAAAGGAAATATACCAACCAGACTACCCTTTGGCCACTCAAAAATAGATATGGCCTAATGTTAGTTGAGTGAAGAGAATGACACATTGCTCAAAGAGAACAGAATGACTGAGATGATCACTCTACTTATTTTGGAAAATCAAGTATTGAAGCTGGTCTTTAACTGCCAAAAGACATATTATTACCTATGGAAATAAACATTTCAGCATATAATTTATCCATCCACTAAAATATATCCTAATAATTATTTGAGACTTCCTTATATTAAATTTTCCCTTATTAAATGTATATTGATGAGTGCATATTGACATTTCTTTATTCCCAATATCAACCTTGATTTGGATTGATTTGTATTTATCTGTCAGCATACTTTCTGTCCACTCCTTGTGGAAGGTTCCTCTGCCCAAACATACTAGATACTAATTTTTAGTTACTTTCAACAAAACTTAGGCTTTCCTACATATCATTTATTGTCTATTCTAAGTTCTTCTTTGGCAGTAACCCAGCCATAAAGCAGGCTTTCCAAAATACCATATAGCAAGTGGATTTTGCATCAGTGATACTGGGGCCCTTTGGACATATTGGTTTGTTATATTTTGAATTCTGATGCTTTGTCATACTGCAGTGCTCAGTGAGTCTTCGTTAATTAAAATTGAAAGGTTTTGCTCTCCAGAAGTTTTGGGCAATTTAAAACTAAGTCGATGTGGACCACAGTATCGATGATTATAAATCGGCTTCCAGTTGTTGAGTGTGTGCAATGTGCCAAGCACTTCCCAGATAAGCCGTATGGAAGTAAAAATGGAACTAGAAAGAAAGCATTTCCCCGAAGCACAGTCAGTAGATTTACTGGATGAAATCCAGGCAATATTTCCAGTGACAAGTTTTTCTTTTGAATACAGTTAAATATGTTTTATCATTCCATCAACTTGCTTTTAATAGTTGTTATGAAAGAGGGAATATGTGTTAATTCCATAGCATGCATTTAGTGATGGTCAACCTATTCTTTCCATAATTATGGAAAAATGAAGCCACTACAGAAGATAATAAAAAGAAATCTCTTGGGGTGCCTGGGTTGAGTGTCTGACTTCCGCTCAGGTCATGATCTTGCAGTTCAGGAGGTTGAGCCCCACCTCCAGCTCTGTGCTGACAGCTCAGAGCCTTAGCCTGCTCTGGATTTTGTGTCTCCCTCTGACCCTCCCCTGCTTGTGCGTGTGCTCTCGCGCTCTCTCTCTCTCTCTCTCTCTCTCTCTCAAAAATAAATAAAAACACCCCCCAAAAAATAATAGAGAAATCTCTCTCCCAAATTTAGCCAGAAATCTGAACTGTCTTACTTAGTTTAGGCTTCAAAGTGAGTTACTCGGTAAAGTTTCTTTTTTATTAAATGTTTTTATTTATTATTGAAACAGAAACAGTTCATGAGCAGGGGAGGGTCAGAGAAAGAGAGGGAGACACAGAATCTGAAGCAGACTCCAGGCTCTGAGCTGTCAGCACAGAGCCCGATGCGGGGTTCGAACTCACAAATTGTGAGATTGTGACCTGAGTCAATGTCAGCTGCCTAACCAACTGAGCCACCCAGGTGCCCCTAGGTGAGGTTTCTAAAACCACAGACTGGGTAACAGGTTCTACTTGTGTCCTTTTGCACCTGGGACCACTAAATATTCTCTTCTCACAGCTGACTAGGGCCCAGGTAGAGTAAGGGAGTTACTTGCAAATCTCACAACTATGTATTTGAAGAACCAGCAGATCTAAGCATACCCCTATAATCAGTAAGGCTGGTGGATTGGGGGCAGGATCCCACTCATTTCACTTTGGTGTCCCCTGAGTTGCTAAGACCTTGCCTTCCACTTAGAGTCAGCTGGGATTAATAACATGTTTATTTTTCTTTCACATATAGAATGGTTACATTTTTTATAAGAACAATAATAAAAATAGAGAACATAATCTAAGTGATAATTAATAATAGCTGTTGCCTGTTGAATGCCTATGGGTTTAGAGTTTCAGGTGCATGGTCTTTGAGCCTTATACTAGCCTTGTTGTGCTGGAGATTTTGTACCTATTTAACAGATAAGGCTGCTGGGCTTAGGTCCTGAAAATAGAGAAGCAGCATACCAGCCATCCAGTTAACTCCCCAACCTTCAGTGCATCTGTCCTAAAGTCCTAAAGGTCATTTCAGAATCACATAAGAAAAGGCAAACAACAGTATCTGTGTTCAGGAGCTGAGTCTTTCTAGTTCTTAGATGGTCATAGGAGAGCATCCTATGCTGAGCTCTGTGCACAAAGCCTAAAGGTGGTAACTCTCTAGAAATACCTTATGAGATTTTTCTCTCAGTGGGGGCGGGGGGGGGTGGCGGAGGTGGAGGGAGGGGCATTTGTCAAAGCAAAACATTTCAAGAGAGGATGGAGCTAGTGACTTTGCAGTAGCTAACTAGGAAAAAAAACTAAACTAACACTTCTAATTGTTCTCTTAGGTCCTTTTTCTCCCCCTCACTTACACTTCTCAATTGCTTTCTAATGTTGAAATCAGATTATTTGTTTAGTGTATGGCTAAAAATGAAGGACTTAAGAGAATATCCATAAATCTAAGGCCTTAAATATAGCCCTTAGAAATCAGCTGAAGCCCTGAAGGTGACTCAGAGACTGAGAGGGAGAAGAGTGCTGAGTCCTTACTAATGAAGGGGACAGAGTGCTGGTGTAGCTGTGCTGAGAGGCTTTAATCCTGGCACGGCGACCGTCTCTGTGCATGGGGACATACACTGAAATATTTACTTTTTTATAAGCTCAATTTGTGAAATATTCCTTAAGAGAAAACAGCAATGTTTAAATATATTTGCTTTTTAAAAATTGCTCCATTTTTGCCGTTGAGTTTGAAATATTTTAGAGAGTAAGATTCAAGTATATTATTTAAAATGAGTACAAAAACTTTCTTTCCTTCTTTTAGCTAAAAATGTTTCTAACATTCACTCCTTATAATAATGTTTTCTGGTATTCTTTTTTTCTAAAAGAGTCTAAGTCAATAATAGTTGCAGTTTTAAACTTATTACTGGAAGTATGAGAATAATTAGTGTAAGTTCAGTTTTTCCTGCATCTTAGGGATGGGGGGGGAGTTGTAGATGGAGAGTCAGCAATTAATGGAACAAATTTTTCCAGAGGCCACATAAAAGCTGGCTTTTCCTTCATTTCCTTTGTCTTATCTCACAAAAAAAGTCTGATGATACTTAATTCCCAGCTTTGCAATACAATTGCACTGAATTTGGCTTACTGCATTGTACAGACCTTATAGATCATTCCATTGTATTAACCTGTTGTTTCTGGTCTGTCATAGTAATATTTGTCCTTGTGGGATTTGACCTGTTTGTTGGTTTTGATATGAAAGGATTACCATCCCACTGAAATTGTTAAATGATGAGTTGAGTTTCTCTCTTCATTTTTTTTTAAATGTTTTATGTCTTTATTTTGAGAGAGAGGCAGAGAGCAAGCGGGGGAGGGGCAGGGAGAGAGGGAGACAATCTGAAGCAGGCCCCAGGCTCTGAGCTGTCAGCACAGAGCCAGACGCAGGGCTCAAACCCACGGACTGTGAGATTTTGACCTGTGCTGAGTGGGACGCTTAACTGACTGAGCCACCCAGGCGGTCCTCTCTTCATTTTTTAACTCAACACGTTGCTGGCATCCTCTCCAGTGCTGGCATCCGCCAGTGCAGTGAGAGGTCTCCAAAGTTACTTTTTCCCGTTGCAGGGAGATATCAACTGGACATCTATTTTATGGTTTAAAACAAAGCCTTAGGCATAATGTTTGTGATTTTTCTTTTCCATCTGAATCCTAGCGACTTAAGTAGTGTTGGCTCCATTCAGGTGGTGTCCTTTGTTAATTTATCCACGTACAACTTAGGTTTTAATGGATGGTCAGAGAGCATACGGAGGTACTCAGTCAGAGTCATGCTACATCAATATTCCCCTTAAAGACGTGTCTTCCCCTTATGTTGTTGTTCTTTAAGTTAGAACACATAATAGAAATATAAACACAGGCGAAATATAAACACATGCACCTAGGAAACATGTAAATATGTCTTAAAAATCCTATTAAGACATAAATTGACCACCTTAGTGTGAACCACTCTTGCTTGTTTTTGTTTTGTTTTGTTTTAATAAAATAAGTAATGTTTTTGTGGTCTCACTTTTGAAATAAAGGCACAAGAGTCAAATCTTGTGACTTTAATACCTACCTTACCATATAACTGTACATTTAACTGTTTTTTCCCCTTTTTGTTGCCTAGGTAATTGGATAGAGAATAAAACCTCTGCCTTTTTAGGAGGTTCAGTATCTAGAGAAAAGGAGCCTGGGTCCTTTGAAGAACAGATGCTGTATCTGTGAAATAGAAAATTGAAATATTATTCACAGAATGCTACTAATATTTATGTTCACATAAAAGCAAATAATTAGCAGTTCTATTCACTGGACCAAAAAATTCTAGTGTCCATGATAATAATGCCTCATTGCTTTTGTTTAAATCCAAAGATTATGACTTTTGAATCTTTTTCAACCACAAGGTGTGCTTCATAATATAAAATGAGACTAAATTTCTTTACCTAGAGAAATGCATTTCAGTTAAGAATTACTCCCATCTTTTCTTTTAATTTGAGATAGAAAGGGTAAATATGTTCTTATCTATGACCTTACTACAAAATATAGTGCTGTGTTTGTCAGTTTTGATTATGCTTTTTAATACCCAAAGTACACATTCAGTAAGTTGAAACATATTTCAGACTTTGAATTAAATATGTTTTATTCTTGATAAATGGACCAAGATGTGGTATATATATATATATATATATATATATATATATATATATATATATACACACACATGGCAATGAGAAAGAATGAAATCGGGCCATTTGTAGCAAGGTGGATGGACCTTGAGGGTGTCATGCTAAGCAAAATAAGTCAGGCGGAGAAGGACAGATACCATATGTTTGCACTCATAGGTCTAACAGGAGAAACCTAATGGAGGACCAGGGGGAGGGGAAGGGGGAAAGAGAGTTGGCGAGAGAGAGGGACACAAAGCCTGAGAGACTATTGAATACTGAAAATGAACCAAGAATTGAAGGGGGAGGGGAAGGGGAAGGGAGATGGTGGTAATGGAGGAGGGCACTTGTGGGGGAAGAGCACTGGGTGTTATATGGAAACCAATTTGACAATAAACTATTAAAAAAGAAAAATTTAAAAAAAGTTAAAAAATATTTTTGTGGCATGTTAAACTTATTGGCTTGAATACTTTTATGTGCTTTTGTTCAACTTCACATACAAATTATAGATTATTCATCTGAAATGAATGAATTTTTAATTATTTAAACCTTATACTGTTAGTGTGTGACCCTCTGAGACTGTTTTTAAAGAACACACAGCTCTTATCCCCCTAGACATTACGATTTAATTTGTTTTGGATACAAAAGCCATTTATCTTGTACTTTTAAAAATGCTATGTTGTTTATTATGCTTTGATAGATTCACGAATTATTTCTCCTTTTCTTTAAACAAATGTATTTGGAAACTGTGATAGTTCAAGATGAAATGGCTTGTGCCTTTTAAGCCTTGAGGGATGAACACTATCCCACCATGTCATTTAAGTGGCTGAGTATAATCGTCCTGATGCGATCCTAATATATATCCCAGAACAAATCTGTGTTTTCTTTTCAAGTACTCTAAAATTTCAAATACCTCTTTCCTTATTTTACTCAGCAACAATCTGCAATTTATTTTTTCTCCAGGAAAATTGAATCGCTTATTGCTTAGTATTCCTACCAGTTTGAAAAATGTGGTTTATATTGGCATCAGAGCAGTAATTTACATATATTGGGATAATAAGAATGCGTGCCAGAAAAAGATCAACATAAAATGAAATCCAAAAAAGCTGTTTTTCTTCAACAGCAACTCAGAGTGAAGCTAATAGAGAAATTGATGAGCATCTGCCCTCAGTGTGTCACTTGTTTCTTCCAGGTGAAGTGTGACCAGTATTGGCCCAGTAGAGGCACAGAAACCCACGGGCTGGTCCAGGTGACGCTGCTCGATACCGTGGAACTGGCCACATATTGTGTTCGAACATTTGCACTTTACAAGGTTTGCCTCCCCCCACCCTTTTCCTTTCCATTATTTTTTTTTAAAAAAAGCATCTTTTGAAAAATCAAATATCTTATAACTTTGCTTAAATCTTGATTCCACTGGCAGCAGTGGACAATGAAATAATTCTTCCATTATCACTCAGCAGTTTTTCTCCTTGTCCAGTGATCTATCAGTAATATGGAACTCTCACTCCGAACAGAAGTCTCAGCAAATGAAGAATAGATGAAGAAGAACTAGTTCTTTCTGTAAAAATAACGGGAGCATTCCTGATAGTTACACCTGAAAAATGTAATGCTTCTCACCTAAGAATTTTTATACCTGGACAAATAGTTGTCATTTACAAATAGCTTGATATTGATTCTCCAAGGAGTGTGTCTTCCCAAAGGTCATAGGGGTGGAGGAAGAAATTAAGATAGCACATTTTCATGTTACTTCTTCCATGTTATTATGCATCACTGTAACCTGAGGCCGGGAGAACAGAATTTCACCCTGTCTTCCTACTTCACAGAATGGGTCAAGTGAGAAAAGAGAAGTGAGACAATTCCAGTTCACTGCCTGGCCTGATCACGGCGTCCCGGAACACCCGACCCCTTTTCTAGCTTTCTTACGAAGAGTCAAAACCTGTAACCCTCCTGACGCAGGTCCTATGGTTGTGCACTGCAGGTAAGAACCACTGAGAGCATTTGCTTTTCTCATACAAGGTTCGCAAGGAAACACAAGCTTGCTCCCTGGATGTTCTCTTCCCAACCTGATACTCTGGGATAGCAGATGCCTTTATAAATAACACAGGGGTCTTTTTTTTGGTCAAATGAGGCCTGTGCTAACAAGAATAGACAGGATTTGATGTAGATGAGTATTCCCCTCATAGGTAGGTGGGTAGGTAGGTAGATGAAGTGTTTGACAAGTTCTTGTGGCCTGGGCTGATACAACCTTATTACTATTTATTGGGGAAAAAATAATACTATAAACATAAAAGCTTTTAGCTGGAGTGTCTTATTGCTTAAAGGTACCTTTTATATATTAATATTATCAAGTCATGTATAGAAAATATACTAATTTGAGTTTTACAAATTTATTTAGTATAATATATACAAAGACCTATATTTTGGAAGAATTTATTTAATGTGCTTGAAGGTAATGAGCTTGCATTTCTTTTGAAATTTTGCATACTTTATTATTTTTTTATTTAATTCTGACTAACATTCTCTATCCCACTACTCAGATTCTACTGTATATGTATTTTTACACTTAAATTATTTCTTTTTTTTAGTGTTAATTATTTTTATAGAAAGAAGAGGGGCAGGAAGAGAGGGAGAGAGAGAGAATCCTAAGCAGGCTCCCTACTGTCAGTGTGAAATCTGATGCGGGACACAAACGCATGAACCCTGAGATCATGACCTGAGCCGAAACCAACAGTCTGATGCTTAACTGACTGAGCCACCCAGGCACCCCTACTACCTACTACTATATTACAGTATAAATCTATAATACTACTATATAATTCATAATAGTTCTTTGTAATCTGAGTAATTCAAATATGAGAGCAAAAGGCTCCTTGCACAGACAAGTAAAATTGAAGTGGGGAAGTATATAAAAAAGGAAAGAGAGCATCTATCATAAACCACTTCTGTCATGACTTAATAGTATAACTCTTTCACATCCTATCTTATACTTGAGCATAATACAGTAAGTAGATCTTAAAAAATGACATGTTTTTACAAAACCTGGGCACAATAGCTACAGTGGAAGAACTGCAATAAAATTCACCTGACTAACCCATGTGAGTGTGGTCGTGGTCGAACAGTGGCCTAGCAGGTTTTGAACAAGGTGGTGTTTTATTTCCCTTTCCCAGCAATCTTCCCCAAGCAAAAACTAATAGCACCATATTATATTTATAGAGCATTTTACCAATTCCAAGGCACTTTCCCGTGCTTTATTCTGCTTGATGTTCTTACCAGTATGTCGGATGAAGAGAAGAGAGTAGAAGAGAAGCTACAGGGCTTGGTCTAAACACTGACAGCTAGGAAGCCAGACAGAGCCCCCTCATGTCTTATAATCTAATACTTGCTCCTCTGGACCTGACACTATGTTGCAGTGTTTCACATGATTCTGAAACCCTAGAAAAATATTATTAATTTGTGCAAATGCTTTTATATCCTGACAGCAGATTTCTGGCCTTCTTGCCTGTTAGTTTCAGCAGGAAGTCGTGTGACCAGCCTCTGTACTCTGTTATACGTACTTCTTTGCAGATCTCAAAAAGCCATTTTGGCTAGTTACATGGTGAGCTTGCTTGGCACCAGCCCAAATTGATTTTGAAGATCACATGTGAAATGTTTTCTGATGGATTTTGGCCACGGGATAGGGAAACAGAAAGTTTGGGCTCATTGAAGAAAATTGCCCTCATATGCCTAATGGCAAAAATACAATTCATGCACACACACACACACACACACACACAGAGGTATATAAACAAACACACATATGTATATATAATAGGAATAAAATTTAGGGAAACCTAACTTGGAAGGTTTCACAAAACATTGTATTTGCATTACAGTTTGAAATACAGCACATACTCTCTCTCAAAACATGCTTTCCACTCCTGTAAATCAAAGTGGAAGACCTGGAAAGTTTGGTTGATTGTGTTATTATTAAAAACACAATTTATCCTCTGTTGATCATAACCAAGGTATAAGGCTTTATGCTACGTACTCAGTTGGATCCAAAAAAGTTTGCAAGCAAGTAGGAGAGATAAGATGGATAGCTTTAATGCTTTCTTTTGAGAAAATACATACACCCCTACACACACACACAGACACACACACACAGACACACACACACATCTAAGTTATGTTAAGCCACCTGGACTCACCTCTGAGAGATACAAATAACTCCGGAGAAATAAGAAAACAAAGATGAATGTCCTAAGCTAATAGCTGTTGACATTTGGAAGTGCTGTGCCTGAGGCTCTGGAGAAGCTTCATACAAAACAGAAAAATAGGTATATTGGTGAAAGAAATTTATTAGCAGCTTTGAAATAATGAGGGGAAGATGCAGCATAACTGAGCTCTGAGAAATGATCTGTGTTCATCCATGGGTTACCTTATAAGGCTGTGAGAAATTTTGGCCTCTTTAGGAGAGGCCATGTTGCACACTGTTACACTTGCAAAGAATCATGAATTCTTGACTTGGATACAGTGTATGTTTAAACCTCAAAGCATAGATCTTCCAATGGAGTAGCAAAGTCACTGCAGACAACTGCTTATGTAGGACCCAAGAAATGCTAGTTTAGAAATCATCTCTAAGCAGGAAGGAACTTTGCAGAAAACCACAATAGACAAGTCACAGAGGAATATTGAATACAGGTAACCATGATAATACTGTAAATAATCACACAAGATACTCTGGAATGTAAATACTGAATTTCGTGTTGAGATTTCTCTCATGATGGATTTGAGTATTTTTCTCTGTAATGAAGAAGTAGTGACAGACTCAAACCCAAGCCTTCTGCCAAACAGATGCAATGAAAATGGAAAGAGTTTTAAAGGAAGTCTGGAAGTAGACCAAAAAAAGGAGGGGGGAGATACGGGACAGAAAGAGAGAAGATTTCATACTTTTTAGTAGTGCTGCCCAGTGATCAGTATACCAGAACTAAAAAGAGAGAAATTCTAACAGTAAGGAAGAGGAGGATAGGCCAGTGTAGTTACCACAGATAAGACCTTGGAAGGTCAAGAAGGATAGGGTCCACATACCTACAAGGTTCTACAGGCACAGAAAGACCAGCTCTAGCCATCAGTCAATTCATACAGAGCATATAAACTCAATATTAGGAGGGTACATTCAGAGAGAGAGACTGCCTAAGTAAAATGCTGGATTGTTCACTTATGGGCTCTGTGCCTTTGGGCAAGTTGCTTCATATCTCCTAGCCTCTATTTCTTCACCTGTAAATGGATTAACACTCTCCATAATAATAAAAATTTAATTAAGATTAAATGAAATGATATTAAATGATAAAACATTTAGGGCAGTATATAGTATGCAGAGTATGAAATAATTTTAAATTATTGGTATATTATTGAGTAAGTTTTAAAGGCTATATGTATATTTACAACTCAAGAGAAAATAATCAGCACTAACTTAGATATAATCTATATGACTTGAGGCATGAATAACCAGATGTTTATAAATATACAATATTTAATCAAATAGGTTTTTTAAAATTTAGATATTTTCCACCATGGTAATCACATCAAATTTTCCCCAGTGACAGAGAACATTTTCTCATTTACTATGAATTAAAACCATTTATTATAACAAATATCTGTTCTTGATGACTTGAGAAACCATTGAATTCTTAAAATGATACTGTTATGGATACATAGAAATTAATGTGGTGATTCTTGTTGCCTTTGAGATAAAATTTGAATTTAGCATTATGCTCCTGACCATTTATAATCTAGGCTGATGTTTCCCTCATGCCTCACTGCCTTAGCCACCTACCACTAGCTACACATTCCAAGTACTTTCATCTCTGGCTCTTGGTAAGTGATATTTATCCACTCTAGAATTTCACCTATTCCTCTCTCTACCTGATGATGTTCAGCCTTGTTTCATAATCCACTTCAAGTGGCACGTGCCCTCCATTGCAAAGGTTGCAAACTGGCATCAGATGATTTTGTTGACACCTGTGATATTTTTAATTAATTTAGACTTAAATGCCTTTAAGCTGGAATGCACTATGCAGTTTTCTAAACCTTCTATGTCTCTACTGTTTTACACACAGCTCAACTCATCCATTTATTGCTTCATATTAGAAACATCTGAGTTGAAACTCTGGAAAATCCTTATAAGCTCATTCCTCATTCCTCTTTCTACAGAAAGAATTAAACACTCTATTCTCTGAGCTCTCATAAAATAGGTTCACACTTAGCATATTTAGCTATATGTGTATAGATCATATATATATGCCTTGAAATCCCAGAGGGCATGGGTGATGGCTTATGAACATTTGTAGTCCACCTCTTACATCATAGTAGGTGCTCAATAACTGCCTTTTGAAGGTAATTGGATTCCATGTGGCGTTTTACACAAGCAGTAAGATCATTTCAGGGCTGGGCTATTTTTTTGTTTTTTAACATAAGATTATAATTTTATCTCTTTATATTGCAGTATTTTTATGAGAATTTAATTTTTTTTAATTGCCTTTATCTTTATCATACCTACTTCTAAGTCTTTTATCCTACAACTCTTTGTTCTTTTCTCATGATCTCCATTTTATGATTAAATACAGATATAGCTCCCTACTTTTATCCATAACAGTAGTTAAACATATTGAATGAACTTTTAATTGACAATAAATAATCTTTCTTCTCAACTGGAGAGGCCCTGTTCTAAGTATTTCACATATGTTATTGCCTTTTCCTGCCAGTCATCTTCATAGTTAGGAACCTTATTTTCCCATTTTACATGAGAAGAAAGAGACCAAAGAAAACCAGCTTACTTGCCTGAGGTCATGCAACTAGTCATAGCATAACCACTGTGTGCTCAAGGCTGCCCGTTCCCAATGACCAGCTCTTAGATTGCTTGGTGGTCTTCACCTTCTCCTTTGGCCACTCACTTGGAGGGAATTTCACTTTTTCAGCTTACCCTAATGACCAGGTCAGAATGAGGCACTCCTTTGTTTCTGACCCCACATCACATTGCCATATTCTAGCCTTTATTTCAATCTTTATGTATCAAAGGTAATTGCTAGTATGTGAGTCTTCTCTACCCCTTAATCATTTTAGAATAATCATAGTAGCTACCAATTACTGACCTATCACTGTTTTCTAAGTTTCATTAAGCACTTAAGGGATTCCTCATTTAATCAAAAAAAAAGTTTAATTTGTGAGAAGCATTAAGTACAGGGACCTTGTAAATTTAGGCCCCATTCCAAAGCCCTTGGCCTATTTATTCATCATCGCAACTAGCTCTGACTCCTCTTGTTGCAGAGAATACCTTAGTCCCTTACACGTATCTCCTTAATACATATTTACTGACCAAATAGTTGTCAGATGGATACATACCATTACCTCTACATGTAGTACATGAACAGAGATATGCAATCTACTTACTTATGAAAAGTTTATTTATTTATTTATTTTTGTTCTTTATTATTTTTTATATAGTGTATTACCAAGTTGGTTTCCATATAACACCCAACGCTCTTCCCCACAAATGTCCCTCTCCATGACCATCCCCTCCTTCTTCAGCCCTCAGTTTGTGCTCAACATTCAAAAGTCTCTCATGATGGAAAAGAGTTGGGGAGAGGGAGTGAAAATTTATTTTTTAATGTTTATTTATTCATTTTGAGAGGGAAAGAGAGTACACTCATTGGAGTAGCGAAGGGTGAGTCAGAGAGAGAAGGAGAGAGAGAAAATCACAAGCAGGCTCCACACTGTCAGCATAGAGCCTGATGCAGAGTTCAAACCTACAAACTGTGAAATCATGACCTGCACCAAAATCAGGAGTCAGACAGTTAACCAACTGAGCCACTCAGGCATCCCAAAATTTGATTTTGAAAGAAACTAAGGAACATATCTTCCAAGCTGTTTACTAAGCTTAGATTTTCATAGAGGTCATATGTTACATTTCTTCGTACTGTTTCACTCTTCTTAGAAAACAAAGAAGTTTTGTTCCCTTTTCTCCCTTTTGAGCCTTGTTCTTTATGTATTTTATAGAAGTTGTGGTTTATATTTTACCAAAGGTATATGACAACTGATTTTAATTTGCTTCTTGTTAAGAATGAATAGACTTGGATGAAGCCATAATTTCAGAGAGTCAATTATAAACTCTTGGCCCATGATTCTCTGAGTCATGTTAACCCCTTTTAGGACCAAGGGAATATATTATCTTCATAGGAGAAATTTATTTGTGAATAAATATGAATCAGGGATAGATCAAGACCCCCTAAATATCTTCTAAATGAAAATATTTCAAGAAGAGTCAAATAAACCAACTAAGGATAATTTAAATCTTGTATATCATGGAATTAAACCAGTCTTTAAAACTGGAAAGAATAGGAGCTGAGGGCTTGTTGTAGATCAATAACATACCAGAAGTGTCAGTGGACTAGTAGGGTAGCCTGATAAAAACCAAATGAGAGTGCAAAATTGGAAAACTTCCTGAAATCCAATCTTAATAATACTTATAGGTGAAAGCACATCCAAGAATTACTTAGATTATATTTATAATATTGTGAGCCTAACAATAAAAGACCTTGTGAGCCGGAGGACCTAAGAGTGGTGTGGAAAGCTGTTTACTGCATGTTTGCCATCCATTCTAAATCCCCTTCTTTATTTTCCCCAGTGTTCCATTCAAATATCTTTTTAGATCAAAGACCGCAAGTATTGCCAAAGTATGTGATAGTTTTGAGATGCTGACAAGTGTGAACCATAGACCCATATTTTCCTTAAACCTGGGATTCATTTTCATATATAAATTAAGTGATAAGAGAAGCTAGCCTTCTGTAGATGAAAGACTGGATTATTAAAATACCAACATCTCTGGGTAAGAAAATGAGTAGAATATACAAAGTATGTCTTTATTTATGGAAACATTTTAAGGCGAGAAGTAATTATACCACATGGAAACTATTGTGTTTCTGTTCTTATATACCAATAATTGTGCATAAAGAACAAACTCAATTTATTAAACAACATAGTGAGGTCAGGAGGTCAGATCTTCAATAGTTTGATGGCACAATTCTATAAGAGAAAAATGTCTTACCTTCAATGAAATAGTTTAAAAGTAATTGAACCCAAAGAGATACTAAGAAGAGTTTCACAGTGGCCGCAGTAGGTATAAAACATAAAACTCAAACTGAAGGTGTTTGGGGTTTTAGGGGCCAGTTTTCTGGCTGCTTGATGAAATGGAAAATTTGTTTGCAAAGACATAGATATAAAGGCAATAGAGGAGAAGTGAGGCCAATATTATAAAAAAAACAACTAACTTCAATGTCATATATCAGGGGTATACCATGAAAATCCCTGTGAGGGCAACAGAGAAACTATCACCTTTCCATTCCTATTCCATACCTAAGAATAGCAACCACATTACATTTGTGTAGGAAAGTGGCCATTTACAGAGCATCTTTCCATCATCTGTTTGATTTCATCTTTATGACAAGAAGAGTAGGGATATATTATTACCATATTTACAGATAAGGAAACGGAGACTCTTAGAAGTTAAATGACTTGCTGAAGACCATATACTCAACCAGAAGGTAGAGAGTCTAGGTGAGAACCCATGTTTTATGATGCAAGTTCCTCCCCTTTGTCTACACCATACTACCGTTTTCTATTTTGCTCAATTTATGTTTTACAAATGAGAGCAAAACTATCCATATCCAACAATAGAGATGGCTTTTAGCAGATCCAGAACTCCCTCTGGGGATAGCATTAAATGGTGAACTTGAAAATCAGCTTACTAGAGTTCAAATCCCAACTGCAGTATTCACTGCATCTGTGACCTTGGGCAATTTATTTAACCTTTCTAAGCCTCGATTTCTTGATCTGTAAAGTGGGACTAATAGTAGTATGCCCCTCATAGGATTGTGTATAAAGATTAATATGATATTTGAAAAGTGATAATTAGCCAGGTACCTGCCACATAGAAAGAAGTCAATAAATGTTTTTAGGAATTGATGTTTTTATCATTGTGTTTTACCCCACATAAAATATGTGCTCATTTAAATTCTCTTATTTAAAGTTCTCTTACTATCAAACAACAAAGAGCCCTATCACAGTTTTCTGAAATGTGCATTTTACTTCTATGTAATTTGTAACATAGAAGAGTAAAAAAATGCATGCGTATATACAGACATTAAACTAGGTGAGTGACAACCATTTAAACACTTCAAAATTTAATACCTTAAAAATATTTAATTTACCATAGTAATTATTTTGCTGCATTTTTAAAATCTTGTTAGAATATATTGTTCCTATGAGATAAGATTTTTCAGCCTCAACACTGTTGATACCTGGGTCATATAAGTTTTGTTGTGGGAGAATGTCCTGTGCATTAAAGGGTGGTCTCTGCCCACCAGATGCCAGTAGCACAATAAGAGTTGTGGCAATCAAAGATGTCTTCAGACAATTTCAAATGTCCCATTGGAGGAAAATTCACCCTACTTAAGAACTATTGCTATTTGGCAATGAAACTGATTTTTGATTATGCAGAATGTATACATCCAAATTATAGCTTGAAAAAACATCTTCGAATGGCATCCTCATATTAAACAGAACTTCTTCATGAGACTTACCTTGAGAACCACTTTTTAAAGCATACAGTGAACTAGGTTCATTACTTGAAAAATCAGTCATCTATATCGCCTACCTTGATTACCAACCATACAAACCACAGACTTGGCTCTAGATGTCTCCTGGAAGTTAAAAAAAAAAGTAAATAAATAAATAAACCTACCTTCAAGGATGAAGAGGTACCACCATTAGAAAATTCAAAAGAATAGGTGATACGCTCTTAACTCTACTGCCAAAAAGGAGTTCCAAAACTACTTTTGCACCATGGCAGCAAATTAATGCAGGAGTAATAAATCTTCAGCCTTCCAAGGTGGCTAATTTTAAGGGCCCTCGTCTTTGGGGTTGATAAGTGCCGGGGTTATTTTTTTTCTTTTTCTTTTCTAGGGTATCAGTCACGTTGCTTCATATTCGTGCTTGATATGAATGTCCAGCATTCTGGCAGTTCAAACAATAAAGAATGCACTTAAGTGGCATGTTATTTAGTGGTTGTCCCCTTTGTCAGTATCTAGCAGAAGCCAAAGAAAAAAGATTAGATGGATGGAAAAGAAGAGAGTCATGGTGATAGACCCCCTGCCCAAACCTAAAATCCCTTGCTCTTTGACTTTTGAGGCTATATATTCTTGGGACAGCAAGCTCTATTTTTAAGTCAAATATTTTCCTGAAGATAAGGTTTTTTGTGAAATAATTAAATAATTTTTATTTATTTATTTTTGTACTCCTTCTTCCCAAGGAGCTTGATCAGTCTCTCTCTTTCTCTTTTTCTCATTTCCCATCCCACCTCCCTCCATATCTCTCCCACTGCCCAAAAAATCCTTCTCCACCTTTCAGTCCACCAAGAGAGGGTCAGTGGTTAAGACTTTCATTTGTCCACAGTGATGCTTGTAGAGTCTATGGTTTATGAATTATGTAAATAGATTAGATGAAATAGGGTAAGGTTAACTGGACCCTTTCCATTCTGATGATAAAGGCTAAAGAGCTACTTGGTCAAATTCCTTTTAACACCTAAAAGGAAAGGATTTTGAGAATTATGAGTTTTTGGAAAAGTATTTATTTTACATGTATTTGGTTTTGTTCATTTGTTTAAGTTTGGTTTGGTTTTGAGCATTGAATCTTTTTTAAAACAGTATAACCATATTTCTGTTTCTGGTGCATTTGTGTGCCTTAGGAATTGTGCCTTAGGAAATGCAGGGTGTAGCTGTCGGTTAACCGCCACTGCTTACAAAGACTGACCCAAACTTACTGTCTTAAGACCACCACAGTCTGTTATTTTTTATGATTCAGTGGGCTGACTTGGGCCAGGCAGATGTCCTATGCTGGTCTCTCTTGAGCTGTCCTTCACAGGACGCTGCAAGCCCTTGAGAAAGCTAGTCTTCCCCTCTTCACATGGCCTTACATCTAGGTCTGGTGGTCTCAGGGTTCCAGGGATCAAAGGAGAAGATTACAAGGCCTGTTGTGGCCAAGCCATGGAAGTCACACAAGACCACTTTTTCAACCCTCTCTTGCTCAAAGCAAGGCAGAAGCTAGCTTAGATTCAAGGGATAGTGAAACAGACTCCACCTCAGAATGAGAGAAGCAACAAATGATGCATCACTTCATTTACCCAGCACTGGGTTCTATATCACTGAACCTTATTTACTGGATGCATAGAACTCTTCTCTCCACTCTTGTCAGCCTGGCTAAGTCCAACCCCCAAGCCTACCTAAAATACAGAAGCTTTTTTCTTGTTGATATATGAAATAGGTTTTTTAAAAGTAAAGGAAAAATCTCTGTGATTCATTTTGTAACTGCTACCTGATTCTTTTCCTGAAACATCCACTTCTGTGGTAGGAGAAACTTGTACTCTTTAATCCCATTCATTCAATGTCAAATACTTTTTTACATCTTTCTGTAATTTAGTAATTACTAAGGTTAATAGACTTTCTCTTAAACCCCAAAACCTCAGGAATATGATTCATTCACAGTGAATCATAGACCTGAAAGGGACATCTCAAACTTCCCAGACAACCCCCTCTTCCCTCTCTCCTTTCTCTTTTCTCTCTCCCTCTCTGCCCTCTTCCTCTCTACCTGTTCCCTTTTCCTTTCCACACTGTCTCTTTATCTTCAGGGATAAGAAAATAATGTGAGGGCCAAGGACATCAACAATTTTTCCATAGAGTCTTGCTGGACTCAAGTCTTCTGTTGGTCTAGTATGTTTCCCACAGCACTAAAGTCCTTTTAATTTTGGTCCAATTAATTTAACTAAGGAGTCCCTTAACATTTTCTTGCTGAATTAGAAAAATAATAAGA
The DNA here is from genome assembly GCF_006229205.1 of Suricata suricatta. Classification (NCBI taxonomy): domain Eukaryota; kingdom Metazoa; phylum Chordata; class Mammalia; order Carnivora; family Herpestidae; genus Suricata; species Suricata suricatta. The sequence goes on from NC_043712.1 coordinate 58,567,232, forward strand.
GAGCACCTATGTAATAGCTGGAGGCATTATGTTAGGAACTAAGATGGTCAGAATAGATAGTTTTGGTGCATTAAAGCCAATTAAATGTTACAGATATTTAAGGCCGTCACTGATTTAAAGGACTGATGAGTAGGTGGGCAGCAGCCTGATTGTGCTGGTCACCCAGGTGGGCAGCAAGGCTGGGGCAGCAGAAGTTGGTAGAGGGATGCCAGAGGGAGAAGGAGAGAATGTCAGTGATAAACTCGTCCTACTTTGCAACATTGCCTGGAGCTGTAACTGTGAAAAACACTCAGGCCACTAAAAATGACGTTACATGCTGTCTTGGCAGCCCTTCCCTGGCTTGGGTTGGTGGCCTTGTGTATCTGCCGCTCCACTGGAGCTCCAGCCTGGCTGTGCCATGGCTGTGGTGCGGGCTCTTTAGTGGCCATATGCCTGGGAGGCTCATCATCCACAATTTCCTCATCCTAGGTTCCAGCCAAGTGCAGCAGATGCTATTGTTATCACTTCTATTGAGTAAAGTAGGAAGCAAAGAGAGAAAGAAATTTGTCAATATTGTTTTCCTGCTGTAATCGAAATAAAAACTGTGTGTGGTATATTTTCTGATAGTAACCCTTGTGCCAAATCCCCGTTTTCTGTAACACACTAACATGAGATAAGAATCTGCCCCTCCATTTCTTAACATAATGTAAATGACCTTCTTCATTCTACTATAAATGTGTTACAACTATAGCCATTCAGGCTTCTCAATTTGGATTTGTGCTATTTCTTGCACTTGGAAACCCTTTGCTTCTGACCATGCCATCTGCTGGAATCACTTACATTTCTTTCACACACTAGCAGTGTTTGTTATATTCCCTAAATCTAGCTGTGCAAAACTCCGAAATCTTTTATGTAAATAAACAAATGTTTAGCAAGTATTTTTAAACCTTTGCCTTGATAAGTAACATTAATAAGGTACATACATGTTTCTAAAGTAAGTACAGCTGCTGAGAGAATTTTTTGCAGAAATGTATGAAGTGACACCAAAATCAGAAGAGAATCTTGAAATAAATGCCTGCATATATAAGTGGTTTCTGTGCTGAAGAAAAACCAAATGATGATAAATTAAGCAAACAAAAAAATCTTTTTGGATATAGAACATACATAAGGGAGTGGAAGGAGGTCTCAGGACTAGACTAGACACTGGACCCCTCCCCTGTGTAATCCTATCAAACCTTTTCAGCCCAAAGAGCACACTCATTGATGATCCTACAGAACCCACTTGATCTTCCCATGTATCTCGTGGATCTCCTCTTACCAGCCTGGCTAGGTGCACTAGGTCCATTCCATTATGGGATGGAAGAAGAAAAGCAGAAGTGTAACCCAAAATACAGATTATTTTGCCAATCTCTGAAATAAGAAAGAAGAAAAGGCCATTTAATACTTTCCAGAATTGCTACTTAATTTTTTGCCATCATCACCTTTTTTTAATTTCCTGATTTTTTTCCCTCTTGGATCGTTAACTACCCATATATTTGTATGTAAGAGATGAGGGTTGGAGTGCCTTTTTCTGCCTGTACTTTTTCTCCTTACTGCCATGGTCTCTAGCCATAAAGAGCAAGGCTAAGTGGGCAGAGCCTCCTCTTGCCACTGAGACTAGGCTGTTACCATGATATGACCTATGTGTTGCCTGAATACAGACTGAGAATACTGAGGTTTTTATTACACTGTACTCTGAGACTAAGCTCAAGCTAAATACTAAATGTGAATATAGAAGGTAAATATATAAAAAGATGCAACCTCAGTAGGTCACAGTAGTCAGCCTCTAAATTTTATTAAGAGGCAAGATAGTTAGATTTTAATGTGGACAAAGGAGAACCATGGATTGTCTCAAAATATGAGACACGTTTTATATATGTCTTAGAACCCTAGTAAAAATCAAACTTCCTAGAGTAGTTTATACATAGTAGAGAATTTTAAAAATGCAAGGTAACAAATGAAGCTCCTAGATCTTAAAGCTTTTACTGTAAGTGTGTGCTAATAAGAACTATTCTGAATTCCATGACTTCCATGCCACATTTGGCTTTCGAACTAAGAAATGAAAATTACATATATAAAAAATAAGAGATACTGGACTACCCTGAAACTACGATACTTGTGCAAATCAGTTGCCTCTCTGAGCATCTGTTTCTCTAGGAAGGTGAAAAGCAATCTGGACATTTGCCAAAAGCATCTTTCCTACATGAGAAAACTCCATAAAATCTGGTAGATTAAATCGTTCTTGATGAAGATGATGCTAATGATTAGGAAGTTTCATTTTATGAAAACCAATAAGAAGTTTTCTCTAACTGACTTTAAATTCAATTCCAACTTGGATTCACAGGTGATCAGCCACTCTAGGAAAACAAATACTGTATGATCTCTCATGTGTAGAGTCAAACACACACACACACACACACACACACACACACACACACTCATAGATGGCAAAAATACATTGGTAATTGCCAGAAGCAGAGGATGGTAGCAATGGGAGAAATGATTGAAGTGTGTTGAAAGGCAAAAAATAAATAAATAATAATAACTAATCAATTAAAATTGTGACTTTGTCAACCTTAACCCAGCTCAAACTCTCATCAGTTGGGTGGAGAGTCTTGCTCAGTCCAGACTGTTACTCACTACTTTCATTTGAAAAACCATAAATAATCATGTTGGAAACTACAAAATTTTTTATAACCTATGGTTAACATTTCATCCCGCTTTTGTGTGTCTGGAAATGATTGACTTGGCTTCAGACAATTTTCTGATGTACTACAGCCTGAAATTCACTTGTTATCTTGGTTCAATTAAACTCAATTTATTGATTTGTAGGGCACAATAGTAAAGCCACAAGCTTAGCAATACCTTTTTCCAGAATTCAGTGAAAAGCTCTGTGAATGTAGTCAGTTAGAAGAGCTATATATGTATGCCTTTTTTGCTGTGTTTATGTTTCCTGAAGGCTTAGGAATAGAGACATTAAAAACATTTGAAATGATAATTCTGCATGTAAGTCATTTTTAGAGTGAATCTTCATGGCATACATAACATGCAAAGGTACAACAGTACTTTTGCTGAATTCTCTGCCTACATTTCCATATAGATAATCTCATCAAGCAGCACTTCTAGAATTACTAATGTCCACAGTCTCTCTTTAAAGCTGCATCACATCACAGTTTGGCTATGACATAAGAAACAGATCTGATCACAGCTATTGGAATTCCATTAAAGGTTCTAAACAACATTGTCCGTGTTATTTTTCCCCCTTGGGGACCCTGCATTTTGAAAGGGCTTTATTTCAGTGGCAGATATAGTCTATTTTCACTGAACTTTTTCCGTTTCAGACATATCCAAGTGTCGACAGAAGGTATAATGAACCCCGAAGTACCCGTCAACCCGGCTTCAGTTATCAACATTTCAAGCAGTGTTTATTAAATGACAGCTCATTTTCTGATTTTTTTAAAAAAGAAACTCATTACATAACTGCCATTCAACATGTGAGATTTTAATAACCTGGGTAGCCTTTTCTCTGGTAAATGTTCAATTTTCATGAACATACTTCATGTAAAGAACACTCGTTACCACTTGCTCAAGTCCAGGTTAAGGGCACTTGAACTCTATCTTTTATTCCACTATAATCTAAGTCTAAAGTCTTAACAGCATAAAGTTTTTGTATTATAATTTATTGAAGTATAATCAACATACAGTGTAATTTTAGTTTCCAGTGTACAACATAATGATTTAACGATTCTGTACATTCCTCAGTGCTCACCACTGTCTAGTCATCATCTGCAATCAAACAACATTTCTGCAATCTTATTGACTGTATTCTCTATGCTGTACCTTTCAACTCCATGACTTATTTATTTTGGAACTGGAAATCTGCACCTTCTCTTCCTTATGCATTTTGCCCATGTTCCCACCACTCTACCTTTTGGCTACCACCTGTTTGTTCTCTGTATTTAAGAGTCTGGTTTTTTTGTTTGTCTCTTTTTCGTTTGTTCTTTTTTGTTTGTGTTTGTTTTTAATTCCACATATGAGTGAAATCTTGTGGTATTCATCTTTTACAGTCTGACCAATTTCACTTAACATTATACCCTCTACGTCCATCCACGTTGTTGAATATGGCAAAATCTTATTCTTTTTTATAGTAGAGAAATATTCCATTGTATACCACTTCTTCTTCATCTGGTCATCAGTCATTGAACATTTGGGCTCTCTCCATATGTTGGCTATTGTAAATAATGCTGCCATAAACATAAAGGTGCATATATCCTTTCAAATTAGTGTGTTTCTTTTCTTTGGGCTAATACCCAGTAGTGGAATTACTGGATCATATAATATTTCTATTTTTTATTTTTTGAGGAAGTACCACACTGTTTTCCACAGTGGATGCACCATTTTGCATTCCCAACAGTGCATAAGGGTTCCTTTTTCTCCACATCCTTGTCAACACTTCTGATAGATGTAAAGTGATATCTCATTGTTATTTTGATTTTAATATCCCTGATGATTAGTGATATTGAGCATGTTTTCATGTGTCTGTTGGCCATCTGGATTTCTTCTTTGGAAAAAATGTCTATTCAGGTCCTCTATTTATTTTAATTGAGTTATTATTGCTTTTTTTGGAGGATCTGAGTCATAAAATTCTTTATATATTTTGGATATTAACCTCTTATCAGATATATCATTTGCAAATATCTTTTCCCATTTACTAGGTTGCCTTTTTGTTTTGTTGATGGTTTCCCTCACAGTGCATAAACTTTTTAATTTGATGCAGTCTCAATAGTTTATTTTTGTTTTTGTTTCCCATGCTTGATGAGAAAAAATATTTTTATGGCTGATGTCAGAGAGATTACTGCCTATTTTTTTCTTCTAGGACTTTTATGGTTTCAAGTTTCACATTTAGGTCTTCAATCCATTTTTAGTTCATTTTTGTGTATGGTTTAAGAACATAATCCACCTCTCTCCATTTGCATGTAGCTGTACAGTTTTTTCCTCCACCACTTGTTGAAGAGACAGTCTTCCTTGTTCTATATTCTTATCTCTTTTGTCATAAATTAATTGAATGTATAAATGTGGGTTTATTTCTGAGTTCCCTATTCTATTCCACTGATCTATGTGTCTATTTTTGTGCCAGTACCATACTGTTTTGATTACTACAAATATATCCTAAACTCTAGGATTGTGATGTGTCCAGCTTTGTTCTTTTTTCTCAAACTTTCTTTGACTATTTGGGATCTTTTCTGGCTCCATACAAATTGTAGTATTATTTGTTCTACTTCTATGAAAAATGCTATTGGTATTTTGCTAGGAATTGCATTGAATCTGTAGATTGCTTTGGGTAGTATATACATCTTAACAATACTAGTCCTTCCAATCTATGAGTATAAAATGGTTCCACCTATTGAAACAACCTCCCCCTTTTAGAGCTTGTTTCCAAAACTGTGCATCGCAAATTATGGCTTAAAGACTATTTTTTTATTCAATGCATTTATTTTTAAATTGTTATTTTTTAAAGGCTCAATTCGTCATAGGCCCACCAGTGTTATTTAACATCCAGAGTTTAACATTCCCCTGGTTAAATCTTCCTTACTTTGTGAAAGTAAAGCTGAATTCAGAAATTATTAGCTACCCGATTTAGGAACAAAAGGAAAAATAAAAATAACAATTTTGCAAATCCAAATACTGAGCATTTCCCAAACAATTAGAGATACACATAACTAATGGCTATGATTTTTCATACCTGTTTTGTGCTCTATAAGAAGTATACAAACAGAATTCAGGATACCTCATTAAAGTATGTGCACACTGTGTCCTGAGTTGTTAATAGATGCTATGTGAGAACTTTTTTTATAGTCAGGTAAGTATAGGTTAAACTAAGTTAAATTATTTTGCAACAGAGTTCTTCAACCCTATAAAGTACTCATTTCTTTTTTTTTTAAATTTTTTAACATTTATTTATTTTTGAGAGACAGTATGATCAGGGAAGGGGCAGAGAGAGAGGGACACACAGAATCAGAAGCAGGCTTCAGGCTCTGAGCTGTAAGCACAAAGTCCGACATGGGGCTTGAACCCACGAACTGTGAGATCATGACCTGAGCTGAAGTCGGACGCTCAACTGACTGAGCCACCCAGGCGCCCCTAAAGTACTCATTTCTATTATGAACTTTCAAGAGGGAGTTTCTGAAACTTATTTAAACATGAAACTCTTCCCTGCTGCTTAACATTTGTTTTTTTTTAACGTTTTATTCAAATTCCAGTTAATATACAGTGTAATATTAGTTTCAGGTAGTGACATGGATATAAATATATAGGTATAGATATAAATAGATATATAACTTCTGTACAACACTCAGTGCTCATCATAAGTGTATTCCTTAATCTGCATCACTTATTTCACCCATTCAACCACCCACCTCCCCTCTGGTAACTGTAAGTTTGTTCTCAACAGTTAAGAGTCTGTTTCTTGGTTCCCTCCTTTTCCCTTTGCTCATTTGTTTTGTTTCTTAAATTCCACATGAGTGAAACCATATGGTATTTGTCTTTCTCTGACTGACTTATTTCATTTAGCATAACACTCTCTAACTCTATCCATGTCATTGCAAATGGCAAGATTTCATTCTTTTTATGGCTGAGGAATATTCCATTGTATGGGATACATTCCACATCTTCTTTATCCATTTATCAGTTGATGGGCATGGGCTGTTTCAATAGTTCAGCTATCATAGATAATGCTTCTATAAATGTCAGGGTGTATGTATCTTTTGAATTGCTATTTTTGTATCCTTTCAGGAAATACCTAATAGTGTAATTGCTCAATCATTCCCCCTTGGAATTTCTCAAAGAAATCTAGGGGTGCTATCATAAAGGGTAATTTGGCTAATGGTGATAAAACAGAGTAATGCCCTATTAAGAGTAATTGGCTAATAAATCAGCAACACTCAGTAAGTGTAAAAATATATATATAATCAATAAGTACTTATTTAAACTACACTGTGTAGGGATGCCTGAGTAACTCAGTCAGTTTAGCGTCCAACTTTGCTTAGGTCATAATCTCACAGCTTGTGAGTTCAAGCCCTGTGTAGGGCTCTGTGCTGATGGCTCAGAGCCTCAAGCCTGCTTGGGATTCTGTGTCTTCCTTTCTCCCTGCCCCTCCTTCATTCTCACTCTGCCTGTCTCTCTCTCTTTCAAAAAAAAAAAAACAAAACTCTAAAAAAAATTTAAACTACACTGTGTAAACCTCCAAACTCCCAGTATGGCAACTCCCTCAAAGAGCTTATGACAACACATATAAAGATACCTAAAACATTTAAGGCTATTCAGAAAATCCTTAATGTATGTGTTGAGACCTGGTCATTTAGAGAAAACTTTGGTTAGAGCCAAGAACCTTAAAAAATTACATATACAATTAAAGTTAACTTCAAATATTTAATTGTATAGTCATTACTTTTTAAATTTAGGACTAAGGACTCCCCTTTGTGACCTAGAATTAGCAGATTTACTGCATTTAATATAGACAAACAACAGTTTTGAAACAACTGAAGTATTGAATCCTATTAGATTTTTATCAACCATTTCCCATTTATTTACAGTTGCCTTATTATACATAATTCAGCAGTACTGTGGGGGAGTGGCGGAGCACAAATTACTTACTTTTAGTAAGTCTTTTCAAAGCAAGATTCACAGAAGCAACTCTTATTTTGTAAGCATATCTCATCAATTTATATCATGCTTAATTATTTAATGAGTACATTTGGAATATAAAGATGGAATGTATATAAAATAAACACCATGAGATCACAAAAGAGCACAGACATCCTAGAAGATAGCTCCCTAGATTTGAGCAAACCTGGTGCAGAAAAGGGAGAGTAGGGCTGGCTGGTTTTTAAATTGGTAACGTGGAGATCAGATACGAAAATACATATAGACATGTATTTGCATATGGAAAAGAACAAGTAATAGAACAAACAATGATAATTACTTGAAATAAGGGAAAGAAAAGATAACTTCCCCGCAGACAAAGCACCTGAAATTGAGTCCCTGTGAATGGTTGTCTGGTACTCAGTCTCTCCATTTGTAAAATTTAAGGGATTAGCTTAGAGTCTCATGGTTTGCCTCCCTCCCTCTCCTTAATTACTTTTTTCCCTTCCCCTCCCCTAAGGTCCTCTGTTAAGTTTCTCCTGTTCCACATATGAGTTAAAACACATGATATCTGTCTTTCTCTGCCTGATTTATTTCACTTAGCATAACACCCTCAAGTTCCATCCATGTTGCTACAAATGGCCAGATTTCATTCTTTCTCACTGCCATGCAGTATTCCATTGTATATATAAACCACATTTTTTGATCCATTTGTCAGTTGTTGGACATTTAGCCTCTTTCCTTGATTTGGCTATTGTTGAAAGTGCTGCTATGAACATTGGGGTACATGTGTCCCTATGCATCAGCACTCCTGTATCCCTTGGGTAAATTCCTAGCAGTGCTACTGCTGGACCATAGGGGAGTTCTACTATTAAATTTTTGAAGAACCTCCACACTGTTATCCAGAGGGACTGCACTAGTTTACATTCCCACCAACAGTGTAAGAGGTAGTCATTTCTCCACATCCTCACCAGCATCTATAGTCTCCAGATTTGTTCATTTTAGTCACTCTGACCAGTGTGAGGTGGTATCTCAGTGTGGTTTTGATTTGTATTTCCCTGATGATGAGTGACATTGAGCATTGTTTCATGTGTCTGTTGGCCATTTGGATATCCTTTCTGGAGAAGTGTCTATTCATGTCCTCTGCCCATTTCTTCACTGGATTATTTGTTTTTTTGGGTATGAAGTTTGGTGAGTTCCTTATCGATTTTGGAAACTAGCCCTTTATCTGGTATGTCATTTGCAACTATCTTTTCCCATTCCATCGATTGCCTATTAGTTTTGTTGATTGTTCCCTTTGCCATTAAGAAGCTTTTTATCTTGATGAGCTCCCAATAGTTCATTTTTGCTTTTGATTCCCTTGCCTTTCGAGATGTGTCAAGTAAGAAATTGCTGTGGCTGATGTTGAGGTGGGTGTTTCTCCTCTAGGATTTTGATGGTTTTCTGTCTCATATTCAGGTCCTTCATCCATTTTTTTTAATTTTTTTATAGTTTATTTATTTTTGAGACAGAGAGAGACAAAGTATGTGTTGGGGAGGAGCATAGAGAGAGGGAGACACAGAATCTAAAACAGGCTCCAGGCTCTGAGCTGTCAGCACGGGGCTTGAATCCATAAGCCATAAGATCATGACCTGAACTAAAGTCAGCCACTTAACTGACTGAGCCACCCAAGAGCCCCAAGTTTATTTTTGTGTATAGTGTTAAAAAATGGTCTAGTTTCATTCTTTTGCATGTTGCTGTCCAGTTCTCCCAGCACTATCTGTTAAAGTGGCTGTCTTTTTTCCTTTGGATACTCTTTTCTGCTTTGTCAAAGATTAATTGGCCATACATTTGTGGGCCTAGTTCTGGGTTCTCTATTCTATTCCATTGGTCTATGTGTCTGTTTTTGTGCCAATACCATACTGTCTTGATGATGACAGCTTGGCAGTAGAGGCTAATGTCTAGGATTGTGATGCCAGTGATTAGTTTATAGGTAGTTCTCAAACTTCAGCTTGCATCAGGATCACCTGAGGGGCTTAAATTGAAATGGGTTGTTTTACACCGTCTCCAACATTTCTAATTCTGTAGGTCAAGACAGGGGCCCCAAAATCTTCTTTTCTAACAAATTTCCAAATGTTGCTAGTGGTCATGGGGCATCACTTTGAGGACCACTGGCTTAGATCATCTCTAATATCCCTGTCAAGTCTAAAATCTGATCCACTTATAGATGACATTTTTCCCCTGAGAGGATAGGAAGCAGGAAATAAAATTGAATACTAATGTTTTAATTCATTATTACAACTCTTTAAAATAACCATGCAAGAATAGAAAAATTTCATTATCTACTCAACCATTAACCAACTGAATTAAAATATTAAACTCTAGGTCCTTAATCCATAGGGAAAAAGGTAAGAAAATTAACATTTATCAAGTATATATTAATTAAAAGGCATTTTGACAACAATAGCCTTAGAGCAACCTTTAGAAATGGGTTTAGATTTTATAGATGAGAATACTGAGGCTCATGGAAGATAGATGACCTAACATCACACAGCTAGCAGGTAGAAGAGCCATGTGCTGAATCTGTAAAGTTCATGCTCTTTCCACTTGACAAATTGACTCCTAAAACAAGCATATTGCATCACTGCTTTCCAAATCACACTTACATGAAACAAAATAGTCCATTTCACCAACTCAGTCAATACTTTAATTATGTTTAAATTATTTTAGTCAGTAAGAAGTGAACTCTTAAGAAAAAAAATGGACTTCTTAAGTGTGGTGACTATTAACCACAGGCAAAAACTGAATTTCTTCCTGGGACTGTACATCCAACACTAGAGATATGAGGGCAGAAATGGTATCTTGGAGTTAACCATTGCATCTTTTTAACCTGGATCTATGTCACAAATGAAAAGACATTCAATAAATATTTGATGAATAAGTAAACATGAGTGGAAGTGTCATTATCCAAAACAATACCAGGAGCAAAGCCATGCAGGAATTCTAAAGGATATAATCTGTGTTGTATAGGTAAAAAAAATAATAAAAGAGCAGTGGCATTATTCTTACAATGCCAAATAAAATGGTTCTTTTTGTTACTTGGTTGGAGGACAGGCTGGAAGTCAGCTAGGAACCAGATTTTGTGGGCATCAAGCCTTGTAGGATACTTTACATTCATTATATGTGGGGCTTTGTACATGTTGAGTCTAGGGCTTGCATTCTAATTAGCATTATGTCTGGTATTAATGGAAATGTATGCTGCAACCCTGAGAATTATCAGGATAATAAGCACCCCATTCCCAATATCTTCTTCCCTATATGAGGTAGATTAAGTCTGCAAAAAGAAGCACTTAGTGCCCCCAGAAAGGGAAGCACCATATAGTGTCCCTGATGTTAAGAAAAAGTTTATTTTCCTTGAATGGGTTCCTTACTAAGGAGCAGTTTGCTCACCCCTGATCACCACATTCCCTCCAGTTGCAGAAAACATCGATAGGAACTAAAACAAGCTATTGCTCTCCTCAAATGTAGTGTTACTGCTGCTCATATGGCCTCTGCTGAATCCAGCCCTGGGTTTATCCCTCTTCAGAGGGTTCCAGTCCACTAAGGAAGGCAGCTTGGGGTCCCAAAATTGGCCTGGACTCCACAGCGAGGTTGTCGAGGCATGTGATAGAATGAGCATTGCCAAGCTGTTACTGTATCTCTTGAGGATTTGCGAAAATGAGGCATTGCCTTTGAAGAGAATCTTCCAGAGGAAGTAGCTTTTACATGAATGAATCTGTACTTCTTTTCCTGTAAAGTTGGGAAAAGCAGGTCACCCATAGCCATGATTGGAGAGCAAGGAAAAGTTGGTGCCGAGCAAAACAATCCCACAGTGTGTCAGGTTCCTTCTGACTGGTCTTGGATATGGTAAGCATCTCAGGTTTTGTGAGTTAATTCTTCAGTAGACTAAATGCCTTGTCAATTTCTCAAATATCGTAATTTAGAAGTTCCTTTAATAAAAGGGTAAATTTTCAGTCCCTTGCAGTGGCACAGGCCCGTCGTCCCCATTTACTGAGCACACTGCAGCATGAGAACAGCTTGAGCCCAGGAACTCTGAGCTGCAGTGAGCTGTGCCCATTAGGTGTCCGCACTACCTTTGGCATCAATACGACGGGACCTCCCAGGAGCAGGAAACACCGGGTTGCTTAAGAAAGGTTGGGCTGGTCCACGTTGGAAACGGAGCAGGTCAAAACTCCCGTACTGATCAGTAAAGGGGCAGATTCTCAGATGCTGCCACTCATCATCTATATATTTTAATGCTTATGACTATTTCCATATAATTAATGCCATAAACGGTAAGTGCTGTAATTTCCTTTGACCTATGTTGCAGTTAGATGCATTACTTGATCAGTGCTCTCAATGAATCATTTTATACACACGTATTTAGTTAATTGGTTATTTTTTTTCTGCCTGTGTTTATATACTCTTTAAGGGGAAGGAAATCAGCCTGCTTGCAGCTGAGTCTGGTAAAAGAGCAATTAGGGTCTATCAGAACAAACAGCTGTCAATAATGAGTTCTGAATTAAAATTACTAGCAAAGAAAGGAATCTAGACATCTGCAGGAAATGTGAAAATATTTTTATAACCTAATAGCTGAGATCTGGACAGGGGTATCACTGAGTTTTCCCAGATGTACCTGCAACATATTTTGAAATATTCCCAGACTGAAAGAACACTGAAATTCTTTGCATAAACTAGGCTGCACTATTTTTTTAATGATGGCTCCGTTTGAAAAGTGTGTATTTTGATTTCATATAATCAGCATGAAAACTTTCTATTTCAAACTATTTTACTTGTGCCCCCAGTCATAAAATGAAGCTTAAAAATAGTTCTGTTATCTTTGTATTGTGTCTTTCCAATCATGGTTCTGTGGCTTGGATATTTTTCTTTCTGTCTTTGGAAAAATACTTTTGGGTCTTATTACATGGTATCTGATTTGCTCCCATTGGGGTTGCTTCTCACAAAGAAAACCTGCAAGGTGGGCTTCTGGCATCTGAGTTTTATTACAAGATAATTCCATATATGTGCAGGTATCTAGAGATAGTAAAGTATTATCTTAAAAAATAAATTTTGCTTTTTGAAAACAGCCTTTGCCATTGCCCTTTTGCATTGAAATTTTAAGGTGGTTAGGTCAAATTCCTATGTGAATAAGAGATCAGGATTTTTTAATGTGTAAATATATGTGTCCATATGCATACATTTTCTGCTCCCGTTTACTTGTAAAAATATGAGATGAGTAGTATTTCTGTATCATTATGGCCCATGAACTAGCAGCAGCAGCAACACTTTGGAGCTGGTTGAAAATGCACAATTTTGGGTTCTCCCCACCTGCAGACCCATAATCTCAAGGAAGAACCCAGGAATCTGTTTTTTAAATGTTTTTATTTATTATTTGTAGAGAGAGAGACAGAACATGAGAGGGGGAGGGGCAGAGAAAGAAGGAGACACAGAACTGGAAGCAGGCTCCAGGCTCTGAGCTGTCAGCACAGAGCCTGACGCAGGTCTCGAACCCACAAACGTGAGATCTGACCTGAGCCTCAGCCAGAGATTTAACCGACAGAGCCACCCAGGCACCCCTGGTATCTGGTTTTTCAACACTGCCTAGGAATGTGTGGACCACTTGATGGGCAGATAATGCACAAATGCCTAGTGGTATGGTGCCTAGTGATGGGTACATAGAAGAGGACTCTCTTATTTTGTATTATTGAATTGACTTATTTAATATTTTCATCTTTGTGATGTCACAGTCTTGGGACTGTGTTCTCCATCTTCTGGTATTACCCTGCATGGAAGCAAACCCTATCCTCTCTACTTCTACCCTCAAACATGACCAGCATGTCATTCTAAATACACTTAATACTAGTTTTCATTAATGAAGTAGTCACCGTGTGTGAAGACTATGCTTACTGAAACAGCTGACATCAGCATAACTAGTTAATACATAGCCAGGTGCGCAAAGATTTATTTTTACAGTGTTCAAAAGCCACCAAATGCATTTCTCTCTGGCCAGTTGAATAGAGTGGGCACTCTAATGTTTCATAAATAGAGTACAGCTACGGACACGACGTATGTCTTGTAGACCAACATTCTTGCAGCCTCAGTTGGCAGAACCATGGACCTAGGGTCCATCTGAGAGCTCTAAGGAAAACTGTCATCTGTTTCCGGTAAAACCCGACAGCTGAGAGTGTAAGTCTTAAAAAGAGGAGATGTAGACCCAAGTCTCCGCTCTCAGCTCCGCTCTAACAGCCGCATGATCTTGATCAAATTCTTAACCCTGTCTAGGTCTCCATTTCCTCCTTTGAAAAGTCTAAGTAGGCAGACAAGTTAGAAGAGGCAAAAAGAAGTGCTGATGCATTAATTCAGAAAGCTATGAGTTTAAGAAGCCAAATCAGACCCATGGGGACACCAGCACAAAGGCCTGCTGGAGGCCTCCTGGGGTTATATAAATAAGCAGGCCCTGTGTAAGACAGTAGGCAGACTGATTGTAGCGAGTCTGAGATTCTTACTGCCTTAACGAAAGTTTGTGAGAATCAAACAAAAGGACCAGAGGACACATAGAGATACCAGTTTATAACCCCTGATTTAGAGCCTTCAATACCATTGGATCATTTGTTTAAATGAACATAATAGCATCTTTGTAAAGCAAAAACAAAAAACCTCAAAAGCTTGCTCTTGGGAAAACATAGACATGCTTCACAAAATTACTGAAATAAAGTTGCTAAAATTTATTTGCTGAAGTTTGATATCTTCCAAATTCCTTTTCATTGCTCTTTCTTCTGCGACTCTGCTTAAACTGAGTCAGGGATAATTGCATTTATTTTGCTATGGTGAGCCTGCTGCTTGCACTGAACAGGTTAATATACATTATAGTTGACATGATTGTTACTTTCTTTGGGTTGTACAGTATACAACCTGTGCAGCTTTACTTGGCAGACCTGGTAAATGGTTGTATCCACTTTCAAAATGTAGATAATTTTGTCATTATGAAAAGAATTTAGAATATGAACTGAACTGATAGGCCATTTACAAAGAAATTCTCTGTGAAAATGATAGAGTTCCATGTACTTCTATCGCATCATTCAATTGACCTTATTCAATTTAGAGTCAATTACCAATTACCAAGCCAGCTGAGTCAGTTTTTCTCTGTGCCTAATGGCCTCCTGTAACCATCTGTAAAAAAGACCTGCTATGGCATATTCAGGTGTTTTTTATATAAACATAATTAGCCTTCTAATTTATCTTGATCACCACATTTTAAGAATAATAGGAAATGTGCTTGGCAGATAATTTTGGGACAGGGCCGAAATCATAGACATTTTTTTGGAGGATTTTTATTTGAGTCAACATAATTGAAAGAGAAAATCCGATTACACCCATATGTATTGTTTTTTGTAGACTTACTCTTTTTAAGAAGCCCCCTTCAGGCCATGATGGAAAAATAAAATGTCCAGAGAAAATGTGATCTGGGAAGTTCATCTTTGGCCTCTCAATATTCTAGACTAACATCCTTATCATGTTAGTTTTACTGGACCTAGTTTCTGCTGCTTCTCTGTGGGTGACCTACGAACTTTGGATCACCAGAGGATGCCACCCAAGAGTGCAACGGCCTTTTTCTTTCCAGAATGATCAGGGGTTTGGGGGTTGTCTCATCCTTAAAAGCCAGTCCTGGATGGCAGGACCAAGTCCTGGCTCTAAGGAGTGGCCAGCATTGCCCAGTCTTCCCCCTGAGAATCCATCTCTGGGCAATATTTCCACGCTAGAGTGAAGAGGGTTCCATCTTCTCTATCTCTTTGAGAACTCAATGTCATATTGATCCTTTAATTGATCTTTAAAATGGTAACTTTTATTCATTACTCTATATTTCTTTTTAATTCCATTACTGTATGATTTTGTTCTCCTTGCTTTAAAAACAATTTTTTGAGCACTTGAACTAAAGTGAAAGTATCCCCTTACTCCCGTTCTCCACTAAGACATAACTGTTTTAATAACTTGTATATCTTTGCAGATAAATCCTATCCATAAACATGCATGCATATAAAAATATGTAATCTTACTGTATAGTCTTAAAAAATGTAAGTGGCATCATGATATACATATTACTCTGCAACATATTTAGGTGGGTTCAACAATGTCTTGGACAACTTTTCTTTCTGTCAAAATATGGATTCACCTCATTCTTTTAACTATTATTTCTGGTATTTAGGTATACCTATACACTATAAAGCTTATTTAACCATTTCCTTGTCATAGTAATTGTTTTACCTAATTAATCTATTTCAAATATTGCTACAATAAAAATCCCTTTCTAAGATTCTCTGTGCATATGTGTTTACATTAGTGACATTCTAGAAATGGAGGTACTGTGCCAGAGAATGTGTGCACTTAAAATTTTAATGAACACTACAAAATTGCCCCCTGAAATAATTACGTTACCTAGGCTTTTAGACTGTGTTTAATAGCATGGGTAAATTTAATTGACAATTTTTCAAAATATTTAATTTTTGTTTTATACTATATAAAAATAAATTAAGCAGATGAATATTATGTCAAGGAAATTTGCATAATTTCTCTGGTCATTCTAGCTAAAAAAGATGCCCAAAGCCATAATACTAAAATACTTATGGGTCATTTCTTATAGAAAGCACTAAATATTCTAGTGGTGTCCAGTATAGCTGAGTGTTAAGTTACATGCTAAGATTTAACAAAAAATGAAAGAGGACTTTTAAAATGATAGCCATCTCAGGGACACCTGGGTGGCTCAGTTGGTTAAGCATCTGACATCTGCTCAGGTCATGATCTCAGGGTTTGTGAATTCAAGCCCCATATTTGGCTCTGTGCTGACAGTTTGGAGCCTAGAACCTGCTTCAGATTCTGTGTCTTCCTTTTTCTCTGCCCTTCCCTTGCTTGCACTCTGTTTCTCTGTCTCCCCCAAAACAAATGGCCATTAAAAAATTTAAAAAATAATAATATGACAGCCATATCAGGATCACGTCACAGTTTTATCAGGATAGTCATCTGATTAATTTTGTAAACCTCAGTCATAAAACTCAGTCCATTCTCATAGGTGTCCTTTTTGTATATTTGTCATCTGTAAATGCCATTTCCATTGTAGCTGAACTGTAGTATCCAGTCAGATTACGAGCTGGTATATGTACAAAATGCTCACCAAGATTTTCGGTTCATATTTTACTGTCTTTCCTCCCAACTAAATGATCTGTAAAATCTCCTAATTCTATGGCCTTTTTTTGCCAGATCATTGAAGTATCAGTAAAGGGTTAGCATTAACACTCCACCAGATTAATCAGAAAAGCCAACTTTTAAGCAAATCCTCAGAATGATTTTAGTACAAAACAGCCCCCTTATGCCTTTTAATGTTTTCCTTTTGCACATTACTACCGTATCGCATCACGGGACATTAAGCATATTTCAACTCATGGGATGAACTCAATCATGTTTTTAGAAATTGAAAACAAATGTTGTAACTGGATGAGTGATAATATTGAAGTAATAACAATTTCCTAGTAGGCGTACTTGTTCAATGGATTGCATAGTCTTTAGCTTGTAAACACTGGAATGTCTATCACTGACTGAAACTGTTTTTCTTGTTGTTGCTGTTGTTGTTATTGTTCATAAGGCAAAACTTGTCAATAATTGGGTTTGCTTTGGTGGAATCATTGTCCTCACTGGATGTTGGATTTATTTCAGGGTAAACAGAGACCAATCTAATGCTAGACTTGATTTAACAGTGCTATCCTCTTCCCTTTTTGCTGGAATGTTCTGTAACATAATAAATGTACTGAATTGTGCTGGCCTCAGCCTGAAGCACGGGGTTATGCACTTTTTTTTTAAAGATATTTAGAAAAATCTGTCTCTATGCTTGGCAACTACTCTGACAGAAAGCAGATAAAAATAAGGGTGGTTTATCAGTTTTGCTGTTCTTATCATGTTTCAGGTTGAAGGCTGTTGAAATGATGAAAAACAAACAGCACTAAATAGGGTTCCGTTATTATTGCTGCTATGGGGAGCTGAGTTTTTCAGGATCAAAGAAAAATGTATTTGCTTTTAGAACACAATCCTTCATTTTGAGAGGTGCATTGCACTCAGATACTGATGGGTGAAAAATAGAGCAAATTGGAGAAGGAAGTGAAATATGTGCTGTTGTGGGAACTTGGAAATTTAAACAAAAGTAGGCTGGCATACTTCTAAAAGCTCTGAATTTTCAACGTTCAGTTTCTTATAAAAGAGGATGGTGCCTGAGGTTTGTTATTTCTGAGCAACTGGAGTAGAGCATAAACATAGGTTTTCTTCCATCTCATCAAATTTTAAGAGTCCCCTTTATCTTTGTAAACACGTATCAAAGTAATATTCCCATGCCAGAGGCTTTGAGGAATGTTCCTGTGTATGTCATTGATCTGGAAAAAGCGCCTTCATATTTTTAAACTTTTATTTTTTAAACCTAAGTTGATCCCTTCCTATTTCCCTGGCATGGAAATTGCCACAACACATTGTCAAACACAGTACAGTCAAGAAGGCTGTCCTTCCCCTCAAGGAGATTGGCAACTGGTACCAAAAAAATAACCAGATAGCAAAACTGAGGTAACGTTTTTGCTGGTAGAGAGGGATAAATTTCCACTGGGATCCAAGGAGGAGTAAACCAGGGGGGAGTCTTGGTCGAGGATGCAGCATGAGAGGATTCTGACGTAAGAGGATTCTTAAGGGAAGCTAGATATCAACAGGTAGACCTAATAAAAGGAAGGAAGGGCGAACATAAGCAAAGCCTGAGAAAGCTTTAACCATATTTAATTTTCCTGGAGCTTGGGAAAGCTATGACTCTTGTAATAAAAGTTATTGCCTGACAGCCATGCAGTTTCAACTAGATAAAGGCAAACAGACATTCTTAGATGTACAAGGCATCAAGAACAACATCTCAATGCACACTTTACATAAAACATTCAAAGACATACCAAAGTAAAGATGTATCAGAGTAAAGAACTCAAGAATTGATGAGGCTATTATGCTATAAATATTTACTGAGTGCCTACCATGTGCTGAGACATCAGGGAAGTGGTGAGCAAGACCAACACTCCTTTCCTGATGGGGATTACAGTTTAGCAGGAGAATTAGTAAGTAACCATATGAATAAATACATAATTATAAATCTCAATAGCTGCTGTGAGGTAAATGTATGGTGTGCTGGCAGAGCATTTTTGAGGAATTTATATTGATTTAAATGGCTACCTATTATGGACTGAATTGTGCCCCTTAAAAATTGGTCTTTTGAAGCTTTAACTGACCCCCCCTGTAATGTGACTATATTTGGAGGCTAGAGTGCTGTCTCTGTGCACATGCACAGGGAAAAGACTACTTGAAGTCACAGCTAAAAGGCTGCTATCCTAAGCCAAGAAGAAAGGTCTCAGCAGAAAAAAACCCTGATGGCACCTTAATCTTGGACTTCTCACCTCCTCAACTGTCAGAAAATAAATTCCTGTTGTTTAAGGCACCCTAGAAGACTCACACAATACCTAAAAGGACAAGGAATGGTTTGCTGAGTGAAGAAGGATGGAAAAGCTTTCTAAGAGAGAATGTCCCAATAAAGTTCCTGGAATAGAAAGTAGCTTAGCCTATTTGAGTTAGCTAAATGAAAGCCAAGGTGGATGGAAGGCAGTGAGGGAAAAAGGGCAGTGCCACATATTTATTTTCCATCTTAAGGGCTGTTTATAACATTTTTATTAAATACATAACTTTAACAGGAATTCTTTAAAATAACTGTTTGGTTTGTTTATAGTTCTCTGGTGTCTCTTCACACTCTTATAAAGATACCAGTTTTGCTGGGTAAAGGCCGCATCATTATGACCTTATTTAACCTTAATTATCTTCCTAAAGACCCTATCACCATCACATTGGGGGTTAAGGCTTCAACATATGGATTTTGTGGGGACCCAGTTCAGTCCATAACAGATGTCAGTTTACTTTTATTTTGTTGTTGTTGTTTGTTTGTTTGTTTGTTTACTTATTGTGAGAGACAGACAGAGAGAGAGAGAGAAAGAGGCAAGCACACAAGCAAGAAGTTGCAGAAGGGAGAGAGAATCCTGTGCTGGGATGCAAGACTCTCACGAACTGTGACAGACCATGATCTGAGCCAAAATCAAGAGTTGGACACTTAACTGACTGAGTCGCCCAGGTGCCCCATAACAGGTGTCAGTTTAAATGACACTTCCTCAACAGTGTTTGGCCAGCATGCTATATATTTACTTCATAGCAGTTGTTGGACATTTGTAATTACATATTTATTCATATGATTACTTACTGCCTAATTTTCCTGCTAAACTGTAATCTCTATGAGGAAAAGATCCTGTTGACTTTGCTTACCGCTTCCCTGATGTCCTAGCACATGGTGGGCACTCCTTAAATATTAGCCTGTAGAGTCTTATGAGAGCTTGTAGCAAATGTGGATGGAAAAACAAAGTAATGAGCAACTTCTTGTCTGTCCCTGGCTGGTGGTCATGGATGAGTTAGGGCAGTCAACAGGTGCTGCAATGTGTAACAACCAGCGCTGTGGGGGGGAAACAAACATTTGCCAATTTCCTCAATGTACATCCTACCACTGTGGCTGATTTCAAAGTACAAATGCGACATCACTGAATGCAAAGCTCAGGAGAGAGGCTCAGTAGCACATCATCATATAATAGTTTCACCTCAAGAACATAAATACAAAATAATTAGCAGTGTGTTTTGAGTATAGCATTTATTTTTAATACATTTATGCTAAATTTCTGAGAATTTAGCAGTTGGCTTCTGCTGGCCCCAGCACACCATGGATGGATAGCTGAGTAAAATTGTAGAATTTGAAAGTACAGAAATTTATAATTTATTACTGTACAAGGCAGGAGGAGAAAACAGTCCAAACTGATTCTTAAATTTTAGACCTGAAAATCAAGGAAAGAGAGAGGGAAGAGCAGATTTGAGCAGAGAAGATGCTGATTAATCTTGGAATTTATTTATCTCTAAAGAAACTTGAGAATGGCTTGAAATATAGGTCTCCACTTAGGCTCAGACGAAAGTCTATCACTTTAGGAAACATCTCTTTGAAGATTATTGCTGAATCATGAAGGAGAATGAGAGAAATGAGAGCAGAACATTGGGGACATTATCTACATTTTGGCGTCTGGCTAAGGTATGTGAATTAGAGCAAGAGATACAGATGGAAAAATCCAGAGAAGCATGAGGATTATCAGTCCAGGAATTAAACAGAAAGCAAGGAAGAAAGGCTTGTTAGGGAAACTGCATTCAAGATTGTTGAACACTAGTAAAGGAATGCGTAGAGGGGTGGGCCACAAGAAAGGCACCATTTTTTTCTGATGCAATTGACAGAAAGCAGTGTGAAGCAATGGCAGCACCATGGAATGTGGTGCTGAAGTTCAACATCTAACAACCTACATCTGAGCCCCTCTTCGGCCATTTATTATTAGCTATGGGACTTCAAGGCAGTTCTTAAATGTTTTAAATCATAGAAGGGAAAAGGGAACTGACAGACATTTGCTGAATGCCTCCAGGGAACCAAGCACTGTGTTTGGAAGGCACTTTACTGCCATCTCATTTACCATGACAATATATGTAAAAGTAGAATGTTCTTTAAATGTAAGATATTATTCATTGGATATATGAGGAGAATGGGGAGAACAGCTTGAGGGGGTAGATTAAAGCAAGATGTTGAAAGCCTAATCTTAAATGATCCGGCAGTGATTCTATCATAATTTTCTCAACATTAACATTACCTATTCCTTTTGTCAGCTGCAGAGGTAGAATTTTAAAATGCAGTTTGTACCTACAAAGTAATTCTGTCTTCCTTTATGTTTGCAAAACACTTGGCATGTTTAATTCAGCCTTAAAACTCACTAAGTAATTAACTAGAGTTAATGATCACTATCACGATTGAAGAAAAAATGGGAAAGCAGTCAAGAGTTTAAGTGACTTTCTCAAAGACACTCAGCCATTGGTATCTGGAAAAAGTGTGTTCAAATTCATGATCTTACTTCAAGCTAAGAAACCTCTTTAACATTTAAATCCTCAAGAACTCTTCCTTCTAAAGAAGAAGTAACACATAAATTAAAAGGGTTCATTCCTTCCCTATATTCCATATGAATAGCAAGATTGAGCAATTAACAATATTTTGAATTTGGGGAGAAGAAATACATTTTGCACAAATCATAGCCTTTCTTCTGTCTCCTTTCCCCATAGTTTGTAATTTAGTCTCAGGCACATATTTGATTTGGGGGGAAATCACATCCTTACCATCATGAAGAGGTTGCTACTGTTTGAATCTGAAATTATTCCTACCAATTTTCCAAGATTCTATGGTATATTTCTGTCAGAATATAGATCCATGCATCCAGATGTTTGGATGAGATGGTTTCCCATGTTTTGGGAAAATATCCCTGCCATTCTCTAGAACTGACTTAATTACGGCTCAATTATAAGACTCATAGCTGGTTTCCACTACAAAGAATTGCATGAAGTTGTATCCAAGTAGAAACAATGCACAATTAGGATGAAGACAAGAAAAACAACACAGAGAAAAAAGATACTACTCATGGTCTTAGAACCTCCTAATGTGAGGGCTATCCTCTTTCTCCAGGTAGTCTTACTTAGTTTCTTTTAATTGCACTGTGAAGCCAGATCAGAAGACCCAGACACAGAGACCTCTCAAAGCATTTTCCTTTCTCCCTGTTCCCTACCACACACTGTGGAGCAGTCTTCAGGCCTTCTCTGCGTATTTCTGAACCTTTGTCAAATGTAGGCTTCTTTTCACTAACTGAAGAGTCCCACTTCCTCAGTAGACTTAACAAACATGGATAGGCTGCTCATTATATAAAGCTTCTGATGCCAATCACTGATTTATTTTCTTATTTCACTAACATTATTGAGCATCAATTGCATGCGTGGTTTAGGACACAAAAAGGTAACAGAAAAGTCAGTGCCTGCTCTCAGGATATGCTCCATGATTTGTGGATGATGACCCTACTAGACTAGTTAATAATATGATGTGACTGAGACTGTAATGGGGTGGCATTTGACACACCACTTAAGTGATCTGGAACAGAGGGTGATTAATCCACCTAGGGATTGAGGGAGTGGGGTGATGGGGAGTATCGGGGGAAACTTGTCATCTCCCAATTTTATTAGTAGAACAAACTAAATAAATGGGACTTTGTGGATTTCGGTGTATCAGATTTCTAATTGTGTGCTGAAAAAAAATGTCTGTCACTCCAAGGACTCTTTGTCTCCAGGGGCTTTTGCATTACATCGAGTCACTTTGTGGTTAAACCTTGAATGCAGTCTTGGAATAAAAATCCAGAGGCTCTCTGACTAAATACTAACAGTCATTTTGTTATGTCTGACAGGACATAAAAAATAAGTAATTTTTAAATAGTGGTCCTATTGTATGCCTGCTTACCCTAGTCTACAAACTTCAGGGCCTCTGTATGGAAGTTAGATTTGATCTATAATGCTCAGTAGTCAAATGAAGGTATTATTTGTTACAAAATCCTCACTTACTACTTAGTAGCCACTTAGCACTAGAGAGAAATTGCCATTTCAGTTGAGTCAAGTACCATAGTGCTCGCTAAGGTCATCCATTTGCAGTTACGGTAAATTCCTTGTTCAAATGCCTCACTAGGCCAATGAAAATTTTCACATGTAACTCCCAAAGCCCATAGGACTGACTACAAAGGCCTTTTTTTTTTCTCTTTTGCTGTTTTAGCCTTGTCAATTCCCCATCCTTCCTGTCCTTCAAGTCCTGGTTCAAATGCCACTCATCCACAAAACCAACACATCCTGTTTTTGGTTTGTTTTGTTCCTCTTTGTCCATTGGTATAAATAGTTAAGTAACCTATTACTTCATTGATAGATGTTGAGCTCTTTAAAGGTAGGATCTAAGTCATTTTTAATGTTGTATCCCACATGTTACTTAACAAAGTACTATTCATTGAATGAAGAGAAGGATAAATTGATGGGCAGATGGACAAATAAATGAACACAAAGATACACAAATGAGAGGAAACAGTGGCATGTAGCTAATGAAGGAGACTGTTGCTTAGTATCTATGGTGGTGATGTATAACTATTCCTGTTAATTCATTCTATTCCAGCCAGGTAAATATCCATGATCAGGAGGAGAAAAATATTATGGTTTAAGCCATACTTGACACATAAATGGACTCACTCTAAAGAGTTTGATAGGAGACAAGCAAGGCTTACCTAGAGATTTAAGAATACAGATGTGTTATTTTGCTAGTATTCTTTTCAACACTTGAGGACATTCCAATGTTTCAACCACCTGACTCTGTAATCCAGTTCAGTAAATTAGATTGTCTTCTTGGAACCGTGGATCTTGTTTTGGAGTTTTGCTCACTCTCACCTTCTCTTCTTTGAATCAGTTTCCACCAACTGGAAAATGACCCATAAGTCCAGAAGTAATGGAGTTTAAAAAATGCCTCAGAGCTGCTTCAATAACAAAGATTGAGGCTTTTATTTTCCCACACAGAATGCTTGAATTTCACCTAGAAATTCAAAATATGTTCAGCTCTGGAAGAGAAGAAAAAATCGCCTCTACTCTCTAGTGATTGTTTTTTATTGGGAATATATTTCCATTGAGAATTACCTGCACCTTTTTTTCATGTGCTATAGCAGTTCAATATTTTAATTATATATTTCCCACTAAGTTGGTTTTAGAACTTCCTGGCTGCATTTTAGAATATGAAATATTTCAAATTGAGTGATTTTCTAGTTTTTATCTCACAGATTGAACTGAAATAAATGGAGAAGCTTTGCCAAAAGATATACTCTAGTTAGTTCTTAACCAATGTATAAAATACCTTTTAATAAAAACAACCTAAATGTGCTTTTTAAATAACAGTTTCAAAATAATGTGACATTATCTTTATGTGACATGATCAAGGATCATAGTCATTATGGGTTTATATTTTGAAACCAAATTAATTATAGTTTGGGGCACCTGAGTGGCTCAGTCAATTAAGCGTCCGGCATCGGCTCAGGTCATGATCTTTACGGCTCATGGGTTTGAGCCCCGCGTTGGGCTCTGTGCTGACAGCTAGCTCAGAGCCTGGAGCCTGCTTCTGATTCTGTGTCTGCCTCTTTCTCTGACCCTTCCCTGTTCAAGCTGTCTCTCTCTGTCTCTCAAAAATAAATAAAAAGTATTAAAAATTCTTTTAAAAAATTATAGTTGGTATTTGATTCCCTACCCTCTAGTAATTTTGACTTGATAATACTTTTTATTTTAGAGTACTCCAAAATAATCCCAATAGCTAGTTGAAAAGAATTAATGGGTTTAAAACTTAGTTAATAGGAATGAAAATCATTTTTATGTGTTTGTTTCCTGGTAGATTTATTTGGGTTTTTCTTTTGTTTTTCTTGTAGTGCGGGAGTTGGCCGGACTGGCTGTTTCATCGTAATAGATGCCATGTTAGAAAGAATAAAGCATGAAAAAACTGTAGATATTTATGGCCATGTAACTTTAATGAGAGCCCAGAGGAATTACATGGTTCAAACAGAAGACCAATACATCTTTATCCATGATGCACTGTTAGAAGCAGTGACTTGTGGAAATACCGAAGTGCCAGCTAGAAACTTGTATGCCTACATTCAGAAGCTGACACAAATAGAAGCAGGAGAGAATGTCACAGGAATGGAGCTTGAATTTAAGGTAAGATATTGGATGTGATGTGGTAATTCAGAAGCAAGTCATTCTGGCATTCTCTCTGAGTAGCTGCCTCACTTTCTTAACCTCTCAAATTTGTGAAGTTACAAGATTCACTTGACCTACTCAGGTGTCTGACTATAAAACACATTCTTCCTCTTTTCCTTTTCTCTGTCCTTTTCTTCCTAACAATACCTCAAGCTCTTTTGTACCCTAATTTAAACGGAGAGATCATACTCTCAGAACATATTTAAAAAATCACTAGACTATATGGAATCATTTGGTAGAAGTGAAAAGCAGGGCAGTTTGAAGAGTCCTTTGCTTTAAAATAAACAAAAGCTTTACTCTAAAGCTTTCTCTAAAGAGGAAATCTTGGGTACACTACAATCTAACCATAGGCTAAAATTATCTTTGTCAGATTTTTTTCTTTTTTTCTATTTAACAGCGTCTGGCCAGCTCTAAAGCTCACACCTCAAGATTCATCAGTGCCAATCTTCCATGTAATAAATTCAAAAATCGCCTTGTTAATATTATGCCATATGAATCCACAAGGGTATGCCTGCAGCCTATTCGAGGAGTAGAAGGATCTGATTACATCAATGCCAGTTTTATTGATGGATACAGGTATATACTCTTGTTCCCCTGACAGTCCAAAGCCTTGATATTTACATGTGCCCTAGTTTCATAGCCAGAATGAATTTCATCTCCATTCAAAGCATCTTCTTTCTGCATAGGTCAGCATTCAGTCCCTTGGCATTTGTTTTTTATTATTTTTGGTAGGAGTAAGATAGAAGCAATCATGGAGTCTTTATTCTGGCCTTCTGCACTCTTCTTTCAGAAGCCATTTGGATGTGGAAAGAGTTAATACAGAAGATTTATTTCATAAGTTTAATAAATTATGTAAGAGTTTTTTTTCTACAAAATGAAGCCACACCAGTGTTTCTTCAGTGATTTGTATGATACATAAAGCTGAGCTATTAGCATTGCACTAAAATTTAAATAATAATGATGAAGATGTACTTTGTAATATTAGCTAAGCAATTTCTTTTGCAAAGTCCCCCAAATGGATTAAGCATTCTTAATTGAATGCACAATCTTAATGGACATTTACTGCAATTGCAATGATAATATGTTTTCAGTTTTCACCAGTGAGTTTGAGGTTTACCTATCATATGTGAACCTTTCCGTGTTCTTTGATTACTTTAACATGCTGTTTTTATTCTCTATTATTCAGACAGCAGAAAGCCTACATCGCTACCCAGGGGCCCTTGGCAGAGACCACTGAAGACTTCTGGCGGATGCTCTGGGAGCACAATTCCACCATCGTCGTGATGCTCACCAAGCTGCGTGAGATGGGCAGAGTGAGTGTCTTCTCACAGGACATTCACCATAAAGAAATGATGATTTCATTTCAATAACCCAGCATCATTTCTTTGAAATGCAGAGTTCTCTGGTCACATTCTGGGCCATTCATTAGTCTTGTGTTGGTTTTAACTTGCAAAGCCACATCAAGGTCTTTAATTTTTGTGTTTTGGAGAAAGATCTAGTATTTTGTTTCAAGTGAAGCATAATCATAGGAGCAAATAAGCAGATGCCCTTGTTTGACGTAGGTCCTAATTCTCAGCACAGTCTTTTTTCTTTTCACTCTGGGAAAGCTGGAGTTTCATGAGCAAATGTGCCCTCATTTCTCAGTGGGAAGGAACTTGACTTCCTTACATCTGTGAAGTGAATTCTTACTTGCTCACCCTCTACTCTATGTTGAATAGTTACATAGTTTTTCCAAGGATATAATCTGGTAATCTCAGTTCTACTTTATGAAAATGATTATTCTGAAAAATACATAAAATAGTATAAGGGGCACTTGGGTGGCTCAGTTGGTTAAGTTCCTGACTCAACTTCCATTCAAATCATGATCTCGCAGTTGTGGGATCAAGCCTCCATCAGTCTCCTCTCTCTCTCTCTCTCTCTCTCTCTCTCTCTCTCTCTCTCTCTCTCTCTCTCTCTCTCTCTCTCTCTCTCTCTCTCTCTCTCTCTCTCTCTCTCTTTCTCTCTCTCTCTCTCTCCCTCTCCCTCCCTCCCTTCCTCATAAAATAGTATAAATAGTATTAGAGATACCTAAGGAACTACCACTTAGATTCAATAGATAACAGCATTTTGCTATATTTGCTTAAGATATTTTCTTTCTCTCTTCTTTGTATAAATTAAATGGTAGAGATAGATATAAAACCCATCACTTAAACCCCATAAAGAGAGCGAAAAAATGCCAAACTAAGAAAGTAACTTGACTATTCTGACTCTTTAGAGTTGACACTGCACGATTTAGCCAAATCATTAAAACTGCCTGGACTCCAGTTTCCTCATCTGACAAAGAAGACTGGACCAGATCAATATAGAAGTTTCTGTCTGCATTCACACTTGATGGTTCTATTTATTCCATAAGACAGTGATGCAAGTCTGCTCTGGTAGTTCAATGCATGATTAACAGGGTCAGAATTATATCCAAGGACTAGTGTCATTATTTGGGGAACTTGTAGGTATGAAGACACTTACCCTATCAAAGTATCCAACTGATGTGTATTTATAATCTACTGTATGCTAATTCTGTGCTTGGTGCCATGGGCAAATGTTAAACCACATAATTTCCCTCTTCTCAGGGAACTTATGGCTTCAAAGAGAAAACACGTAACATGCAATTGGAATGGCCTTGAATGTTGAACTTTTATAATGATAGAAAGAAATATGTAGATTGATAGATGACAGATAATACTTTATTTGTACTTAGTATAATTTGACATTAATCCCCTCTCCTTTTAGGAGAAATGTCACCAATACTGGCCAGCAGAACGATCTGCAAGATACCAGTACTTTGTTGTAGATCCCATGGCTGAATACAACATGCCACAATATATCTTAAGAGAATTCAAGGTCACAGATGCCAGGGTAAGTTGGCACAATCTTATGCTCTTAACCATTAGATGAAAAGTGGTCTAAAATGCATTTGGGGGGGGGGGTGGTGCCTGCATGGCTCAGCTGGTGTCCAACTCTTGATTTCAGCTCAGGTCATGATCTCATAGGTTCTAAGATCGAGCCCCACATTGGGCTCTGTGCTGACAGCACAGAGCCTGCTTGGGACGCTTTCTCTTCCTCTCTCTCTGCCCACACATTTGTTCTCTCTCAAAATAAAGAAGCATCTCTGGAGAAACATCTGACAAGTGACCATACTATCCCAAAGTGTATAGAACTAACTGACCTTGGAAGACTATTTTGTTTTTTAATATAAGAGTAACTTTTCCTCTGTCTAGCAAGTGTCCTCACAAGCAGGCTTGGCTTCCATTCAAACATAACATCTGGCAGCCCAACTTTGGGGATATACTTGGTGAATGTGTGTCCTGGGAAGCATTTACTGATTGTAAAGGCTGTGCTTACATTCACTTTCTTAGATCATTCTCTTTGGAGCTTTTTTTGACTTCTTCCTTACTTGAGACTGTAAATATGTTGTTGTTTTCCAAAGCCCTTTAGGTCATGTGGGCTTAGAGGTTAATTTGGTATGATTTTAAAACTGCAGAGCAAATGGCATTCTTTAGAAGACTCTGACAAGCTTTGCACATTCTAATTTGATTCCTGGCATGGATTATTCCTCGGTGTGCTAATGTATCTGTCCATGAGAGCTGTGCACCCATGACCCTTATTGGCTAATTTTCATTCTGCATTTCTTATCTAGATTGCTGAGTCCAAGGTTCAGCCCTGATGTAAGATGTTCTATGCATAAACTTTAATATCCTTGCCTTTGGCCACTTTCAAACCATGATTACAAACATATCTTAGGAGAGAGCAGGGTCAGCCCAAAGCCTTGCTTTGTTTTTAGAATTGTCACAGTAGGTGGGTTGAATAAAACTCCAGGATAGAGGTATTTACTTGATCTACTGTTTTTTTTCTGCCAAGCAGCTTTCCCAACCAAGACTCATGTTTAGAGATTGTCTGCTAATCCCCAAAGCTGTGCCCTGGCTGTTGGCCTACAGTGAAGGTGAAATTGGTTAGCAGGCTGGTTGGCCAGGTGACAAACATGTTAATCCCAGAAGGTCTGAAATCTTAACTACTCTGAAGCTGACCATACTCAAGATAGCAGTTAAGGCCATAGGTTGAGATTTTTTGAGGTGCCCAATTAAGCATGCTTTGGCAACCCACCCCATTGCTTAAAATACATACATACATACATACATACAGTATGCCCTTCAGAATTTGAAGATAAATATGTGAGTGAAAACTTTTAAGTACATTCCAAGCAAACTCACTAACCAGTTCTGATTGTAAAGACGGCGGTCAGGCCCTTCAAATAGCAAACACACCTTCTTTACTATTCCTCACTTACCCAATTAAAAATGATCACAAAAAGCAGAAGAAATATTAAAGTATGAACTTATTCAAATTCCATTTTTTTAAAGGCTCCCTGTGACTTTATAATTTTCTTAGCTGCAATAGCATTTGCTGTTTGTGCTCCTAGTGTGTTTCTAATATGAACTCAGCAGTTTAGATAGTGAGTTGGCACTTGGAAGACAGTATTGTTAAACAGGTAATGAGTCAGCTGGTCTCTCCTCCAAATAGTAAGGGTTTGTGCACATGACCTCTTCTTGCTGCTAAAAGCAACTATAGTCAGAAATGAAATCCCCAGGATACTTAGAGGAGGACAAATCTGCATTGCCTAGCCTTTGGCTTCTTTCCTGTGCTTTCCAAACCTTTTCCAGAAACAGAGGGAAGTAAATCATGCTTCCATGGTTACCATCCATAAGTTAGTTATGGGGCCAAGCAGTTATTTTCATATTCTTCTGTTCCCACAAAGTTAATATGATCTTCCTGTTTTATCAAATGATGACAGTCAGGAATATGCCCTTTTCCTGTGGAAAACACAGGACTAGTTGATGTATGTTCATCTCAAGCTAAGCCATCCCCTCCCCTCAATCTGATTAAATGAGAAAGATTGGTTCTCTGTCTATTAAACTGGAATCTTGGAAACATACACAGCCATGTCCAAAGCCATTTAAAGGAGAAAGAGGTGTTACAAAAATGGAAAGGAGGAACAAGTTGAAACCTTAACTGGGAGCAGAACCTCTTCAAATGGGATCAGTTTTTCCAACCTTGAAGTTTGGATTCTCTTCCTCTCAGTGGATTCAGAGAAGAAAGTTGATGGGCATATTCTTATTCCTACAATTAAAGAAAGGGCCCCTTCTGCTTTTGTTGTGCTTCTGAAAACACTGTTCTAGCAGGTATCATAAGCACATGAAGTAGCTCTTTCTTATATCATTTATACTTCATGAGCCAGAGCAGTTTTGCCTAATCACTTTAAAGATTCCTCTTATTTTCAACTTGTTTTCTTCCATTGGTCTGTCTGTTAAAGCCCACCACAGTACCTAATTCCTCTGGTCAGCCAAAAAAGCTCTTTTTCAGAATAGAATGTTTATTTGCTAATCATCTGTTTTGTCTCCTTGAGGGACGCTTTACTTCCTTCCCACCCAACAGCACAGTTGTATAGCACATGCCATGTACACTCCCGTGGCTAGAAAGTGTATGCCTCTTAGCTATGTGGGCATCCAGGTTAACATCTACCCAGTTGGTGCCAGATCCTTTCAGTGTCACTATTTGTTATTTGGCAATGCTAGATAGAAGGAAGCGCAGCAGAGGGCAAGTTATCATGACAATAGCAAAATTTCTGGTCTGGATGACATGCCTAGATACTTCCTTCAATATTAAGTTATTGGTTTCTGAAATTTTTTAAATAAGTATATATATTCCACTTTGGTTTTGAAGGCAAAATTTGGATCATGGAAACATTTACTAATATCGGAACTAGATGGCTTTTTACAAGTACCCAGGTTTTTTTTTGTGTGTGTGTGTGGGCATTGCCAGACTGAAATTTCAATTTAAATATATGTAAATATACAGTGTTAATAACAGTAAGATACATATGTGACTAAATTTCTAGTTAAACATGTTTCTAATTCAATTCTCCGCCCTCCCCGCCTCTTTGTTTTTCTTTCTGGAAAAAAAAAAACCATTATTCCTGCTGCTGTGGTCTGTACACTGGCTGGATCTTCCTGGCATCTTCCTCTGTGGCTGGGTTTGTGGCTTTCTTTGTAAAGGACGGACAGTCCCGAACAGTGAGGCAGTTTCAGTTCACTGACTGGCCAGAGCAAGGAGTGCCAAAGTCTGGAGAAGGATTTATTGACTTCATTGGCCAAGTACATAAAACAAAGGAGCAGTTTGGCCAAGATGGGCCCATTTCAGTCCATTGCAGGTGAGCTAAGCATGAAGAATGATGAGTTTCCATTTGTGATGAATGTGATAACTTTGAAAATATGTCTTGTTGTCTATTCATTGTCAGTACAAGCTTATTGTAGTGAATCAGCATAATTGATATTTTATTCTCAGAAAGATAGTGTAAAATCTAAAGCAAAGTCTCATGGCTCTTTCTTTCAAAAAAGAGAAAAAAAAAGAAAGAACAGAAAAGAACAAGAGGTAAGATTTTTATCCTCAAATTTTACATCTTGTAACTAAGACCAAACTGTGTTTTCCCTTGCCTAGTTTACCTTAGCAGGAATTGTTGGTATATCCCTTCGTGATAATTTGTTCAGTTAATCATTTCTTACTAGTTTTACTTCCATGGAATTACACTGATAACTATCATTCTCTATCTCATGTTTGTCTTTTTAGGACAACCATAAATAGTTATCAAGCCTTAATGGTAATACTAATCCTGATTAGAATGGTACCTCAGTTAAAATTGCAATTTGCTTCAAAATTGTTGCTATATCAGAAATGAAGCACCTTCAAGTTAATTATTTTCAATAGTTTCCACGGCATTTTATAATTCAAGTCATTGAAGTTAATAGAAATAGCAAGTAAACGGTTCAGAAAGGACACTTACCATAAATTTAATGCTTCTAGAAGTTGTTATGCAGAAACCTTCCAACAAAAGGAATTCACCTAATTTTATTTAAACTAATATATTTTCAGATTCTCACAATTTGAAGTCTCAATTTCTAATCTTCTTATGGTCAAAATCTTAAGAGAGTTTATTGTAGAAATTTATTTTGCTTGAAAAAATGAAAGGGAAAGGAAGGGGGAAGGGAAGTGGGAAAGGAAGGGCAAAAGGAAGTGAAAAGAAAAGAAAGACAAAGATGTCAAATCACGATTTTTAGTGATATGGGAGACAAGCTCTCAAAATAGGAGAAATATTCAGTTTAGGCTTTAAGATACCGGAGTTCTGGCCTCACTTCTGTCATCACTTAGCTCTGTGACTATCTTGATTTCCATTTTCTCAGCTCATCTCTGAGATTCTTTCTAGCACATGATGTTCCCCAGACATGGCATACTCTCTGAGCAGTGGACCTTATTTATTCACATTTCCTTTGTGTGAGTCATCCAGTATCCTTTGATCTAGACAACTAGAAAGCATGTAGGAAACAACATATGACTTCCAATATTCAGACACAGTGGATAGTATAGACTGGACTTAAATTACCTGAGTATTCCCCTTAACTTTCTATATAAATTGCTCAAATGCTACTTCAAACTTTTCAGCATAAGCTATTAAAAAAGGATATATTTAATATATGTTTTTAACTTTAAACATTGCCATAAGGTTAAGTGTATAAATGTGTGTTACTTCCCATTGCTTTTGCCATCACAAAATGATTTAAATACTTCTTTAGTATAAGGAGTTTACCTATGACCTGTTATTCATATATGTGCACACACACGTATGACTTATAGATATTTTCTCTTATCTAGGAACATCCTTAAAATACTATGTACCTCATTTACAATTTATAAAACTTCGTTATGAAGTCAATAAGTTCAGAAGTTATTTTATTTTCTTGAAAGCACCTAGTAGAAATCCAAAAATCCTGTATTTTGATACCTTCAAGCAAACAAATCAAGAATAAATAGACTCTGTAATACCTGGACCATTCAGGAAAAAAAAGATCATAAATCACAGCCTCTCAGGAGTAAGAGAGGCTTTCAAGGTTGAAAGGGGGTTGAAAGGGACCTTCAAGGTCATCTACTCTCTTAACAGAGAACCTTGACTGCTCCTGGACATCTTTAGCCACTTTGTAAAGACTGCCCATGGATTTTAAAGCTGCACTTAACATTTCTGTTTGGGCTCTTTGGAAAATCTAGTTTATAAAAGGACACACTATTTATATATGCCTGTCAGCTACATCCCCAAGTAAATGAATCCATCCATTTTCTACAGCCTGTACCCAAGCGTTACACATGCCGTTTAATTAGGATCCAAAAATGTAGGGATTTTTCAGATTATTCGCTCTTCTCCTCATTACCTAAATCTCCAGATGCTTTCCTACTTTTTAAGAGCACAAAGGCTATGAATTAATTTTCTTCTCTTCCTGCAACATTCTAGAATTATCTTAAAACAATAAAGAAAACAAATTCAAAACCTTGCTAATGTGGCAGAAAGAATCCCAGTGTTTTGGCTCCTGAACATCTAAAACTAGTAGATAAACATAGCTCAGTTTTTTAAGGTTAGAGAACCCTTTAAGAGTCTGTTAAAGTTTTAATTTTCAGCATAAAAAACAAATATATATACATTTACACAATCTGAACATGGAAGACATTCACCAACCCTTCTAAAGAAGAATCCCATATCAAAAAACCTGTAAGAGAATGTGTTTTCTCAAATAAAAACTAATGTCTAAATTTGAATAGTCTATATATGCTTTCTTATTTATTGACATGTCTAAGTGATGAAATATCCTGCATAGATTGTAAGTTACTACAAGTCGTAAATAATACACTAGAAAAATTGAAGCTTATCTTACCTTATCACAATTATTTCATACTTTAAAAATATTAAGCAGGTAAGTTCTACAATTTCAGTACGTGCATAGAGTACTAACCCATATTTGATTTACCCTTGCCTGCATCTATTTATTTTTCAATATTTATGTTTCCTGTCTCTTACCAAAATGGAGTGTAATTCCAGTTGAAAAGTCATTGTGTTGCATAGGACTTAATTATTCCACATTCATCCTCACATTTTACCATGACACGTTATCCTAAGAGCAGTCATTTTGTGAATGCAACACCATATTTTCCTGAACATTGGTGTGAAAGAACCTGATGTTATGTGGAAGCAGGTGCTTCCAAGCAAATGTGATGAAGACTATGAGCATCGCATCCAGTAATGCTGTCTTTGTTATTATGACAGTGCGGGCGTTGGAAGAACTGGAGTCTTCATAACACTTAGCATTGTTTTGGAAAGAATGAGATATGAAGGAGTTGTAGATATCTTCCAGACTGTCAAAATGTTAAGAACACAACGACCAGCCATGGTACAGACAGAGGTGAGAAAAATCTCCATGAGTTTGTCACATCTCAAGAGCCAAATAGGTTTTATTAGCCAGGACTTCATAGAGTCCAGAGACTCTCAGCACCAGAGCAAAATACAGGAAAATACTGTAGGAAAAGCATCCAGTTGCTTAGTACTTTTCAACCTCATTTTCCCCCTCTGTATATGGGATTGACACTTTCAATATTTTACAGTTGTTTTCAAGTTATGTTAGATTATATATTAGGTTGACCCATGATAAATTGTTACTATTTGACCATTTTGGGCCTATTAAAATGGCAGTTTTGTATATAAAGCAGAGTGCCAAGTACAGAGCAGACCCTCAGTCCATTTTACTTCTCTTCTCTTCTAATGATCACTTTACAATATTTGAATCCTGGCTTCAAATATGTAAAGCCCTAAAGACATTAATAGTCCATATTCTGTCCTAATAACTTATAACAACATTCTTATG
This sequence comes from Suricata suricatta, assembly GCF_006229205.1. NCBI lineage: Eukaryota > Metazoa > Chordata > Mammalia > Carnivora > Herpestidae > Suricata > Suricata suricatta. The sequence goes on from NC_043712.1 coordinate 58,602,442, forward strand.
TTTTTAGAATAATATGAATTTGTGATATAGCCAGTCTAACCTATTGACTATTGATTTCTAATGAGTGAGTGTTTCTTTTCCTCAAAAGGCCACCAAATTATACAATTTATATTCCTAAATTCATTACTCACAATATCTTCCAAATTGTGATTTCAAAATAGTACAAGCATTTGGCTTGCACTGCCCAAAGCATGATGTCGGCCTGACAATCTTAATGGGTGCTGGGGGTAGTAGAGGGAAATTGGACGTTTAAAAACCTTTTAACACTTAGCCAAACAGCTTACTGGGACAACATAGGAAAGCAAACTCCATTTATTTTACATTACCATTTTTATTGTAAAAAAAATGCACATTTAAGCAAAATAGAAACTATCTACTTACAGCCCCATTGGCTACTGAAAATAAGTTTCTTTTATGGCAAAAATTCTACTTTTTCTATCTCTCCAACAATGTCCCAACTTATTCCAATATGACAGTGTTCTTCCCTACCTAAAATAAAAGATGTTTCAAGTTATTCTATTTTAATGTGGGCCTTTCTAGAACAGATAACTAGCAATCACACTGAATTAAGCCAAATGACAGGGGTATTTTTTGGTATAGGCAACTAGTGTTGATGCCATTTTCAGGGGATGAAAAGCTTGAAAGTTCAGAGCCCTCTGTAAATGGCTCTGTGTACCTACTGCTCCTCACCCTTACTTAAATAAGAACATATGAAATGGTGGATAATCCTGATGGCAGGTACTAAGGTCTACTATCATATCTGATATGATTTTTTAATTCAATTATTATTTCAATAGCCCAGAAGATAAATGAATCCAGATTGTCCTCAGGACATGTGTCTGAATTAGGCTAAAGAGAGGCAAATATGTAAACTGAGAATAAGATATCACAAATAAGGAGGTAGTTGTAAAAGACAGCAATGGTATGTTCACATGTTCAGTGGTGGTAATTGTTTGGCACTACTTGGAAAACAGCTCAGACTTGTCTGGAAGATAATGTTCATTCTAGCTGTTACTACTTCAGAATTAGGAGACCATTTTAGTCAAATTGATTGGCAAAGTGAACAAGCACCCCACGTGGCTGATAATTCTTTGCTCACTGAAACATATTGATCATCGGAATGAATTAATTGGTGACAGTAGTGATTTTGCCCCCATCCAGATGTAACTGGTTTTGAAATTTCATTTTCATCTTTCTGTTAAAATATACTCATGGCCCCTTGTTCTGGTTCTTCCCATGCTTGGTCTCCTGCAGGACCAGTACCAGTTCTGCTACCGAGCCGCACTGGAGTACCTGGGCAGCTTTGATCACTATGCAACGTAGAAACCCCTGACCCCCTTTGGGTTCTTACTGCGGGCCCTTCAGTATCCACGGAGTCTCTTCTGAGCCATACAGGGCACTCGAGAAGTCCTTCTTAACTTCTAGCTAACTACCACTTAGTGGAACTATCACACACAAAACAAAATAAAAACAAACTCTTCTGGGTGGACCAAGAATTCACAGTTTAATAATCTAACCTGAAAAATAATAAAGAGAATCCTGACTGACGAGGCATCTGAAGGATTTTATTTACAGATACCTCAAGGATTCAAAATAAAGGGAAGAAGAAATCACAGCAAAGAACCACCATCTTGTTCAGGATTGCTTGTTCAGTGTGAGGAGAAATTGCCAGAGTCCTGCAGTTCGGTGCAAGATGTTTGCCGGTGTGGCTTCTCCTATGATAAGATGGACTCTGCTGCGGCGGCGCCCCTTCCCACCATACTGCTCATAATAACATTTCAGGGGCGTGGGGGGAAATGTTTAAAAAGAAAGTCTTTGATTTAGTTTTTTAGTATTGTAAAGATACTGCTGACCTGTGCTTCATTTTTAACTGTGTAAACTTTTTTTTAACAAAATGTATCATTCGATAAAGTGAATTTTAAAAAAGTTACATAACTCTTCATTTTTTAATTTCCAAATTGTAAGTTTTTTTAAGCTGTAGAACTGTTATCTGTAATATCTTGCTGTAGAAATATCAAATAATTTGAACATTTGCACATTTTTGTGCAATATTCTTAATCTACAGTATTGGTCTTGTCAGATTACTTTTACACTTCAGTTTTGGTTAGTGAGAAAGTACCCATTCTCTCCAAATAGTCAAAGAGAACCTTGTTTTGTTTTGTTTTGTTTTGTTTTTGGAATCAACAGGGAGGCGCAAAGTATAAAGTTGCTGCTAACATATATACATATATATCCATATTTTACAGGGTGTTTATGTATATATAGACAGTGTGTCCACACAAAAAGATAGATATAGCTATCATTCAGTTCTTCCATGATTTTGTTTTGTGTTATTTTTCTTCTGTTTTGTTTTCTGGGTTTTTTTTAAGGTAGAAAAGCTATTACAAATATCTTTTTCAATTTGTTATTAATTTTATGACATGGGTATTTCTTAATATCATAAAATTTTAATTTTAAGGGAAATGAGGAATGCACATCAGTGATTGTCATGCCTCACCCCCTAATTTCCTATCTGGTCTCCCCCCACCCACCTAGTCATATTCACAGATATCCTTTTGTTAGCCAGGCTTCCAACAAAGTTCAATATTTCTAACACTCTCGTGCAATAAAAAATTATTAAATATCTAAGAGGTGTGCATGTGGGAAAGGTCAGTGCATATCCCTTTAGGAGGGGAGAATGTTGTAATATATCAGCTATCAAGTTGTTTAAAAACAATGTATTCAATCGTGTATTGTCTATAGTATGTGCTATGAAACTTGCATTTATGATATGTAACAGGGGCAAAGCCAAACTCATGTTACTCTGTTCAGTCAGAAACATTTTGTGGCATACAGCACTCCTGGGAAGTGCTGTCCTTTGTTTTCTTTTGGTTTTAGTTATGCATTTAGAGTGCCTTATAATTGATGCCTATTTTAATAGCATTTCTTTTTAGCTTTGGTTCCTATTTTCATTAGTTGTTCATATATGTTACTCTTCCAATTAAAGCATTATCTGTTTACCACATGTACAAAAACTCTTTGAATAATATGCATTCCTAGTTTTCAACTACGTTGGGGATGTTAGTGATTGTACCAGCCCAAAGCACTTGGATAATCAGGGCCCTTCCTTTCATGATTGCCAACATCAGGAAAAGCTACTTGTTTTACTTAGAATCCTTTCCAAATCTGTTCTGGAACATTCAGTAACTGCACGAACTTATTTTAGTGATAAATATCTCATTGTCAACTTTGGAATATACTTACTAGTCCATTAGGATTTTTCTAAAAGGGGAAATTGAACAACTATTTATTTTCCAATGTAATTCCAAAGTTTCCAACATAATTGCTATAGGAAGCCATGGATAAATGGCATGAGTTTGCCATCTCTTACATGATTTTAAAGAACCCTCAAAATATCCAAGGAACTCTTAAAGAGTTTTGGTATAGATAAAATATTTTGGTTTAATTTTAGCTTCATTGATGTTCAGCATACAAGGATTTTTATTTTCCACATTTTACCATTACTAGTAGAATGAAATCCAAGAGACCAAACACTTACAAGCATCATATTTGAGCACTTTTGTATAAAAAAAAGAAAGAAAAAAAAGAAAAAATATATAATACAAAAAAAAAAGTATCTAGAAGGCTACCTCAGAATGAGACTCTCTAACCTACATCAGAACCAGAGAAGAATGTGCACTATGTGGATCTGTTGTTGTTTTCTTTTACTTTGTATCTTTTGGAGATTTATCCAAGTGCCAGATTACTGAGTGCTGTGATTTTCATTTAGTGAAACAAAGGGGGTCAGACAGACATGCAGACATGCCATGTTAGACGTGTAGAATATGATGGTGTCTAATACACATCAGAACGACTGGCCAGTGAGCAGTTTCTCTCCCTGAAGTGAAAACTGCCCATTTGGCAAAGGGAAAGAGGAGAATAGTCACAAGAAGAAAATTCATGGGATGCATACCATACAAACGAGGCAGGGATCTTACTGCTTAGGCGCTGTTCCGAGAACTAACTCCCTTTCTGTCATTGATGTGCATTCCACTCTGTGCAACCATTCTAGTTTGATTTTCCCAGGTGAACATCTTTATCTACCATTACTGTAAACTTTCAAGTTTCCAATTATTTTCATCATCATAACCAGTACGGTGCTATTATTTACCTATGTATGTGTAGTTATGTATAATTTTGTAATTAGTTACAATGGTAAAAAAAATCAAAATATATAAAAAGTGATTTGTACAGAACTTTATTTTAGCTCTTTTTTAAAAATGATTTGCATGGTTAGACAACGGCGAGGACAGCCAGGGGAGGGAAGGGCCTCTAGGGAACTTTGCACTTTCTATACCTTTGTACTATGCACTGCCCTATTGATTCTACACCCAATAATGTTATTACTTGAACCCATCTGTAAGAAACTGCTTCAGAAATTCATTTGTGTGTATGTAAATAACACAACATAGACACAGGAAGGGAAAAAATTCTTCAGTAATGTAGAGATTTTTTTTCTTTCCTGTTTATTTTTGGGTTTGCTTTTAGTCCCTCCTTTTTATTTTCAATTCCCTTTTCTTTTTCCTTTATGGGTTTTGATTTCCTTTGGTTTTATGGGTGCCCTGATACTCCAGCAGAGATCAGAAGGCTACAGATCCATCCTATCCATCTGTTTCGTGGCTTTGCCATTCAAGCTTGGAGTGTCTTTACAAAGATAATAACAGTTGTGTTCTTTGCTCTCGTTTTGGATGCATAGACTGAAAAATTTAAAAAAATAACTTGTAAAATGGCTTGTTAAAAAATACAATTACCTCTAATTAGTAGTACGCGTAAATGTTTTACAGAATGAAAGGCGTGCTTTTTATTTTCTTACTTCGTTACATTGGTGGCGAAAGAAGTCTGTATGAAAATCAGTTCTTTGCTGACACAAGTTCCATTTGTTACAAATGAATTCTAATAAAAATGTCAGTGTTATGCAGCCCTGGCCTTTGCTTTTGTCCACTTAAGTGCTTTGATTTTTGAACTGAGCATATATATATCCCCTTTTCTCCTCTGGCTATCTGGGAAGTTCCTTTGTACTAATAGTAATTCAGCTTACCAAGAGACTGTTACCTACAGGTGTCTGACTTGAGGTGAGCACCTTTCACTAGTAAGCAAATTGAGGCTTAGAAAAATAGTTTGCTCAAGTTCATACAGGAAAAAGGAGGCGCTTGGTATCATTCAAAATAGAGTTCATGGACAATCTTTAACTGTGTAGATGACTACTGTGTAAATTTAAGTGATTTCAGCATATAAGTGTTATCTTCTTGAAACAACAGATACCATTCAGACACATAAAATTAGCCCCATAATTCCTAAGCTTTTTGGAAAACTTCTTAAGCTTCTTAAACTTTCAAGAAAATGGTTGGCCTGAACTGTTTTTTCATTCAGTCAATATTAAGGGTCAGAACTACTATTCTAGGCATTGGGGATGCATATGGATATATAAGATGCTGCTGCTTGCACAGAGACTGTAGCCTAGGGAGAGGGGTGTCATTAAATAAGTAATAAAAATACACTCTGGCAAATGTTTTGAAAGAAAGTAGAGGATTCACGAAGCTAGGACTTTGAATTGTGAGGGACAGGAAGTCTGACTCCACTTGGCTTACAAGGAAAGGGAAGTGTTTGGTGACTCATATACTAAAAGATTAGGAGGGTGCTCATACTTAAAGAGTAGGAATACATTCTTAATCACCCACTAGGCACAGCTGCATTGGGGCTCAGGTGATATCTCTCAGCCTGGTTTTGACTTTGTTAGTGTCAGGTTTAAGCAAACTTTGCGATACTTGAAAGCTTCACCACAAGCAAAGCAAGTGGAAGAATTTACTTTCCCAGAGCACTTATAGAAGTTTTTGAACGGAATGGATGCTTCTTGCCCTTAGTGGTGTGACTTGGGTTAAGTGATCATCTCAAGATCACAGTAATGGATAGGAGATAAGAACATGCTCATCAGGTTGTCAAAGGAGGATTTAAGGTGGCTGTCACCTTGCCAAATACAAATGAATATGGTGGGACCAACAACTGACTGCAAGTCAAACTGAGTTAAGGTAAGGCAAAGCACAGGTATGTTCTACTATTAAAACTATTTGGTTTCCAAGAAAATGGGGAATAAAATAATCCATTATCCATATACTATTTTGGAAATCCTGATAGTGAATAAACTACTAGAGTCTTTTTTTCTCCTTCACTTTTCCTCTCTACCTAATTGGCCTTTAATTTGCAGGTTTGATCACCCTATTGTTTGATTGTGTAAGCACACAAACCTTGACCAGAAACAAGAGAAAAAGTTCAAGGTGAATTGGATTTACAATTTGAATCACTGATGCCTTATTTTAATCAGAGGTCTGAATGGAATGCTGAAGATGACAAAATACTTAATTTCACAAACAAACACACACGTAATTATTATTAGTTAATAATAATTTACTAAAAAAAGTCAAAGTGAACACATAATGATCCAAAATCTTTGGGATGCAGCAAAAGCAGTTCTAAGAGAGAAGTTCATAGCAATATAGGACTACCTCAAGAAGGTAGAAAAATATGAAACAACCTAAACTTAGATCCAAAGGATCTAGGAAAAGAATAATGAATAAAGCCCAAAGGCAGTAGAAGGAAGGAAATAAAGATAGGAGCAGAAATAAAGACTAGAGAGAGAGAGAGAGAGAGAGAGACCAGATCTTTGAAAAGATAAACAAAATTGTCCAGACTCATCGATAAAAATAAAGGACTCAAAGTCATAAATGAATGAAAAGAAATAACAACTGACACTCAGAAATACAAAGAATTATGAGAATATTATGCAAAATTGCATGACAAATTGGACAACCTACAAGAAATTAGTAAACTCCAAAAAATATGAGACTCCCAAAACTGAATAAAGAAGAAATAGAAAATTTTAGCAGAATAATTATTAGAAATGAATTAATCCAAGAAAATTCCAACAAACAAAAGTCTAGGACCAGATGGCTTAGCAGGTGAATTGTACCAAAAATTTAAAGAATTAATACCTGTCTTTCTCAAACTATTCCAAAAGATAAAACAATTAGGAAAGCTTCCAAACCCATATCATGAGTCCAGGTTTATCCCAATACCAAAATCAGATAAGTACACTACAAGCAACAACAATAACACTATAGGCCAATATCTCTGGGGAACATTAAAGCAAAATTTCTCAACAAAATACTGGCAAGCTGAACTCATATACCACAATCAAATGGGGTTTATTTCACAGATAGGTGCTTCAATATTTATAAATTATTCAATATGATATATAACATTAACAAGAGAAAGGAACATATATTGTTTCATAGATGGAGAAAAGAGCATTCAACAAAATGCAACATTCATTTATGATGAAAATCTTCAAAGTAGATTTAGGAAGAACATAGCTTAACATAATAAATGATACGTATGAAAAAAATCTACAGCTAACACCATACTCAGTGGTGAAAAACTGAGAGCCTGTCCTTTAAGATCAGGAACAAAACAAGGATGTCCTTTCTCACCACTTTCACTTACGATTATTGGAAGTCCTAGATGCAACACTAAGACAAGGAAAAGAAAAATCCATATTGGTGAAGAAGAAGTAAGCCTGCTACTACCTATAGGTAGCATGATTCTATGTACACCAACCCCAACTCACCCCCCAAAAAACTAGAACTGATAAATGAATTCAATAAAGTCACAGGATACAAAATTAGTTATAGAAATATATTGTATTTCTATACACTAATAACAAAGTAGTATAAAGAGAAATTAAGAAAATAATCACATTTACAATTATATCAAGAAAGATAAAATACCTAAAAATAAAATTAACCAAAGAAGTGAAAGCCCAAACTCTGAAAACTATAAAACACTATGGATTTGAAGATGACACAAACAAATGTAAAGATATTCCAAGCTTATGGATTGGAAAACCCAATATTGTTAAAGTGCACATACTACCCAAAGCAATATACAGATTTAGTGCAATACTTTTAAACACACAAATTGCATTTTCACAGAACTAGAAAATTTTGTATAGAACCACAAAAGACCCCATAAAGCCAAAGCAATTTTGAGGAAGAAGAACAAAGCTCGTGGTACCAGAATTCCAAATTTCAAGATATACTACAAAGCTATAATAATCAAAACAATATAGACTGAAAGAGGTGGTGGTAATGGTGGAGGGCACTTAAGGGGAAGAGCACTGGGTGTCGTATGGAAAACAATTTGACAATAAAATATTATGGAGAAAAAGAAAACACACTATATTTTAAAATTTTTTTTAAAAGAGGAGAAAGTCCCTTGATAGAGGTAAAAGTTTGTTTTCCAATGTCTGAATGAATAAACATACAATGTTCTGTAAAAAAAAAAAAAGAAAGAAAGAAAAAAAAAACAATATAGACTGACACAAAAAGAGACACATAGATGAGTGGAACAAAATAGAGATCCCCCAAACAAACCCAGATTATGTGGTTACTTAATCTATGACAAAGTAGACAAGACTATACAATGAGAAAAAACCAATATCTTTATTAAATGGTTCTGGGAAAACTAGATAGCTACATGAAAAAGAATGATACTGGGCCAATTTTTGTACATCATATACAAAAATAAATTCAAAATGGATTAAAAACCTAAATGTGAAACATGACACCATGAAACTCCTGGAAAACACATAGAAGTAATTTCTTTGACATCATCCACAGAAATATTTTCTATATTTATCTCCTCATGCACGGGAAATAAAAGCAAAAGTAACTACTAAGACTACATCATAATGAAAATCATTTGTTTAGCAAAGAAAACTAAATGAAAAGGCAACCGATTGAATGGGAGAAGATATTTGCAATTGATTATATGATGAGAGGTTAATATCCAAAACATATAAAGAACTTCTACAACTAAACACCAAAAAACAAATAACCCAATTAAAAATGGACTGAAGACCTTAATTAATAGATCTTTTTCCTTTTATTTTTTAGACATTTTTTCAAAGAAGACATACAAATGGTGAACAAATACATTAAAATATGCTCAACATCATTTATCATCAGGTACATGTAAATTGAAACCACAATGAGATATCATTTAACACCTGTTGGAATAATTAGAATCAAAAGACAAGAAATAGCAAGTATTGATGAGGATGTAGAGAAAAAGGAACCTTTGTGCACTGTTTGTGGAAATGCAAATAGATGCAGTCACTGTGGAAAACAGTATAAAGTTTCCTCAAAAAATTAAAAATAGAAATACCATATGATCCAGTAAAACACTAATTCAAAGCAAAATATGCACTCATATGTTTATTGTAGCATTATTTACAATAGCCAAGATATGAAAGCAACTCAAGTATCCATGGATAGATGGATGGATAAAGATCGGGGTGGTGGTTTGGTGTTTCTGTGTGTGTGTGTGTGTGTGTGTGTGTGTGTTTGTGAGTGGGATGGAATACTACTCAGCCATAGAAAAGAATGAGATCTTGTCATTTGCAACAATATCAATGGGCTTAAAGGGTATAATTCTAAGTAAAATGACTTCATCAAAAACAAATACTGCATGATTTCACTCACGTGTGGCATTTAAGAAAAAAATGAAGAAATAAACAAAAAAAGGACAAAAAAAAAGCAGACTCTTAAATATGGAGAACAAACTGGGGGTTGCCAAAGGGGAGACAGGTGGGAAGAATGAGTGAAATACATAAAGTGGATTATGAGGTAAAAATTTCCAGATACAAAATAAAAAAGTCATAGAGATGAAAAGTAGAGAATATGAAATATTGTCAAGATAATTGTAAGAACGTTGTTTTGTGATATGTGATAACATTGCACTTACTGCAATGAACACTTATAGAATTGATGAATCATTATGTTGTATACTTGAAACTAATATAACACTGTATGTTAAACATACTTCAATTTAAAAAAAAACTAAGATAAACACTAAAAAAAAAAAAAGAAATGCTCTATTAACAAATGGCCAAAAGGATCTGAATGGTCATCTTACCCAAGAAGATATACAGATGGCAAACAAGCCTATGAAATATACTCAATGTCATTTGTTATTATGAATTGTAAATACCAGTGCATACCTCTTAGAATGGCAAAACTTCAAAACACTAGAAACACCAAATACTAGTGAGGAAGTGGAGACACATAACACACATTCATTGCTTGTGAGAATGCAAAGAGACACAGCTTCATTGGAGAACATTTTGGCAGTTTCTTAAAGAGCTAAAGCCAATCTTAATATATAATCTATCAATCACATTCCTTGATAATTACCCAAAGAAGCAGAGAGAGTATGTCCACACCAAAAAAACATACAGAGATGTTTATAGCAGCTTTGCTCACATTTGCCAGATCATGAAAGTACTCAAGATTCATTTTCACAGACGAATATACAGATAAATGTTGCTATAAGCAGACCATGAATTATTATTCAGTGCTTTGAAAAAAGGGATCTGGGAAGCCATGGAAAGTTATGGAAAGTTAAATACCTACTCATAAGTGATGGGATCAAATCTGGAGAAAATATGTATTGCATGATTGTAATTATAAGAGATTCTGGAAAAATCAAAACTATAAAGAAAGTAAAAACATCAATAGTTTTGTGAGGGAGGGGAATGAATAATTAAAACTCAGGGGATTTTTAGGGCAGCCAAATTATGCTATACTGGAAGATATATGTCATTATACATTTGTCAAAATCCACAGAATGTACCATGAATACTGAACCCTACTGTAAACTACTGACTTTGGGTAACTTTGATGTTAATGTATGTTCATCAATTTTAGGATATGTACCCTTCTGATGAAAGATGTTGATGGTAGGTGAAATTATGCTTTGGGGGCACAGGGGCTTTATGGGAATTCTCTGTTCAGTATTGCTGTCAACCTAAAATTACTCAAAATTTCAAAGTGTATTTATAAAAAGAAAAAAATTAATAACTCCCTATAATTAGTTTAGGGCTCGTCTACTTAGTAATATGGTTAAACTTCATAAATTAAGAGAATTTCAAAAAACTAAAATATAAATCTAAGAAGTATTTAACTTTGTTTTTTAAAAGACTTTTTGCAAATTCTAAGTTAATAAATTAGTAAGCAAGATCAATGAAATCTGAAATTGTGGAATTTATAACTATTTATAATAGCAAACTAAAAGTGAGAACACCTTAAACTTCCAAAATGACGTAATGATTAAATAAAAATACATATAAGAGAATTTGCATATGTGTAAAATTGTATACATATATGCATGCACACATATACCTTAGTACCATGTGTATGTAATACATTACCATTTAGCCATTAAATAAATACTTATTTAAAAAATGATGAAATACAAATGACTATAAAACTTGTTTAAAGGAGGTATATTATAACACACATAAAATCAAGGAAAAACTGGTTTAGTATCCAACTTCAGCTCCAGTCATGATCTCATGGTTCATGAATTCGAGCCCTCATCGGGCTCTGTGCTGGCAGGTCAGAGCCTGTTGCCTGCTGGAAATTCTGTATCTCCCTCTCTCTCCCCTCCCTTACTTGAGCTCCATATCTGTCTCTCAAAAATATATAAACATATTTTTTTAATCAAAGAAGAACCTGAGGTAGAAATAATTATCTTTAAATTTGGGTACAACCAAAATTGTTTTGGTCTTTCCAGTTCTCTATCATCTTTTTTATGCTACTTGAGCTAGAAATAAAAGAAGTAGGTGAAATATAGTGACTTCTACTCTAGATTGGACTACTAAAGTAACCAATGTCTTGGGTTTGAATTGCATAGAGAATAGAAGGATTTTTTTAAGTTTTTATTTAAATTAACATATATGGTAACATATGTAACATATCACAAAAAGTGTCCTCCTTAAAGGTTAGAATGATTTAAGCGTGTCTCATGTTCCTAGACTGTGAGGCTACTCCATTCACCAAATTGAAAGAGTGGATCATTGACTACCAAGACAGACAAGAATGAGTGTGAATGGGTCAATGCTGGATTTATATTATTTTTGAAAAATCAACTTAAGGTGTAAAACCTATTGATTATGATAATGCCATGTATCAGGAAGAAAAGCAAAACCCCAGAATCAAAAAGATTTGGGTTAAAATCCACCTTCATCATTTATTAGCTGAATTGGTCCTAATCAAGTTACTTAATCTTTATAGCTTGCATTTCTCATCTATCAAATGGAGATGAAATTATTTATCCTCCAGGGTTATTATATAAATTAGAATAATTCACACAATATGTATAAGAGCTATGATCCATGGGGGCGGCTGGGTGGCTCAGTCGGTTAAGTTACAACTTTGGCTGCGGTCATAATCTTGTGGTCCATGAGTTCCAGCCTGGCATCAGGCTCTGTGCTGACAGCTAGCTCAGAGCCTGGAGCTGCTTCAGATTCTGTGTCTCCCTCTCTCTCTGCCCCTCTCCCATTCATGCGGTGTCTTTGTCTCTCAAAAATAAATACACATTAAAATATTTTTTAATGTTATGATCCTTGAAGGATTTAAGCTCATTGTTGATAACACTCAGCATTTCCACTTTCCCACTAAAACTATACATGTCTCTTAAAGAATAATATTGAAGAAGAAAAATAATAGTCACCTACAAAATATCTTGTGATATTCGTATGCATTCATATGCAAAGTTTGATCTTTTTTCTGATTCTTGGATACTCTTAGGATACAGAAAAACTGGTCATTTCTGCAAAGTCATTCACAAATCACTCTACAGATTTCTCCCTTATTGGATGCCAGGTTAATTACTGTGAAATAGACTTACTTGTATCACGTTGGTGTTTGTATAATGCTGTGTATTGCAGAGTGTTTTATAGCTATTAATTATCGTCCTCAAAATATTGAGAAGTCGACCACTGCAACCTTGTTGGAGTAATAATTATACCCTGGCACAGAAAGATAATCTACCCTGCTGAAGGTCATTTACTGAAGAAGGGATTGAAAACTGCAAAGGGGTGATGCATAGGTGCCTCAGTCAGTTAAGCGCCTGACTTTGGCTCAGGTCATGATCTCAAGGTTTGTGAGTTCAAGCCCCGCATTGGGGTCTGTGCTGACAGCTCAGAGCCTGGATCTTGCTTTGAATTCTGTGTCTCCCTCTCCCTCTACCCTTTACCTGCTCAAACTCTGTTCTCTCTGTCTCTCTCTCTCTCTCAAAAATAAACATTAAATATTTTTAAAAAGAAAAAAAAACAAGAAAACTTCAAGGGGAATGGAGAACCCAGTATACTGAAATGTAAGAATCACAGAATACGAAAATCTTGGGGCAGTATCTAATTTCAGCTCTACTATTCATATTGTAATCTGGACAAGTCAGATAATCTCTCTGAATCTTATTTTCTCATATGAAAAATAATCATAAGGATTCATAGGTATTATTGAGAACTAGAGTCTAGGATTATAGTAGTTTAAAGTTTCATGAATGAGAACATATGTTGACATTTTTTTAATCACTCAAAATGTATCTTAATCATTAAAAAAGACAGCTAATAAACACCTGGAATATGTTGGACTCAGTTGCAGAAGGAATAAAATTCAGGTATGAGGGGAACAAGGCTAGAAGAGACCTTATGGAATTGTGTTTGAACTTCAAGAAACAGTCCTTACATCTAAGGGACATCAGGTTTAGAGCAAGTCAACCAGGGAACAAATCTAGTCTTCTCCACTTAATAGCTACATGATTTGGGCAACTGACCCAATTTTTCAAAGCTTCCTACCTCCTTTATAAAATAGAAACAGTACCTCTCTATGAAATTTTTTATGAGAAGTAAAAGGGATGACATAGAATAAGAACAAAGTAAATAACGGCTAAGGATATTTTTGCTGCTTCTAGTAATGAAGGTAAAACATGGAAGGGCTAAACTTCTGGTCATATATACCAACATGGTGATCTAACATTTGAAAATACTTTTCATGTATTTGGCAAGAACACATAATTCTTTATACTACCTCTTTGAAATAACCTGAAATAAGAAAATATGTTCTAAGCTAACAAAGACCATCTTGGCATTCCAACTGCATTTTCTTTAAGATGCTATTAACAAAGGGTTTGAAATTATTGATAAAGTCACCTGCATGATCATCTGGATTATTTGTCCCTTTCATTCTTTCATTTATTCAACATTCGTCATTAGCAAATATTAATCTCTTTTCCCTAACACTAGGCAAGTGACTAAGAAGGAAACATTTTTAAGAACATATGATTACAATAGAACAATATGAAATAAGCATGAATGGAATAACTCAGTTCTACTCAGCAGCGTCAGTTTAGATATCCTGTCCTCTGCAAAGCTGCATTGCAACTTGAACGATGAGTAGGATTCAATCAGTTGAACAAGTCTGGGAGTGCATTTTAGGCAAAGATAATAGTGTGCCAATGAACAAAGACCAATGAATCAGGTTAAGGGAATGATAAGGCTTTGGCATGGGGACAGTCATTGCTAGCAATGATAGAGGGACTATGTGTTGAGGTGTTAGCCTTCACCATGGAACTCATCAAGTGTCATGGAATGGATTCATAAACACTAAAAGTATCATGATAAACAAATGGAAAAACCAAAAACTCTTGATCAGAATTGCCACAATCACAAAACTATCATCTGTAAAAGAAAATTTTCAATCCCTTCCCCACTACCAGGCTGGCTTCTGTCCCATCATTTCTAGCACAAAATAGTGGATAAAGTTAACTTGGCAGGGTTGTGCCCTATATTAATTATTCCATTATAAAACTTTCTGACTTCACCCTACATCATATCATATTCTACTTGCACTTCTCTTATGGCTCTAGTCACATTTGGCCTTATTTTTTTTGTCTTAGTTCCCTTATTACATAAAAAGTTCCTTCAAGCATGATTACTAATGAACACAACCAATGTGCCTTTAGCAAGCATAAACCCGGGTTCCACCAACCCTATAAATATCCTTTTCCACTTCCATTGGCTATTCGATAAGTGAATTTGAGGTTTCTCCTGGAGTCAAGACATCTCTTTATTTCTCTCTTTAAGTATGCCTGATCATAAATGCCCCAAGAAGTATATGTAAATTGGCAGGAGGTGTAGAAGAAAGAAAATTTAAAGGCACTACCTAGGCCTTGACCCAGCCTTTGATTGGGGCTCTAAACTGCATAGCTTTTAGAAAAGTGGTGCCCAGATTCTCCTTCTGTTATTATTCCCTATAAAGAATCCCATGGATAGTTGAAATAATGGTCATGGCATAATTCAGTTCTAACTATGATTATTCTATTATCTGATACCTTCCTTAACTTCTGTCATATCTTACAGATCCTCACTAAAACCCTTAAGGATACACTGATGGTCTATCTCCTGTTCATTTTTTAATCTAATCCCAACAGAATGGAAAATGAAGATTAAAAAACCCCACTGGATAATGACATCATAAGGGATAGACATTGTCACATTTAAATCAGTCAGATTATCTGCTATAAAAAGTACCCTGAAGATGTGTTTTAAAAATTGCATTGAATATGACAGTAGATATCAATTGAGCAGGTCATATTTATCAGACTTTTTGTTCAGCTGAGGATGCAAAGATAAGTTAAATTCAGTGCACCTTTAAGGGACTTTTTATGTAATAAGAGAACTAAGATAACTAAGATAACATAGGGCTGAAGTTGACAGGAGCTTTCATAGAGGTATAAATAAAACATGGCATAGAATAGGGATTGCATACAGTGAAGTCAGAAAGGTTTATCTTGTCCAGGAACCCTTGACATGTTCCTGCTTTGGTTCCAGCTGCCCCACCAGGAAAATCCCTGCATGGGTCACCCCAGGACACCCTGGCTTGCATCCACTATCTTGCCAGAACACTCTTTGCACTGAAGACAAAGAGAACACACTAACCAATGTCCACTTTAGCTTTAATTGTCCCACCATGGCACCCCCTGCAGGACCTACCAGCCTATATCCCACCTAGGTTCTAGCCACCCCACAGGGTACCTTTAGTGGGGACAGTTTGGGAACATCCTGATTTAAACCCACTTCAGCTTCAGCAATCCTGCCAAAGTGACCCTTTGTGTCTATCCCTGGGACTCCCCACTCCTTCACTTGCACTGACTTCAGCTCCAGCTATTCTGTCAGGGCACCTTCTGCATGGAAAACATGGAGTGCACACTGGCTTGCATCAACTTCAGCTACAACTGCCCAGCCATGGCATCTTCTGCACAGAGAGCCTTGGAACACCCCAGCTTATACCCACTTCTGTCTTAGCTCTTTTACAGGGTGTTCTCTGCATAGAGAATCAAGGGAGCCACACAATCTCCACCCACTTCGACTTTAGTTATCCTTTTGGTTCCCATGTTGTGGAGAGTCTGGGGACTATAATAGCCTACATCAACTTCAGCTTTGGTGTCCTGCCATGTGGACCCCCTTGTGGAGACCCATGAGACTCCTCAGCTTGCTTCACTTTAGCGGAAACTTTCCTGTCAAGATAGCCTCGGCATGAGGAGTTTTAGGACTGTACCAGCCTACACCCACTTAAACTCTGGCTATCCCACTAGTGCAGCCCCACCATAGAGTGCCCCATAATCCACCACCCATGACAGCCAAGGTTCTAGGCAGCCAACAAAAGTTACAAAACACAAAAAGTCAACATAGGGAATGACCATAGTCAAGACTACTTCTTCAAGTTTAGAGAAATTGCTGTGCAGGTTAATCTATAGAAACAAAAACAGAAAGTCAGGCAAAATGGAGAGATAGCGGAATAAACCGTAAAAGAAAAAAGGGGAAAAAAAGATATAACTTCAGTTATAGAACTGAGTGAAAAGGAGATGAGCAATATGCCTGATAAAGAATTTATTTTTTAATGTTTTTATTTATTTTTGATACAGAGAGAGACAAAGTATGAGAGGGGGAGGCGGAGAGAGACAGAGAGACATGAATCAGAAGCAGGCTCCAGGCTTTGAGCTTATCAGCACAGAGCCCGATGCAGGGCTTGAACCCACAATAGTGAGATCATGAC
This sequence comes from Suricata suricatta, assembly GCF_006229205.1. Taxonomy (NCBI): domain Eukaryota; kingdom Metazoa; phylum Chordata; class Mammalia; order Carnivora; family Herpestidae; genus Suricata; species Suricata suricatta. The sequence continues at coordinate 58,619,433 of NC_043712.1, forward strand.
TTGAGCTGAAGTCGGAGGCTTAGCTGACTGAACCACCCAGGTACCCCCTAATAAATAATTTAAAGTAATGATTGTAAAGGTGCTCAATGGACTTGATAGAAGACTGGGAGAACTCACTAAGAACTTCAACAAAGAGGTAGAAAATATTTTAAAATAACCAGAGTTCAAGCATACAATAATTGTAAACCTACTTTTTCAACTGTTAATTTTATGAAATATAAGTATAAAACCAAAAACTTGAAATGTAAAATACACTAGAGGGGATCAACAGTAGGTTGGTGAATGCAGAACACATCAACAAGAAAGAACCCAAGCTGAACAGCAACAAGTAAACAGATTTTTATTCCACTAAGCAGAAGTTTTTAAATGGAGATAGAGTAAGAGGTCTCTTAGACAACATCAAGCAAACAAATTTTCACATGATAAGGATCTCACAAGGAGAAGAGAAAGAAAACGTGGCAGAAAACTTTAAGAAATAATAGAAGAACTTCTTTAACCTAGAAAAAGAAGTAGACATCCAGGTTCAGGAAATGAAGAGAATTTCAAACAAGATGGACTCCAAAAAAGTCCACACCATAAAACATGATAATTAAAATGCCAAAGGTTAAAGATAAGAAGAACATTTAAAAGCTGCAAAAGAGAAGCAAAAAAATTATGTGCAAGTTTTCAGCTGATTTTCCAGTGGAAACTTTGCAGGCCAGAAGGAAGTGACATAATATATTAAGAGTGCTGAAAGGAAAAACCTACAACCAACAATATTCTACCCAGTAAGATTATCATTCAGAATTAAAGGACAGATAAAGAATTTCCCATACAAAAAAAATTTAGAAGAGTTTATCACCATTAAGTCAGCATAATAAGAAATGTTAAAAGGACTCATTTAAGTAGAAAGGCCATAATTACTTATAAGAATATTATGAATAAAAAGATGCAAAATATAACATCATTTAGATAAAACATGGAGAAGGGAGTCAAAAAGAGTATTTTTAATGTGTTGAAACTTAAATGATGGTTACCGTAATAGAGAATAGATGACTATATACTTAGCATGATATATATGAACCTCGTGATAACTAAAAACCCAAACCCTACA
>NC_043712.1:58620625-58644718 GCF_006229205.1 Suricata suricatta
ATATATATATATATATATATATATATATATATATATATAATGGAATACTACGTGACAATGAGAAAGAATGAAATATGGCCATTTGTAGCAAAGTCGATGGGCCTTGAGGGTGTCATGCTAAGCGAAATAAGTCAGGTGGAGAAGGACAGATACCATATGTTTGCACTCATAGGTCTAGCAGGAGAACAGGAGAAACCTAATGAGGACCAGGGGGAGGGGAAGAGAAAAAGAGAATTGGGGAGAGAGATGGATGCAAAACCTGAGAGACTATTGAATACTGAAAACAAACTGAGGGTTGAAGGGGGAATGGCAGTGGTGGTGATGGAAGAGGGCACTTGTGGGGAAGAGCACTGGGTGTTATATGGAAACCAATTTGACAATAAACTATTTTTAAAAAGGAGAAAACAAAGAATTACTTTAAATGAAAATAGTTTAAATGTTACCATCAAAAGACATAGGTTGGAAAATTCATTAAAAAATCAAAACCCATCTATACACTGTCTACAAGAGACTCACTTTAGATATAAAGACATTCAAAAACTAAAGATGAAGAGATGGAAAAACATTTATGATGCAAAGGCAAATGCAAATGAAAAAAAAGCCAGAGTAACTATACTTCTATCAGACAAAATAGACATTAAAAACAAAGACTGTAATAAGAAATAAGTAAGGGTGTTACATACGGATAATGAAAACAATTCAACAAGAGGATATAACAATTGTTAATATCAATGCACCCAAATGAAAGCACTTAAGTACATAAAGCAAATATTAATGGACATAACAGAGAAATTAATGGTAATACAGTAACAGGGTACTTTAACACCCAGTGTACATCAATGGTAGATTATCCAGGCAGAAAATCAATAAGGAAACAGTGTCTTTGAAGGACAATTCAGATCAGATGGACATAGCAGATATATATAGAACATTCCATCCCAAACGACACAATACACATTCTTTTCTAGTGCATAAGGAACACTCTTCTGGGTAAATTGCATGTTAGGCCACAAAACAAGGCTCAAAAAATTTAAGAAGATTGACATGATAACATGCATGTTTTCCACCACAACAGTATAAAAATGGAAGTCAGTCACAAAACAAAACCAAACCAAACAAAACCAGAACACAAAAAACAAACAAAACCTATTGGAAAAAACATGAACACATGGAGGCTAAACAAAATGCTACCAAACAATAAATGGGTTAACAAAGAAATCATATAAGAAATTTAAAAAATCTATAGAAACTAATGTAAATGAAACAGAATAGTCTAAAATCTTTGGGACTCAGGGAAAGTAGCTTTAATAAGAAAATATATACAGTATAGACCTTCCTCAAGACACAAGAAAAAGCTCAAATAAACAATTTAACCTTACATCTAAAGAAACCAGAGGAAAAAAAAGAATAAAGCTCAAGTTTAGTAGAAGAAGGAAATAATAAAAATCAAAGCAGAAATAAATGACATAAAGACTGAAAAAAATAGAAAAGATTAATAAAACCAAGGACTGGTTCTTTGGAAAGATACATGATATTGATAAACTTTTAGCAAGACTTATCAAGAAATAAAAAGAGAAAGAACCTAAATAAATAAAATGAGAAACAGTAAAGGAGAAATAAAACTTACACCACAGAAATACAAATTATTATAAGACTATTACAAAAAATTACATGCCAATAAATTGGAGAACCAAGAAGAAATGATAAATTCCTTTTAAAACTAAGTGAGGACGAAAGAGAAAATCTGAACAGAACAAAACCAGAACTTTCCCTTTCGTATCAGAAACAAGGAATGCCACTTTTACCACTTCCACTTAGCATAATACTGAAAGTCCTAGCCTCGGTAATCACGCAAGAACAAAATAAGAGGCATTTGTATTACTAAGGAAGAAGCTAACCTGTCAGTATTTGAAGATGACATGATACTATACAAAGAAAATCCTGAAGACTCCATCAGAAAACTATGAGAAATAATAAATGAATTCAGTAAAGTTGCAAGACACAAAATTAATACTCAGAAACCAGCATTTCTATACACTAATGACAAAGTAACAGAAAGAAAAATTAAGAAAATAGTTCCATTTATAAATGCACCTAAAATAATGATACTTCATAAACTCAACCACGAGGTTCCCATTCTCTCTGTCAATTCTCCCTTTATGTCTTCAACAGGCTAGTATATACATAAATCCTAGGAAATAACAAATTATGGTTAATTCTTTTAAAAGTCACTTTATTCAGAAGAGCACCTATAATAAAAATCAGGTTTTTATGGTAAGATACAATCTTTAATAAAACAAGGAGCCTTTCACCTATGAAAATTCCTCTGGGTAGACCCACAGCCTACCTAGTGTCTTCCATTCAATGTCAGCTCTATTCTTTATCTTGGACATAAGACTTTTGTTTAATCTCAAAGGCTATTTTCCAACCTATCATGTGAAGGCAGCCAAGGACTAGATAGCCCCAAGATTTCCCTCTCTTACCTTGACCAGGAAGGCCCCTTGCATACATCTATACCTGCCTTCATAGGCATAGAATGATAACCTGAAATTTTAGCATTATAATAAATAGAGCCTATTTGGCAATGTGGCTATAAATAGGGTACTTTAGAACCCAAAGTGCATTTAACCTGCTTATGTCAAAATAGACTAAGAAAGGAGGGTGTATTATTATAGCAGAAGCAAGTTAACGAGTTTTGTTTGCCAGTAAAATCAGGGCATAATATACTTAACACGCTTCCTGGTGCTGGAGCATAAATTAACCATCACTTCTGAGCAGCACATAAAGGGCTTTCCCTCGTCACTATTACTGAAGCCTAAGAGCTCACATAGCTCAACATTGCAGAAAAGGAGTTAGTAATCTAATCTGTATTTTCTTGTGATGCTTGTAGTCGCTGGGTAGCATGGATGTAGATGTGACTCTGAAGTCTTCAGTTGATACGTCTAGGTGGAAGAGAGGGCATAGGTGAGCAGATCAGACACTGAGTAAATCAAAGTGGGGCTTCTGAATACAAGGAAGATGTATCAGATGGCTCTAGGCAGCCACAATGAGTAGATCTAGGAGGTCAGGGTAGAGCAAAAGATGAAAGAATTTTTACAGATCAGAGCTGTCCAAAGAAGAATTAACCTTCACTGGAACTATTATAGCAGAAAGTGATTGGCCACTTGGTCAAAGTTGTTAGATTGGTTATGGGTACTGGAAGGGGTGGCCAAAGTAAGACAGGTAGCCTGCATGTTCACTCATAGTTCCTTCTATATTCATGTGCTCTAATAAATCAACTTCTCTCAGATTACAAATTAAGTCGCAGTCCACATGGAAGAGCTTATTCCTATTCATTCAGGAAAATATGTCCATTTTGTTCATAGTCCCAAATAAGTTCAGAATTCCCTCATCTAGCAACTAGGCAAAGGCAGGGACTTCAACTGCTCTTACACTGAAGAATTTGGAATATTTTCATCTTTAAATTAGATTGGAGTTGCCTCTGCTTGCATTATGAAAAGGGCTAAATTTGGGGAGATCTTTTGAATTATATATGCTCTTTTGAATGTACTAGGGATGTTTATTACACAAAGAAATCCTGGAAAAAAAATAACCAGGATTGAAAAAGCCACAATTTAAAAGAGCAACTAGTTTATAAAAGATCCAACTCCAGAACTCTGCCAAATGGTGCCAGAGCTACTGGGACTCTCTCTGGGTCAAAGCAGCTAGCTAGTGCCACAGTTTACATTCTCCCTCTACCTGAGAGGACAGATGGGAGGAGGGTCCAGATGCCATAGCCAGCTTGTCACCTCAAAGTCCTTAGCCCATACCAGATGCAGGTACAACTGGGACATAGTTGTGATTTAAAAAAAGCAACTAGGGGTGCCTGGGTGGCTCAGTTGGTTAAGGCTCTGACTTCGGCTCAGGTCAGATCTCACGTTCCTGGGTTCAAGCCCCGCATCAGGCTCTGTGCTGACAGCTGGCTCAGAGCCTGGAGCCTGCTTCAGATTCTGTGTCTCCTTCTCTCTGTGCTTCTCCCCCTCTCATGCTCTGTATCAAAAATAAATAAAATATTTTTTAAAAAGCAACTAACCTATTAAAAAAATCCAGCACTGGAACTTTGCTAAATGGCAGGGTTGGGGGTAGGGATGATTGCTGGAAATCTCTCTGGGTTGGAAGAGCTGGTGAAAATCTCAGTTTATGTTCCCCTTCCACCTTCAAAATGTGAAAAGGAACAGGGTCCCAGCACTCTAACCAACCTTTTGCCTTAGTGAGCCCAGGGCCATTAGCCCACACTACCCAAGCTGTAGCACTAACGAAGCCTCAAGGCAGTACACACCAAGACACCACTGACCAGGGCACACTACAGCTACAGTCTTTGAGCCAAGGCAGTCCCACCACAAAACACCCCAGAACACCCCAGGACCACACACACTTTAGCTTCAGTTTCCTAGGGTACTCCCAATGAGGAGTTCTCTAAAACCTCCTGGCTGACACTTGCTTTGTCTCTAGTGACCCCACCAGGGCACCTCTTATACTGAGCATCTCGGAATGCCTGGCTTACACTCATTTCTGTTTCAGTTTTCCTGTCAGAGCACCCTTTGTATGGAGAGCCATGGAGAGACACTCCACCTTCAGCTGTCCTGTCAGGATAGTCTTTGCTCAGATAGCCCAAGGATTGCACCAGGCTATGCCAAGTACAGCCTTAACTGTCCTGCCAGGACACCCTCGGTATGAAGAAAACTGGAACTACTCCTGCCCATGCCCACTTTAGGTACTGCTGTCCTGTCAGGGTGCCCCCTACACATAGCACCCTTGTCCTTTCCTACACCCTGTGTCCTCCTCAACTACTCTGCCAGGACACCTCTGGCAGAGAGTAGGAATGCTGATTCACATTCACTTCAGTTTCAGCTATCCTGCCAGGACACTCTCTGTGAGGAGAGCTCAGGGACCACAATGACACATGCTCTGCAACTTTAGCTGTCCTACCAGTCACCCTCTGCACAAAGAGACCCAGAATCTTCAGTTTCAACCGTCCTATGAGAGTGTGTTCTGTACATAGAGACTTGGGAACTCCCCAGCCTGCATACACTTCAGCCTCAGTTGTCCTAGCAGGGCACTTTCTGCATGTAGTGCCCATGCCCGCCTGACTTCTAGCCATCCTACCAGGGAAGTTCCAGGACAACTCCCAACCCTCAGCACATGCCAGTCGCAGCTTGAGCCTGCCATCAAAAGTCATCAAGTACACAAGGGCTACACAAAGGACAAGACCATTCCTTTAAGTTTAGGAGAAGTATTTATTTCATTTATTTCATAAAAACAAACATACTAAGAAAAATGGAGACAGAAGAATATGCTCAACAACAACAACAAAAAAGAACAAGAACAAAAACCTCAGGAAAAGAATTGAGATGGAGATAAGCAGTATGCCTGGTAAAGAATTTAAAGTACCCTTCACAAGTTGATGGACATTTAGGCTTTTTCCATAATTTAGCTATTGTCGAAAGTGTTACTATGAACACTGAGGTACATGTGCCCTTATGAATCAGCACTCCTGTATCCTCTGGATAACTTGCAAATCCTGAACCCAGGGCTATTCCTGGGTCCTAAGGTAGTTCTATTTTTAATTTTTTGAGGACCCTCCACACAGTTTTCCAGTGTCTGCATCAGTTTGTATCCCCACCAACAGTGCAAGAGGGTTCCCATTTCTCCAAATCCTCACTAGCATCTGTTTCTTGAGTTATTAATTTTACCCACTCTGACTGGTGTGAGGTGGTGCCTCAGTGTGTTTTTGATTTGTATTTCCCTGATGATGAGTGAGGAATACTACTTGGCAATGAGAAAGAATAAAATTCTGCCATTTGTAGCAACATGGATGGAACTCAAGGGTATTATGCTAAGTGAAACAAATCAGTCTGAGAAAGACAGATACCATGTTTTCCCTCATATGTATGTAGAACTTGAGAAATTTAACAGAAGACCTTAGGGGGAAGGGAAGGGGAAAAATAGTTACAAACAGAGAGGGAGGGAGCCAAACAATAAGAGACTCTTAAATACAGAGAACAAACTGAAGGTTGATGGGGGTGGGGGGATGGGTGTTGGGCATTGAGGAGGGCACTTGTTGGAATGAGCACTGGCAAGAGCCAAGATGGCTGAGAGGAAGGGAGCTCTGTTAACTTCGTCTGCCCCATCTATCGAACTGAGAAGCACATTACTCTTATCTGCAAGAGTGGAAGGAGAAAATATAGACTCCAGAAAGAAGACAACCTCAAATATGCCTGAGTGAGTGAGTGCGAACTGGGGAGACTGGAAAATGGGCCAGCCCGAGAGGGGCAGGGGAGTGGGAACCCCAGCCCAACACGGGGAATGCGTGCAGAGCCCCTGAGAGACAAAGAGAAGAGAAAGAGAAACTGAACACGATCACAGTACTGTCTCTAGAGAAGAGATAAAGAATGTTTAACCCTGCTTGGAAAGAAAAACTCTCACTCCATATATAACTACTGGGCAGTGCGAATCCCGAACCCAGGTGGCACAAGGGAAAAAAGAGCTTCCAGCCCTGGGCCATCCCTGCGGGGAGTTGGTGGCCAAGGTGGCAGTGACCCCAGGGCCACACACTTCAGCCTCAGCTGCGGAAGTGGGAGCACACACCTCACTTCCATGATGCATCTCATCCCCAACATTGGCTGCGTGAATCCCAAATCCCAGGTGCCAACAGGGAAAAAATAGCCTCCACCCCTACTCAATCCCAGCAGGGAGTTGGCTGTGGTGGAGGTGGGGGCACGCTTCGGCTGCAGGAGCTCGCAGCTCATTTCCAGCAGCTCCAAGGACCTCGGGCAGCAACAGCACAAATCCCAGCCAACGCCTAGAGAAACTGCTCCCTCCCCCATGAGATTCTGGCTAAGAAGCCAGCCACCAAAGCAAGTACATCTCATCTGTGGTAGCATAAAAGTGTATGGACTAGGATTTTGAAGTGAGGCAGGCTTGGAAAATACAACTTGGCTCAGCTGTGGCACAAGGAGATCAGACTCATTAGAGTGGCTTACTGAGCTTAGTTCCAGCAGAGCTTGGAGCCCCACCATTCTACTCTCTGCAGCCACCAAGGCAGGGCCTGAGAGCAGCCCCCTAGACCTACTACACCAAACCACGCCTATCCGCAAGGGGGAGATGCTGCTGCTTTTTTTCTTTTCTTTTTCTTTTTTTGGACTTATTTATTATTATTATTACTTTTTTTACTTAAAATTTTTTTTAATTTTTACTCTTTATTTTCCTTTCTCCTTTCTCACTCTTTTTTTTTCTCTTTTTTTTCCTTTCTTGCAATCCAGATATATTCTCCCATATCTCATTCTTATCTCTCCCCTCAACTGGTCATATACTTTTAGACTGTCCATTGTCCTTTTGTTGTCTCTGTCCCCCTTTATTTTTTTCTTCTCTTCTTTTCTTCTCTTTCCTCTCCATTTTCTTTCCATCCTTTCCCCCTTTTAATTTGTTTGTTTTTTTGATTTGTCTGTGTGTTTGTGTGCTTCTGTTCCCTCTGTGTTTATCTGTCTGTTTTCCTTCTTAGGGCTACCCCAAGAAACAAGCCAAAGTGTGCATGACAGCAAGTCCCAAATATTGCTGAGCAGGGAAATAAAATATTCAAAGGCACAACAAGAGAAACTGAGAAACACCATTAATAGAATATTTCCTGAAACGACAGGCCCTGGACAGTCAATAGCCTCCTTTAACAGAGCAATATCAACAGGTGCACACTGCACAAGGAGCTTATTAAGACTGACAAGGGACAGAAAACTAGCCAAAATGAAAAAACGAAGGAACTCTCCCCTGAAGAACCTCCAGGAAGAAGTCACAGCCACAGAACTGCTCAACACAGACCTAAATAACATCACCGAACAAGAATTTTAAAAACTTGTCATAAAATTAATTGCTGGGGTTGAAAAAAGCATCAAAGAAGCAACTGAGACAATGACTAAGAACTTTGAAAATAAGTGTGACGGGAATGAGCACTGGATGGTGTATGTAAGTGATGAGTCACAGGAATCTACCTCCAAAACCAAGAGCACACTGTATACACTGTATGTTAGCCAACTTGATAATAAATTATCTTTTAAAAAATTAGAAAATAAAATGAAATACAGATTACTAAAAAATAAAATAATGATGATAAAGGTGTTCACAAGCTGGAAAGAAAAGTGGATGTAGTCAGTGAGACATTAAACTAAGATATGGAAAATATAAAAATCCTATATAGTTTGGAGAATACAATAACTTAAATGGAAAAAATACACTAGTGGAAATCAATAGTAGATTAGCGGATTAGTAGAAAATGGATTAGTGATCCAGAAGACAGAGTAATGGAAAGGACCCAAGCTGGACAGCAAAAAGTAAACAGAAATTTTAAACATGAGGGTAGATTAAGGGATCTCTTAGACAACATTAACCAAACAAGCATTCACATTATAGGGATCCCACAAGGAAAAGAGAGAGAAAGAGGCAGAAAACTTATTTGATAAATAATAGCTGAAAGTTTCCCTAACCTAAGGAAGGAAATAGACATCCAGTTATAGGAACCACAGAGGGTCCAAATACAATGGACCCCCCCCCAATCAACACCATGAAACATAATTAAAATGTCAAAAATTAAGGAGAGAATTTAAAAGCAGAACAAAAAAGAGGAACAAAAAGTTATGTACAAGGAAACCGCATAAGGTTTTCAGATGATTTTTCAGGAAAAACTTTGCAGGCGAGAAAGGACTAGCATGATATATTAAAAGTGTTAAAAAAAGAGAGACCTAATGGAGAACCAGGGGGAGCGGAGGAGGGAGAGAGAGATGGGGAGAGAGAGGGATGCAAAACTTGAGAGACTATTGAATGCTGAGAATGAACTGAGTGTTGAAGGGGAAGGGGGAGGGAGGAAAAGAGGTAGTGGTGGTGGTGGAGGGCACTTAAGGGGAAGAGCACTGGGTGTTGTATGGAAAACAATTTGACAATAAAATATTATGGGAAAAAAAAGTGTTGAAAGGAAAAACCTACATCTAAAAATATTCTACACAGCAAGATGATCATTCAGAATTGAAAAAGATATAAAGAATTTTCCACACAGAGTTGAAGAAGCTTATCACCACTAAATGGGCCTAATAATAAATGTTAAAACGACCTATTTAAATGGAAAAAAAGGCCATCATTAACATTAGAAAATTATGAATGAACAAAAAGTTGCTGTGATGACCCTTGGAGAAAAAGGAACACTCTTGCACTGCTGGTGGGAATGCAGACTGTTGCAACCCACTGTGGTAAGGAGTAGGGAGGTTCCTTAAAAATTTTAAAACAGAACTACCTTATGATCCAGTAACTGTGCTACTGGGTTTTTACTGAAAGAATAGAAAAAGACTAATTCAAAAGGATATAGTACCCCTGTGTCTACAGCAGCATTATTTACAATAGCCAAATTTGAAGCAGCCCATGTCTGTCAGTAGATAAATGGATAAAGAAGATGTGAGATATCTATCTATCTATCTATCTATCTATCTATCTATCTATCTATCATCTATCATCTATCTATCTATCTATCTATCTATCATCTATTTATCTATGATAGAATATTATTCAGACATAAAAGGAATAAAATCTTGTCATTTGTAATGACATGGATGGAGGTAATGTATAATGCTAAGTTAAATAAGGCAGTCAGAGAAATACAAATACTATATAGTTTCACTCATATGTAAAATTTAAGAAATAAAACAAATGAGGGAAGGGGAAAAAAGAGAGGGACAAGATAAGAAACAGACTCTTGACTACTAAGAACAAACTGGTGGTTCCTAAATGGGAGGTAGATGGGCAGATGAGGGAAATTGGTGGCAGAATTAAGGAGTACAATTGCTGTGATGAGCACTGGGTGATGTATGGAATTGTTGAATCACTATATTGTACACTTGAAACTAATATAACACTGTATGTTAACTACACTGTAATCAAAAATTTTTTCAAAAAGCTTCTAACATCTATAAAATAAATTAATTAAATAAAACAATCTTAAAATAATACAACCGAAAAAAGTATGAATAAAATGATATAAAATGAGACAGCATATATGTTAAATGTGGAGGAGGAAATTTAAAACAAAACATTTTTTTTCAGAATTGAACTTAAATTACCATCAACTTAATGCAGATTGCTCTATACTTAGAATGATATATATGAGTCTCATGGTAACCACAAACCCAAAACCTATTATAGATACACAAAAAATAAAGAGAAAGAAAATCAAACATAACATTACAAAAAGCACCCAACCACAAAAAAAGTAAATAAAATAAGAGAGCTAATAAACGAGGGAAAAGAGAATTACAAAAATTACCAGAAAACAATTAACAAAATGGCAGTACATACATACATATCAAAAATTACTTTATTGTTTTTAAATAGTTTATTGCCAAATTAGGTTCCATACAACACCCAGTGCTCTTCCCCACAAGTGCCCTCCTCCATCACCACCACCTCTTTTCCCCCCTCCCTCTTCCCCTTCAACCCTCAGTTCATTTTCAGTATTCAATAGTCTCTCAAGTTTTACATCCCTCTCTCTCCCCAACTTTCTTTTCCTCTTCCCCTCCCCCTGGTTCAAAAATTACTTTAAATGTAAATGGTCTAAATGTTACAATCAAAATATACAGGGTAGTGTAATGAATAAAACAAAACAAAGAAACAACCAAGATTCATTTTTTATGCTGCTACAAGAAGTTCACTTCAGATCTAAAGGCATATATAGGCTACAAGTAAAAGGATGAAAAGTGATATTTCATTCAAATAAAAGTAAAAAAAAAAAGCTGGGGTAGCAATACTTACCAGAAAAATAGACTTTAAAACAAAGACTGTAACAAGGGACAAAGAACGATATTACGTAATGATAAAGCAAACAATCTAACAAGAGAATGTAACAATTGTAAATATCTATGCACCCAAGATGGGAGCTCCTAAATATATAAAGCATATATTAACAGACATAAAGGGAGAAATTGATGGTAATAGAATAATAGTAGGTGACACTAAGATTCCACTTACATCAATGGATAGGACATCCAGGCAGAAAATCAATAGGAAATAATGTCTTCAGACAACACATTAGATCAGATGGACATAACATTTTTGCAAAACATTAAATCCCTAAACAACAGAATACATATTTGTTTCATGTGCACATGGAACATTCTTCAGGATAGATTAGGCCACAAAACAAGTCTCAATAAGTTTAAGACTGAAATCATATCAAGCATCCCTTTTGATCTCAAGGGTATGAAATTAGAAATCACTCGCAAAAAAAGAAAAGAAAAGAACAGAGCAGAAAAGAAATACTACAAACACACAGAGGCTAAACAACACATTTCCAAACAACAAATGTGTTAACAAAGAAACCAAAGGAGAAAAAAAATCCATGGAGACAAATATAAATGAAAACAGCATGGTCCAAAATCTTTGGCACTCAGGGAGAACATTTTTAAGAAGGAAGCAATACAGGTTTACTTTAAGAAACAAGATATAGCTCAAATAGTCATCAAACAATATGGTACTGGCACAAAAATAGACATATAGATCAGTGGAACAGAATAGAGATCCCAGAAATGATCCCACATTTATATAGTCAATTAGTCTCTAACGAAGGAGGCAAGAATATACAATGGGGAATACAGTCTCTTCAATAAATGGTGCTGGGAAAATGGGACAACTATATGCAAAAGAATGAAACTGGATCACTTCTTACACCATCTTATTCTTACAGAATAAACTCAAAATGAATGAAATACCTAAATGTGCAATCTGAAACTATAAAACTCCTAGAAGAGAACATTTATTTTGACATCAGCTATAGAAGCATTTTTCTAAATGGGTTTTCTAAGATAGGGAAACAAAACAATAAAACAAAAAAAACAAAAAACAAAACAAAAAATAAATTATGGGGACTACATAAAATTAAAAAGCTATCACACAACAAAGGAAACAAGCAACATAAGAGAAAAACAAACTATTGAATGGGAGAAGATATTTGCAAAGGATGTATCTGATAAGAGGTTAATATTCAAAATGCATAAAGACCTACAGCTCAACCTTAAAAAAGCAAACAATCCAATTAAAAATGGGCAGAAGTCTAGATCAGAAAAAGAATACATAGAGATGGGCAACAGACATGAACAGATGCTCAGTATCACAATTATCAAGGAAATACAAGTCAAAAGAGCAGTAAGATATCATCTGATACCATGAAAATGTCTAGAATAAAAAAGACAAGAAATAACAAGTGTTGGTGAAGATGTGGACAAAAAGGAACACTTGCACAATGTTGGTGGGAATACAACTTGGTGCAGCTGCTATGGAAAACTGTATGGGGTTTTATTAAAAAATTAAAAATAGAAATACCATATTATCCAGTAATTCCACTAATGGGTATTACCCAAAGTAATTAAAACACTAATTTGAAAAGATGTATGCATCTCTATGTTTATCGCAGCATTAATTACAATAGCCAAAATATGAACCCATTGATAGATGAATGGATAAAGAAGTGGTGTGTGGTTGTTTATATAATAAAATATTAGTCATAAAAGGTGAGATCTTGCCATTTGCAATAACATGAATGGAGCTAGAAAGAATTCTGCTAAGAGAGACACAAATACCATATGATTTCACTTATATGAATAAAAAAAACAAGTCAGATCTATAAATACAGAGAACAAACTGATGGTGCCAGAGGGAAAAGGGTACGGGGTTGGACAAAATGGGTGAGAAAAAGTGGGAGATACAGGGTTCCACTTACAGAACAAAGAAGTCATGGTAGTAAAAGTTACAGCATAGGAAATACAATCAATGGTATTGTAATAACACTGTATTGGTGACGAATAGTAGCTACATTAGTGGTGAGCACTAGATAAGACAGAGAAGTTGAATCACTATGCTGTATACCTGAAACTAATATAACAGCATGTATCAAGTATACCCAAATAGAAAAATAGGGAGTCAAACTCTTTACAATTATAGTGGACACTTGCTGCCTTGGCTTTGTCAACTCACATTTATACTTCTTCCTGGGTTTGGAGAATTTACCATAAGATGAGTCTTACACAGAAGGAGAGGTTTGCCTTTCAGTGCCTGGGAACCAAAAAGTCCAGACAATGGGTCTCTCTGAAGCCTACAAGTTTGAATTCAGTCAGAGATCATAGTTAATATTCAGTGCTAGCAAGGGGCGCCTGAATGGCCCAGTTGGATAAGCATCTGACTTCAGCTCAGGTCATGATCTCACAGTTTGTGGGTTTGAGTCCCAGATCTGGCTCTGTGCTGACAGCTAAGAGCCTGGAGTCTGCTTAGGATTCTGTGTCTCCCTCTCTCTCTGCCCCTTCCCCACTCCCCAAAATAAAATAGAAACATTAAAAAAATATTCAGTGTTAGTAAGAGCAGAAATACCAGTGGTGGCAACCAACAGTAGTGGTTGTGATTGCTTAATCAAACTTTTCTTTTATAGTTTTTGGCAAAGGAGGCAATCTGCCTCCGTTCTTTTCTATTTAAAAGTTTTGTTCATCCATTTTCCTACAAAGGGCCATATGTCATTCCCTCTCATTGCTGAGTGAAGTAAGCCAGGCAGAGAAGGACAGAAACCATATGTTTGCACTCATAGGTCTAGCAGGAAAACAAGAGAGACCTAATGGAGAACCAGGGGGAGCGGAGGAGGGAGAGAGAGTTGGGGAGAGAGAGGGATGCAAAACTTGAGAGACTATTGAATGCTGAGAATGAACTGAGGGTTGAAGGGGAAGGGGAGGGGGGAAGACAGGTGGTGGTGATGGTGGAGGGCACTTAAGGGGAAGAGCACTGGGTGTTGTATGGAAAACAATTTGACAATAAAATATTATGGAAAAACAACAACAACAACAAAAGTTTTGTTCTCCAGACTTTCTATCTGTGTATGAGCCAGATCACATCTCTACACAAATTCTTCTTACTTACACTACCGAAAGTAAATTTCTGTTGTTTGCAAAGAAGAATCCTGAGCGGTTGATGTGTCACACACATGCACATGTGCACGCACAAATACATGTACATACACATACTATGAACAGAAATAATATACTTATAGAGTAAGCATAATGATAGATCAAGGCAATAGACTAACTTTGGCCTTTCAACAAGTCCGTAGTATACTGTTTAATAATTGCAGTGACTATATCTTAGAGATCTAAAAAGGAAATTTACTAGCAGAAAATTCTAAGCTCCTTATTTTGCATTCAGCAATTTAAAAAAATCTATATTGAAACTATTGACCACAAGTCATAATTGTAATTAGTGATAAATTTTTAGAAAATAAGAAGTTTGATGACACACATACCTTTGAGAATCCAAAGAACTGGGTCTATGAATATCCTGATGGAGACACATATAAACATCGCCTATATCTTGACAATATGAGATTTAGTTTATAGCCAATTTGTTTTCCAAGTATGACCAGACACTTTCCTGTGACATTATGCTCTTTAAGTACATGTTTTATTGTTATTTCTTATAGAGTATAATCCTTAACCTTGAGGCAACAATTACTGCAAAAATGTTTTTTATATTTGTTATTGGATATTGTATTTACTTTCTTTATGTTGTTAGAGGAAAATGTATTTGTTAGAATATGTTTGTTGTAGAAAATTGACTGTAGTCATCGAAGTTGTAATGTCTACATCTGTTCTGGGATGATTTTCTCATTATAAATGATTGTGCTAACTTTATGTCCTACACACATATAAATGTCATGAAGTTACTCCCTAGTCAAAGAGCATTATGACTCTTCTCTCAGCTTTATGCCTGCATCCCAGTTTCAAAAAACTAAGCTTGTAGTTCTAAAAGACTTATTTATAAAGGCAATGAGAAGCTACTTTTAACCACAGAAGAAAATAGAAGTTGTCCCATGCTCTCTAACTATAAATAGTGAAAAGGTAAACATATCTATACATGGACATAACTCTAATGGTCTTATCTGAAATTAGATACCAATACTTCTGAAAACGTATATTTCTGATATGCTACAGAGAAGAGCAAAATTCACCTTGGGATGACAGATGTTTTTTGAATTGCTACTCTATTGGGTTTTTATGTTATCAAATGTAAAGTCAAGCTCCTATTCTAGAATACATAATGAGTGTGAAGAAAGTTGTCTCTAAATTATGTTACTTGATAGCCATTGGCTACTGGAGACAAAATGGGCTAATTTTCTTTTCTCTGAAACTGATTATTTGCTTACCATGTCTATTTCCTTTTCTTCCCAGACATATATCTAGGCCGAGTCTCCCAATTTTCCTTGTAGGTAGGTATGGCCATAGGTCTGAATTCTAACCAATGGAAGATGAAAGAGTTCTGTTTCTGGCTTGGTGTGTAAATAACCCCCAGATCTTATCCCCTGTGCTTCTACTCCTTTCTCTAGCTCAATGCAGATGAGCACATTATCCTTGGAAGCCATATGATGAATATTGCAGAGTCTCAATAAAAATTTGTATATTAAAAGGAGGTGGCCCCTGAAACCTGGAGAAATTAGGATCCCTGAGTTATATAGCTGTACAAATGGGCAAAATAATATTTCAGAGTACATACTACAACACTAACTCAACACTAACTCACAGCCTGACTCATCATAGTTGCAGACCTCTGACCACATGGCAGATAAAAGGGAATCTTCAAAGTACAGACAGCCCTCAAAAAGAAGCCACATTCTAAGCTTCTAAGTTTAAAAGACATCATGGTGTGAATTGGAAGTGTTTTGCACAGAAATACCAACAGGGTAACATTATTTTCTTTCTGCCCCACCTGTGCTTATAAATCCTCTGAGCTGCAGATATGGAAGTGCAAAGTGTATAAGAAGGGAGGCCACAAAGGAACGTTTTTTGCCCACCATTCCTTTTATGTGCAAATAGAAGATATTGAGAATAAAAGACATCCCGGAAGTTTGGGTACTTCTAGAGTGGGGAGACTGTTATCCTGCTTCCTTTATGGAATGTTTTTAGTCTTTTGTTTGGTTTTTTTTTTCTTGTTTTTTTTTTTAAATTTTTAATGTTTTTTAATTTATTTTTGAGAGACAGAGAGAGATAGCAGGAGCAGGGGAGGGTCAGAGACAGAGGGAGATACAGAATTCGAAGCAGGCTCCAGGCTGAGTCGGCACAGACCCTGACACGGGGCTTGAACCCAGGAACCCTGAGACCATGACCTGAGCCAAAGTCGGACGCTTAACAGACTGAGCCACCCAGGCGCCCCTCTTGTTTTTTTTTTAAGAGATAAAGTTGGCAAATATTTCCCACAGTACTGCCCTAGTTATGATAGAGATCAATAGAGATGGTGGCAGGCAAATTTTGGCCTAAGATGAGCATCTTTTATTTTCCTTAAGTTAAAAAGAGACACAGAGAGGTCCACTGTACCCAGGAGTACAGAACTTTGTTGGGAGAAAGCCTGTGGGTCTGTCTAGGGATTCCCTTGACTATACCAGGGAAGACTCCACATCAGAATGTATGAGTACACTACCCAAGCTGGAGACTGAAGGAGGACACAGCTGTGGTTTATGAAAAATTGCCAACATCAGAGAACTGAGTGAGTACTGAATGAACATCTGCAACCTGCTCAGTCACTAACTTCTGAAGGAAGCATTTGGGCATCCCCAGGGGCAAAACACATGCTGCGTCAGAGAATCATCAATGACTGAAAAGAGATAAAACCAAGAAATAAACCAGTCCCTCACCAGCATCATTACTGGGCTGTTGGCAATGCCATTTAAAACTCCGGATAAGGCTAGAGGAGATTCTGAGGGAGGAAGAAAGAGGAAACTGATTAGAACTGAATCATAAATTAGAAACAATTGACTTATTGTAGAATCAGCTTTAAAAAAACCAAATGATTTAATATTTTATACTATTAAGAGAAATGGAGGTTGGCCAGGTGATAGTTCTTTTGAAAAGAATGTTAATTTTGTGATGCAAGGGATAAATCTCCTTCTTAATGGCAATGAGCTGTGTTAGATAACAAATGGGTGATATAATTATAAATTTATCTGCATATAGGAAATTTTCTACAATCTTAGGTTAAAGCCAGATTATAAGTAATGTGTGCATTGTGTGTGTGTGTATATGTGTGTGCATGCATGTAGTGATCAGCGTGAAGATATGCAGAAGGGAACAGTGGAGAGAAGATAGGTATCTTAAACTCAGGCATTCAAAATTGCCCAATCCTAGAATGGGTAGACAAATGAGGAAGTCAAATTTTAATCTTCTTTCCTTTCTCTTATTCTCTATTTTTCTCTCATCCTCCTTTTTTATTTCTCAAGAAGAAAGACAGCTAGAAACCATTCCAATAGTTGAGCATATACTACCTCCCTCCTCTACCATCTGTTCTACTAGATGACTTTTTACCTACCTAGATTCCTTGCAACATTTTTATGGTTTCATGCCCAAGGATACTACTGGTGATTTCACTTGTTTTCAATGTAATCTCACAAAGCCATACAAGCTACACCTGAATGGATCCCCAATTAGGCACTCCCATCAGAAGAAAACATATTATTTCCTCAGCTCAGGTTGAGGTCTTAACCATGAAATCCTGAGATGTTGCCACTTCGGGACATAACTGGCAGTGCCCAAAGAAGCATTGACAATTCTCTGATAGTAACTACCAAAACTTGGAAATCATCTCTGAGACACTTCACCAAGGGAACTGCATAACAGGGCTTTAATTGAGAAGAAAAGGGGCTCCATCTCCTCAAGCCTTTCACCCAAAGAAATGACAAGGAAATATAGAGAGGCAGAGTCAGTTCCAAAAAGATGTATGGAGCCAGACAGTAAAACAGGCAAGGAATAGCAATCTGTTCAAAAAAAATTCTTGTTATCAATAGGAATCTTTTCTGTCTCCTTAAAGCCCATCTGAGATGTCATCATGAAGTCATCCTGGGTCTCCTATTTAAAGTTTTCTAATTAGAATGTTTTCCTGCTGAATATCTTAGAGCATCTAACGTGTTAATAGGTTACCTCTTAACATTTAAATGCTAAGATGTCAAAACTGGAATGAGGGTGGGGAGAGAGGAAATATGCAGTTTTCTTAATCCCAAATTTATAGGACTGGAAAATATATATTCCCCAGAACTCCTCTTGCTGAAGTCTAGTGCTACAAGGTACATAGTTTGCAAAGTATTGATAAATATTAAGTTCCCAAGGGAAAAATATCCAAAAGCTTGATTGCAGCATTTCCCAAAGAACGTCTCTTAGAATTTTATTCATGCATAGCATTGAATGGGCAAAAGGATCCCATGCTTAAATAGGTTTAAGGAATTGCCCTTGCTAGCAGTTATTTGGATTTTGCCCACCTAAATACTTATTGATTAATCTACATCTTTTTATCTTATTTTATCTTTGTAATATAATAACTTGTGCTTGTACTTGCAGCAGAAGAGGTTTTACATATGATTCATTCCTATTGCTCTTCTCCCCTGAGAACACCTGGAACACAGAAGGTGTTCAATAAATGTTTGATGAAGAAAAGAACACAGGATAACATGGGAACAATAGTTGACAACAGATAATAGTTTTGGATGGAAGAGAGGTATGACCTTTGTAGTAGTAGGAGGAGGAGAGTAGATGTAGTAGTCAGGAGAGCCATGTCACCCAAGACTGAGCCCAAACCCTTTTAAAAGCTACAATATGGTCTGCCACTGCCACTGAGATGTGTATTCCTCATATATCTAAAGAAAAAGAGTAAACCCTTTGAGATTAAATGATGTCCAGAGGCTAAAATCAGACTTCTTGGATGTTGTCCAAGGCTGGCCTAGTATGCAGGGTTTTTGCTTGAGGACTGGCAGCAATATCTCCTTTGTGGAGATAATTGATCCCTAGCCCAGTGAGCAGATGTTATTAGAAGGATGATGTGTGTAGCAAAGGAGTGCCCCAGGCTTTTGATAGCTTCTACCATGGTTTCAACAGGAAGCTAAAGAATCTGGCACCATTATCTGTTTGCCTGCATCATCCTTTTTTAAAGAAAACTACCTTACTTAACATGATAAACCTTTAAAGATAAAACTCTATCCCCTTCTCTCACTTGTCATGCCACTGTTCAAATATGGCTAAGAGAGAAGCAAAGAACAGTTTGTCTAGTTGGTGACTACTTTGCGTAGGAGACAAAATTATCCCAGTGTGCCCTTACTCCTGGTAAGCCTAGCTCACAAGTTGTTGTGAAGGGAAGAAAAGGCAGGATTGAGCAATTCTTTCATAAAGGCATTCCTTTGTTAATTTAGCAACAATTGATTACTAAATGCCTAGCATGTGTCAATAATTGTCAAGCTGACTCTTTAATATAAAGCTTGCTAACTCATACAAACCTTGAAACCCATAAAAAAAAACCTCTATGAGTACTTGCATTTTGCTTCTGGAAATTATATAGGTTTTGGCCAATAACTTTCTCTGTTATGCCCATTCCTTAGCTTTCTGGATCCTTATCTCCACTTTGACTCCATACCTCAGTTTCTACTATCCTTCTAACTAGTTGGTTTTCATATCAGTAGGCTTCTTCAGAGAAACAAAAGTAAATGAGACAAATATGAATAAGATTTATTTTAAGGAATTGACTCACCTAGTTGTAGGGGCTGACAACTCTGAAGTCTGACCAGCAGGCTGGAAACTCAGGAAAGATTTGATGTTGTCATCTTGATTTTGAAACCTTTATGGTAAGCCTGAAAGTTTGAAACCTAGGCAGGAGTAGACATTGCAATCTTGAGTCTGAAAGTTGTAGAGCAGCCAACAAGCTGCAAACTCAGAAGATTTCTGTTACTGTCTTAATGAAGATTACTTCTCCAGGAAATAGGTTTCTGGACTTAAAAGCTTTCAATTGATAGAATGAAGCCCACAAATGTAATAAAGGACAATCTCCTTTACTTCAAGCCAATTAATTGTAGATGTTAATTACAACTATAAAACACCTTCATAACAACATCTTGATTAGTGCTTGATAAAACAAGTGGATACCCTAAGCTTGCCATGTTGACATAAAATTTTAACCATCACATTTTGATATGGAATTTTGTCCTATTTTTCCCTGAGTTATAATGTAGGATGTGGCTTTCAGTTCCTGCATATTGACTCTATATCTTTAAACTATTACCTACATCAGGTTTGAATGAGGAGAGAATTGGAAAAACACAATGTATATATGAAAGAGATTTGGACCCAACCCTCAAGGATCTTCTGATGTAGGTGATGAGTCTAAGTCTCTATGGGTAGGTATATACACAATTTGAGTGGCATATTGGAAAGTGGGATTATTTCCATCTATCAGAGGGAAGATAAAAGGTAAGGAACTCATGCAGTTGAAATGCTGTATTGTGATGATGAATACATGATTTCAGGTGGATAAGTGTCAAGAAAATATTTTTATTTCCTCTTTGGGAAGAGGAAAGTAAAAGAGTGAAGACATGGGTGGAATACTATGGAGTCTAGTTGCTTGCTTATCTGAAGAGAAGGCGGAACAAGCAAGTAGACAGAGAGAAGATGGGGAAAGAGGACTGGGAATAGATTGAGATGGACTTTGGATTCCATAGTTAGTGGGTGTCACATTATCCCATAAGCAACGAAAAGGCAAAGACCTCACCCAAGACACAGACAGATTGTGAAAACTCCCAAATACAAGGTTTGAGAAGATGTGGGGTGATGGTTGATGTGACAAAGAGGAGAGGGGCTGGCCTTACCAGAAGCCTGCCCCATCTGATTTTCTGGGTTGAACTTCATTCCTGTATTAAGATAATCAGACATTAGTATCAGCTAGCACCTTCTCATAAGAGCCCCGTTCTCCTTTGCCAGGAGGCTAACGGCATCTAACCCAGTTTGTAGCTTGTCATCTCTTGGGATTTGCAGCTTCATCTGATCCACAACCTCATTAGCATTAGACACAAATGCTTTGGAATTTTTATGCCAGTGTAACCTTTCTTACTTCACAAGAGGTGAGTTTGAGTTTCTGACTTGCCCCTGATTTGCCCAGGAAACCTTTAGCTAATCAACTCAGCTGGTAGAAAGGAAGGTGACTTTTTCCTATGAATTAAGAATGGCATAGGGGTAGGGTTGGGGGGCTTTATTCACCATCTGGATTGGAGCTGATGTAGTTTAGATAAAAATTAATTACAATTTTCTCAGATATACATGGTTATGTAACTCAAGCAAGTACTTAAAACTTTTTCTTTAGATGAAATTATGTCTGGAGGTTAGAATCAAGGCTAATGCCAAGAGAGATTTTATGTTGCCTACTTAAGGAGTCACCGTGGAGCATTTTGAGTAATGTGAACTTCAGGAAGTTGACCCTGGGAACCAAGCACACATGGAGCAGCATATCTGGGGAATGGAGGAGTTCACTCTTGTCTAACCTGCTCCCTTTGTTCTGAGAGTCAAGATATGGACTAGGCACGTTGTTTATAAGCTTATAAACTGAGTCTAAATAGTTTAAGTCATTGAGATGCTTCAAGACCTTAATACCATTTTTCAACTTGCTTCAGAAGATCTCAGAGTGGTGGAATTGTAAGTTTGTTCCCAGCGAACACAGAATCTGCTTTTTTCCTTGATTTCTCACTCTTTCTCCATGTGCCTTGGGCAGCAACAGAGGGTAAAAAAAACATAAAGATGAGTACATCCCAATTTACAACATACTCTGCAATCTCCACAGTATGAGTAAGGTACATAATTTGACTATTTATCTCACTTCCTTAAAAAGAGCTCAAGAGGATGGGTGGAAGAATCAAGACTCCATCTAAATCTTCTGAAGACAATCCCACTTATTTCTATTTAATTTCCCTGCCACTAGAAAGGTAGTATTATTAAAGGAAAGGTACTAGGTGCAATTATGCCAAACAACTCTGCCTTCTCAATTCCTCAAGCAATATGATGCATTCTAAGGATAATTTAATAAGATGAAGAGGAAGCAGTATGACATCAAAACTGTGTAATTCATAGAAAAGTTCCTGAAAGGGAAACATCATTTTATGTGCTTAGTTTCTGACCAAAAAATAGTACAGGGCCCTCCTTATCTCTCTCATTCCTACTTTCTCTAATATTAGAACTCTGCTAAACATTTTCCCACCTTCTTTTTGTGGGATAGTCTCACAAGTGATTTATCTTAAATCCTATGTGTAAGTTACATTGAAAAATTACCATTTAATTTAGAATTACTAAAAGTTTCCATTGACCTTTCTTGCTTCATTTTGTACTCAAAGTTTAGATAAGACTTAGAAATACCAGTCCTACCACATGAACAATGATTTCAATGAGCCAATTAGATATGAATAAGGTTTCTTTTCTAAAAATTATCTCCACTTATGACACTTTGTTTCTGGTTTTTTCTTGGCTGGGTATAGTTTTCTTTCCCCCAAAAGGCAGTTTGTAAAGCCACCTTCCTTTAAATTGCAGTGTATGGGAAATGTGGGTAACCATTCCCCATTACTGGGTATATTAGATCATTACACTAAGGATGGCCAATGAATCACACCTTTGGGTGTATAATCCCTGTCAAGATAATCCATGCCTTTGTGTAATCCCCTAAAAGATCACTTAAAAAGAAAAGTCCAACATTAATTCAATTCCTCGGAGAAACAGATGCCAAGACAGATCAGATGTGGAAGATATTCATTGGGGGGAAAGACAGAATTGGGAGGGAACTGGAAGATCAGGAAGGACCATCCCAATATGATGTAGGTCTCACCTGTATAAAGGGAGGGGGCTAAGAAGGAGAATTGGATATGCTGCATATTGTTTTGGAAAAGTTTCAGTTTTGCTGCTGAGCAGTCCTGAGACAGGAGGCAAAGTTGCCTGTCTCACAGGAAAGGGTCTGCCTTCCTAAGGCTACCAAGCTCAGTAGTTGGCTCATGGGAAATGTGGCTTCCAAGTGAACAGGGCAGTGGACACAAAGCCATCAGCTTGGTCTGTGAGTCATTTTATTTCCCCCCAAACTGGAGATCTGAGTGTCCTCTTTTCATGGTCACCTCAGGTATGTACAATAGTTCTTGAACTTCATTTCCCAGTTCCTACCACCAGAGAAAGACTGGTACTTTCCCTTTAATTTCAGTTGAAATAATCTATAGGAAGGATCTAAATGGTTCAGCTGTGTTTAGTGGCAAAGTCTTTTCTAAATAAGCTTTGTCCAGACAGATGGTTGCATGTGCAGTCTCAGAGGCATGGCATGGGGAGTCCATCCCTATGTGGAGGGGGGATATCTTTCCTAGAGAAGACACATTATGAGCGAGGCAGTCACCCATGCTTGGAAGAAGAGGAACAAATAGACGTAGCCAGACATACCTCAGGTGTTATGATAACAACCTATAAGCCTCTGCCCATGTCCATAGTCCATGAAGATCCTAATTCAAAATAAAGCATTCCTTCTCCTCTAAGTGCATACTATTTCCCCTTATTACTTGATGATTTATATGAAGATTAAATTCAAGGAATTTAGAACACAGCTACTCTAGGGTGAGTGAATGTTCAAGAAGTGTTAGCTATAATTGCCTTTTTTACTATTATTAAATTTAGTGAGATGCATACCTATCTCCCTCACTAGATTACACATCTCTTACAATCAGGGACTATTTCCTGGACATTTTAGCAAACTGCAGAGCAAATCAGTCTTCCAATGAATGCCTAGTGAATTGAACTGAATTTGCTTTCAAGATTACTGTGAGGAGAAAGCATCTGAAATGCTGGAGAGCCCCCATACCCGACAACGTGTGAGCTTTTGTTCTGCTGTCAGATCTTAATTATCCACATGTAGAGTCTCTGCTTCCTGAATTAGCCATAGCACATGTTTAATCCCCTGTCACCAAAATGCTTCTGGGACTCTGCCTTGAATTGGGATCAGTTGGGAAGGGAAAAGTAATTTTAGTAATTAGCCCATGCAGAACATGATCAAAAAGGTTAATTTTCTACTCCCCAAAGCACACAATACACACAGAAATGCTTTTTATATTCTCCACTCTTTCCTCCCCTCTGCATTAGTATGAATGGTTGAGGGCTTCCTATAAACATCACAATTTTTGCTTAATCAATGAAAATGCTGAAAGTGATGATCTCTGGTTGGTAGGATTAGAGATAGTTT
>NC_043712.1:58644818-58646469 GCF_006229205.1 Suricata suricatta
TGTCCCAAAATTTGGTATTTGGTATTTGTAAATGTATTGTCCCAACATTTGGTATTTGTGACTGATTCTTTATTTAAGTTAAGGACATGTGGGGTGCCTGGGTGGCTCAGTCGGTTGAAGTGACTGTGGCTCAGGTTATGATCTCACAATCCGTGAGTTTGAGTCCTGCATCTAGCTCTGTGCTGACAGCTCAGAACCTGGAGCCTGCTTCAGATTCTGTCTCTCTCTCTACCCTCCCCCACTCATGCCCGGTCTGTCTCCAACTCTGAAAAATGTATAAACCTTTAAAAAATTAATAATGAATATGTTTCTGACATGATTGCTAAAAGAGAAAAAGACATCCCCACACACCTGCTCTGTCCCATCCTATGCTTTCTTTTTTAAAATCAATTTATGATTTTATGATTGGAGATAAGTATATATACATGACACTACCCTCACTATCTATGCCATAAACATAAACATAACCATCACATTTAAAAGGTTCTTCCCACTCTCTTTACACCTTCTGAAGGAAATGAAATTGACCCTCCCAAGGCTTGTTGATTTGAAATATTGTGGAGAACATCAATTTTACCCAGACAGAGACTAATAATAAAATAGAGATATGTGAGAAAATACTCCAGATCAGAGAAATTGCTTTATATACTGCAAGAAATTGCTTTATATACTGAGGCATTCAACAAAAAGATTGGAAAATTTCAGAAGAGAACAACTTCTTCCAATAGTAATAGTAATAACATGAACGTTTATTGAGTGATAGCCATGTGCCATGTGTCAGGAGCTGCCAGAAGAGCTGCCAGAAGAAAAGACACGTGCCTTGACCTGCAAGATCAGCCACCCGCACAGCTGAGATGCGTTATCACTCCTAGCACAGCAAGAGCTGCATTATCACCTTCGGCTGAGGCCTTCTTGTTTACCTCCCAAGCCTGCCTTGTTAGCCTCTTGGGCAGCGTGCTGATGCTGCAGTCCCCGCCCTTGTTTTCTAGCAACTAACTCACGTCAGCTGCCCGCCTTCTACCCCTTCTACCCTTTATAAGACATGCGTGGTCTCTCAATAAGGGGAGTGGCTCGATCAGAAACGCTGCCTGGTCTCCACTCTCTGTGCTCCCTGTCCTGCCCTATTCTTACTCCCTCCCTCAGGCTCAGGACCCGCGTCAGCTGACCAAGGTGGTAAACAGACAGCCATGCATTAGGCCAAGCATTTTACATCCATTATTTTACAAGATCCCGGTGAAGTGTCTACTATCATGCCTTTTGGCAGAGGAAAAAACTGAACTTTTGAAAGGTAAAGTGACATCCCTAAGATAATACAACTAGTAACTTACAGGGTCAGGTTTGTCTGGTTCAGGTACCTGAACATATACCATAACTAGTATAGGATAGAACTGCATAGACCTTGAATGCTTAATAAATATCACTAGCTTTGAACAAAGCAAATAACACAGTGAAGAAATGGGCAGAAGACATGAACAGACACTTCTCCAAAGAGGACATCCAGATGGCTTACAGGCACATGAAACTATGCTCAACATCACTCATCATCAGGGAAACACAAATCAAAACCACACTGAGATACCACCTCACACCAGTCAGAGTGGCTAAAATGAACAAATCAAGAGACCACAGATGCTGGCGAGGGTGTGGAGAG
>NC_043712.1:58646569-58650701 GCF_006229205.1 Suricata suricatta
GATAAGACTTGAGATCTAAGGGGTTTTCTGGGGACCTATATTTACAAGTTTTGTTTATATTTGGTTTCTTTATCAGCTTGGCTTAAAGTGGCATTAGTTTTCTAGAGCTGCCTTAACAAAATACCACAGAATGAGTGACTCATGCAACAGAAATGTGTTTTCTCATGTATTTCTCTTTAGGCTGGTAGTTCAGGATGGATTTTGTTTAACCTGAAGGCCATAATAGAATGATCTATTCCAGTCCTTTCTCCTTGGCTTATAGATGGTCACTCTCTCACTATTTTGTCTTCACATCCTTGTCCCATTGTGCCTCTGGTCTCTTCTTCCTATAGGAATACCACTCATATTGGATTAGGTCCCCAACTTAATGGCTTCATTTTATCTCAATCACCTCTTTAAAGACTCTATCTTCAAATATAGTTACATTCTAAAGTCCTGGGGATTAGGACTTCAACATATTAATTTTTGGAGGACATATTCAGCCTATAACATTGTCTTATAGAAATAATTAGGGAAGAGGACCTAGGTCTATGCAAGTGGTGCCCTGTGTAATTTCAGTTGTGCAATGCAGCAGCTGGTGGGGGTCACCATTCTGTGGGGTTGCCTCCAACTGTGTCCCTATCAGATCCCATCTGTGCATGACAAATCTACTGTGAACAGATGCTCTCTGTCAAATGAAACTCCTCCCCACACTTAAAGGGCATGTTGTGGAACCAAGCTGTCCAGTAGAGAGTATTTTCAGTACTAGATGCTGGGTAGTGGCCCAGGGCAAATAACTGTAATGCCATCACTCCTACATGCCCTTTTATAAAGTTAGTGTGGTCTACAGGAAGGTTGTTTGTGTTCACAGAAGCAGAATGACATGGCTAGAGAGAATCTTAGTCTAACAGAGAGACAGAAGATCAATACTATTCCAGAGTTATACCGGCTAGCACTGAACACTGACTGGCAACACTCCGTATTTTTATTCACACAGTGATTTGCTATGTTGTTTGGATTCTGCATCTTCCTTTTCTAATTTTTCTATCATATCTTGGGCTGATTTGAGATAAGTTTTAGAAAGAAATAGCACATCAAAGGAGGCAGAGATCTAAATGGTGGTAGAACCAGGGTGTCTCAGGTAGATCACAGCTGGCAGACGGAGCTATGCATTGACCTTTTTAAATCTACCTTTATTCTATCTCTATTACAAATATTGGACCTACAAAGCCTCCATGGAGACTGGGAATGGGACTCATATAATAGCTATATGATTCAAATCCAGATTTTTTGAAGCATAAACAGAGCACTGGGCAAGGACAGGAGGATGCATAAAGAAAAACAAACCCACAAAGTTCTATCTTCAGGAAAAAGGGTGGTACATTGAAACAGACTCAGTACCACAACAAGGAGCCTCAGTTATTGTTCCATGTATTATAGAACTTGAATTAAGTAATCTTAATGGTATTTGTGTGCTCAAGCAAGACATAGGCTATGTGTGTGTAATCTTGGTAACTCAGTGGACTCTAAGATGCTGCGTAACAAATTCTAACTTTGAGAAGAATGCTGGTGCAATTTTGATGGGGATTGCATTGAATGTTTAAATTGCTTTAGGTAATAATGACATTTTCACAATGTTTATTTTTCCAATCCATGAGAAGATGTGGTATACACACACACACATACACACACACACACACACACAATAGAATACTACATGGCAATGAGAAAGAATGAAATCTGGCCATTTGTAACAAAGTGGATGGACTTCGAGGGTGTCCTGCTAAGCAAAATAAGTCAGGTGGAAAACGACATATACCATATGTTTGCATCATAGGTCTAACAGGAAAAACTTAACAGAGGACCATAGGGAGGGGAAGGGGGAAAGAGAGTTGGGGAGAAAGAGGGACCACAAATCACGAGAGACTGTTGAATACTGAAAACGAACCAAGGGCTGAAGCGGGGAGGGGGGAGGGGAAAGGGGGTGATGGTCATGGAGGAGGGCACTTGTGGGGAAGAGCACTGGGTGTTATATGGAAACCAATTTGACAATAAACTATAATTTTTTTTAAAAAATAGTCTACCTGACAGAGCATAACTCATAGGTAGTAACCATCTTCTTTCCTTCTTGGATAACTCCCAGGCTGCTCCTGCATTTGAAAAATGAGAGCCCAGTGACTGGAGTGGTTGCTCAGAATTCATATCCAAGAATGCTATCTGAATGAAACTGGCAAAGATTATGGTGTCTACATGTGTTGACATAGAAGCTTCTCTGGGAGGTCTGGCACCTCTTTGGGGACTTAAACACCTTGGGGCACTTTATAAGGTATCACTATGTTCAGGCTTCAAGCTAGCAAAATGTAGTTGTAATATCTATCTAATATATTTTGTCAGACGCTGGTAAAGCCTCAGCATATAGGTATCATAATTAGCATGAGCAAATTTTCTTTCTGCTTTCTTTCATAATTTGCTTTAGGTGAAAATATTTTTTGTTTTCTGAGCTGTTCTTATTTCCCATTAGAAAGAGACTTTCCTTTTGCTCCTCAACCTTAAGCCTACTAGGTACTACTTAGGTAGTTAGGACAAGAATATGACAAAGTAAGTATCATGGCAAAGAGTGAAGAGGAACCTTGAATGTAAGAAACTTTGTCCCTTTGGAGAACACCTAAGAATCTAGTTAATGGAAAAGATAAAGCACTATATGTAACACTTAGGAACACTGAGCAAGTGCTTGCCACAAAATAAGTACACTGTAAATGTTATTTCCTATTCTTGTAATGCTAGGTCTCATCTCTTCATCCTGCCTTTCCAACCACCACAGGAACTCAAGACCTAGGATTCTGCTTGTTATTAATACTCAAGATGTTTCAAACTAAACCTATCATCTTTACATTGAAGCTTCCCATATGCTGGTAAGTGATGGAATCAGGATTTGAACTAAGGTACATTGACACTGAAACTCACTTGCTTAATCATTATCCTATGCTGATGGTCCAGCTTATTTAGCTCCCTCATCCACTGATTTCTCTAAGCAGGTCTTGTTCCTTCTCATTTCATGTTCTTCCTCATCGTAGGGGATAAATAGGGATGGGACCCCATTCTCCTCAAACTCAGCCAGTGCAAAGGAGAATATATTAAGTGGCAAACAAATGGTACAGACAAGTTCCTCAGAGAGTGAAAGAAATGTGTTTTTAAGGCCACAATTTTGTTTAGTTTTGCTTTGTTTCCTGCAGAGATTCAAAAATGAGCTCTCAGCTCCTCAGGTCTGCAAGAGATTTCTTTCATTCCTGAACTTTCCAAGGCTCCTAATTTTTAATGTGCGGTCTCTGCAGATTGTCACAGAACAAGAAACTTGCCTAACCAAACATAATAGAGACACCAGACCTCTGCTGACATTATTGGGGAGCATCAGCTTGCCTGCCATGGGGTGTGAACAGTCATCCAGAAAAAAAGAAAATAACATAAAGGAGGTGGGTGAGAGACTCCAAAGAAAAGAGTGAACTCTCGAATAGCATTCCTAAGAACTACTTCCTGCTCAGGTTTGTCTGTGTTCTGCTTTGTATGCTGCAAGACCAAGAAGATAAGAAGAAGAGGGTATCTGCAGTGTTGCAAGCAAGTGGGATTGAAGTCTAGCTGTTTCTTTTATTAATTAGTTTCATGACTTTGAGCAAGACCCTGACCTTCTTTAAGACTCAATTCCCTCATTTCTCAAATTGATATATCTGCTATGAAGATCAAAGGATAAAAAAGATGTAAAAGAATTTTAATTCATTCATATATTCCAGCGTGTACTGAGCTCCAAATAAGAGTCAGTTTCTGTGGTCTGTGACCATAGGAGGATTCCCATATTCTAGAACCTGAGCAAGTCATTGAAACTTTCCCTCTTATTCCTCTGATGTCTAAGATGAAGCCAATAATATTTTCTTCCCTAATATTTACAATGGAAGTATTTTAAATTTAAGGAAGAAAAGTAAAAGTCTTAGGAGCGTATATGAAATTACAATTGTGTTATCCATATTAATATACATTTGAATTCACTTGTGAAGAATTTTGTAGTTTTGTCAACATCACTATCGCTGGAAAGAGATCACTGCAGTTAAAATCCTACTATACATTGGCTATGCAACCTTAAACAAGCCACCTACCCTCCCTT
>NC_043712.1:58650801-58652257 GCF_006229205.1 Suricata suricatta
TGAAAACGTACACTTGCATACATGCATACACACATACAACCTGGAGTCAAATATCCTCTACACTACCTCCTGAAGTGTACTAGGAGGCAAGAGAGATCAATCCTCTGGGAAGTCAAAACTCTGTTTGGTAGTTTGGTCCAACTTTGCTCAGCCAGCTAATCATGGGTAATTATGTTCTCATTTCCATCCTCAGACTGGAAAAGGAGAAAGGTCAGCTAGTCTGGGATCCTTCACACAGCTGTTATAGATGTTTATGGAAAAATATGATATACCAAATATTTCCCAGAAGTTAAAAAAAGGGGGGGAGGCTTGTGAATGGGCTATTGAGAGCTAAATTAGTGGCAGTGAGAGAACAGAAGTTTTTTGTTAACTGATCCAGAACATTAAATTTATTATGTAATCTAACATCATTGTTATATTTGATAGCAGCCTATTAATACTGTACCCTCCTACATTATAGTCAATTGCAAACTCTAGAAATGGAAGAACATATTTATTTTGCTTGGAATTTGCAATTTTCTGCCATATGAACTATTAGTAATTTGTAATTTCTTTCTCCCAGGGGAGCTCATTACCCCAGGAGAAATGGTGATCACCCTTTTTTGAACTGTGCAGTCTTAAACTATTTTTTCATTTCTTGTTGCAAGTGGATATGGGATTTAAGGAGCTCAAAAATTTGCCATATTTGGAGGTGTGCTTTCTATCTTTGAAAAAGACTTTTCCCTCCTCAGACTCACTGTCCTATGTGTCAGGGAAATTCAGGAGGTCCCAGAAGTAGAATTTATGATGGAGCCACCATTAGCTGACAAATAGAAGACAAAGAGCTGCAGAGAAAGTGCAGATTGACAAAAAATGTTTGTTAAAAATGCAGTCTCAGACCCCACTCCAGATTAATTTAGTTAGAATACCTAGTTCAGATAATTCTCTGGCTCAATAAATTTGAGAATTACATCTAGAGTTGTAATACCTAGAGAATGACCTGGAAAACAGGGAATAATAATATGTTACTCAATAAAAAGCATTTTCAACCCTCCCTCTAGTATGATATGTCATTCTCAACAGAGCCCTATTTGAGATCATCTCACACCCACTATGGCTTTTCTTCCAAAGATCAAGACATTGTGTGGAGTCTATCTATATCCCAGCATATCTTAGTTTCCCTCAGATCCTTCTAAATTAAATCAAAATTCAAATAGTGTTCAAGCCCTTGTAAGAGTGATCTTTCTCTATCTGATTATGTGCCATATGGGCTGAGTCCATGAGGATACTATTGCTTGCTTTTACTTACTGTTATTTTTAAAAAGTTGAACACTAGTATACAAATCTCTGCTGGTATTTTCCACTGTGGGTATTATCCTTCCACATTCCATTTCAGCCAGTGATGACGGCTGGGACCTGACCCCAGGCAGAGCTCTCCAAAGAACATACCAGCCAAACTGTGCTCCAAAATTCCCAG
>NC_043712.1:58652357-58654908 GCF_006229205.1 Suricata suricatta
GAGAGAGAGAGAGAGAGAGAGAGAGAGGAGTATATGTTTATTTTTAAAAATTTTCTCTGATGTGAAACATTATTCATGTTTATCATCTTGTAATATTTCCTTTAGCAAATGGGAAGGCCACAGGTAGCAAGTAAAAACTGGGATTGGATGTCACAGTTTCAGTCATCTTGGCTTAAGAATGGAGTCTTTCATCTTGTTTCTTGGAAGCACTGATTGGTATGCTCATGGCTTTGCTGTCAGAGAATACTTTTTGTCTGCCTCCCTTAATGCAAAGGAGATAATTCTGAAGTTAGAATATTTGAAACAAAGACAGGAACTTTCCTAGCAGAGACCTGACAAGTCAGGATAGAAAATATCCTATTATTTGAAAAACTCCTAATTCAAAAATAAAAGACACTTTGCTGTGCCGGTAAGGGGTGTGGAGGGGGGGCAACACTTTGAGTCTACCTCAGAGGTCTAAAACATTTGTTGACATAGTTAAGAGTCAAAATTAATTAATTTAGGGCCTGGCAAGAAGGGAGTCTCCCTTGTTATTTTGTCAGGAATGCTCTTCAGCAAGACACGAGGTATTAGCCCCAGGGATTCACCAGATCTTTTTTGGAGAGCTTTGGATTTTCAATCCTGGGATTGAATCAAGCAAGTCTAGAAATCTTTAGGAGAAAGGGTCTCAGTTGACATCTAGGTTACATGAAGATTAAGGAGACATGAAGGACAGGCAATCATGGCAAAATAAGAGAAAATGAGGCAAATTGCAATCATTAGCCAGAGATACAGACAACTTAACGTAATATGAGAAAGTGATAGATAAAGGGAAGTTTCAGAGATAGAAAATAATAAGATTTAGGAAGGGATTTGAAGGTCAAGAGTAAGATTTTGATGTGTATCCCTTGTTTCTCCAGACCTCTCTGGCCTTTGGGACATTTGAGTAATTGTGTGCTAAGCTCCTTCCCAATTGGCTGTTGCTACAGCAGAGCCCTATGTCCTCTCTTTTTCTCATGAGCCTTAGATCCTTGAGGCTCCCTGAGTAGTTGTATTCAGCTTCTTCCAAAGACAAGAGAGAGTCTTTCTTCTGATCAAACTTGCACAGGATGGGCTTTGTAGAGCAACTATAGCTTTTCAGGTCCCCACTTGTACCTAGCCAGTGAGAGCAAGGACCCTGTGTGTGTGTGTGTGTGTGTGTGTGTGTGTCTGTGTCTGTGTGTATATACTGACTACAAAATTTCTGAGTAAGGCTGGATAAGTGGTGCTTATGGCCTATAGACTTTCCTTTTTCTGGATTTACTTTGGGCAGAAGATACCATTCCCTATCCAGTTGCTAACATAATTTTGAAAAGATGACCTTGTTATTGTTTGGTTTGAAGCTCAAACAAAAAACACTTCATATAGTGTTTATCCTGAACTTGTGCCTGCATTCTAGCCCATGACTGTGTATACACACAAGTGCAGGTGTACATACATACCCCTCATGACTGACACAATAAAAAGAGTCCCATATTCCACAAAAGATGACTGTTCTGGATCTTTTCTGCCCATGTTTTACATATATTATTCTATTCCAGCATCTAACGGTTTATTTCTCTTCATCTCCTGGTTCTGGATGCCTTTCTTCACCACCTTCTTTTATTTTCCTAAATTTGATGATGGCTTTGTCTCCTAGGGTATGAGTCCAAAATGTATCCATGACATAGTTGATCATTTCTCTTTGGCTCTTCACACATCTAGCCACCCATACGAATATCCAGTCCTAACCTCAGCCTAGACTACCTGGGCAGCTCTTCTGCCAGGGCTCCAAGTCAGACAGTTAGAACCCCTGGTGGGTGTTAGGTGACTGTACAAACATTGCAAACTTTTATATATGGAAGGATGGTATTACCACTATAAATAAAAAGGACACTACCCAAAAACATTCACAAAATTGAATCTCAACACCTGAGGAGTGGGGAGGGAGGAAAGTTCCAACATGTTGTCAGCTACAGATTGCAGACGCTGCTATCAGCTACTTGGGAGCAAGCTCGGATGTTTTTGTAATCATCTTTAAGACAACACTTGGGGCCTTTTGAGTTCCTCTTTCTGAATAGAAAATACCACTTAAAAACATTTCAGGAACCATTAAATAGGTTAGAACCCAAATGACTGCTGAGAGCCAGTGATAGAAACAATCTGGGAAAATTATCTGTGTGTGATGAGGACAGAGAGAGCAAAGGGTAGGGGTGCATGATGCAGTTTGTGCAGAACACCAGGGGAATACTTAGAATTAAAAATTATTGGAAAATGGTAGATTTCCTTGGCCTCAGAAAACCTGCCAATTTTAAGAGGCAGTGTTGTGACCCAGGGGAGGCCTGGACTCCAGAGTTAGACTGCCTGCTCAGATTCCAATTCTGCTACTTGAAATTCAGCAAGCTCTTTAGCCTCCACCTTGATGTGGAGATAATAATATGGGCCACCAGATAAGGTTGAGATGAGGATCAGGTGAGCTAATGTATGTAAAGTGTTCAACACGATGCTTGATACCAGGTAGGTGCCTTGTCAGTGTTGGTGAAGAAGATTAAAT
>NC_043712.1:58655008-58659170 GCF_006229205.1 Suricata suricatta
TCGGAGCCTCAAGATTTTATTTTCCTGTTCATTATTCTCTAACCCCTCTTCTGTAATCACAATTACTACACAAGGCCTACCACCATTCCTGAAAGTCTCATCACCTGAGATAGGTTTAAGCAGCGTGCAGCTGTCAGCTAGAAACTCCAGCAAATGTGTATTGTCTTTACAAACTCCTGCCTGCTTTTCCATCCTGTGCAGGGAGGAGCTACTTCTCCACATGCAGAATTAGAGAATGTCTCGACTGCCAGTACCTCTAGGAAACAGAAATCATGGACAAACTCTCGCTAGGATGCAAATAACTGACAACAAGCCCATCCAGAGAGGAGCTTTAAATGGAACAGTTGGAGAATTGACCCTGGGCTTTGAGATAGGAAGACAAGGAGAATTTTAGATGTCAGAAAGGGCATGTGCTAATGTAGAAGTCAGAATGCTTCAGATGGGGGGATGTGCTAATGTAGAAGTCAGAACCCTCAGGGCTGTGATGAATCCATAGAAATTGTTCCTATAAGCAGAGAGCCAGGATACACCTGGGCTTCCAGACCAGACAAATCTACATTGAAATTTATGCTCTGTCTTATTTGTTCCCTAAGAAAAATCTCTCTGCATCTTGAATGTATCAGTTTTCCCAAAAATAGGTATAATAGCAGCATCTACGACTGAGTGTTGATCTAAGGATTAAATGAGATCATCTTAAAAAAAAATCCCTGGTTCCGTAATTGACATTCAGTCACATGTCATTTCCTGCCACATTCAAACTTCAGCACTACCTCCTGCATACCTACTTCACTGCTCATTCTGGCCTTGACTCCACCACTCCTTATCAACTCTTTTCAGGTCCTGCTTAGTGGATTATAGATTTTGAGTGTAAAAATAAGACCACAGGCCCCAAGTGGCATCAGTTAGGCCAAGTTACCAAACCAAAACCTAATACTAAACCTGTTTCAACCTCTCCCCAAAATGTAGTCTAAAAAGTCAATCAGAAACTATCTGATCAACATCTGTGAGGTAAAATGTCACATGGACCCTCTTTGTCTCCCAAAAGATGAGGTGATCTGCCTGGTAAGACACTGCCTCTCCCCTCCCACAAGGGAAAGTGACCTTGCCTGAAACAAACCTTTCTTTTCTTTTGCTATTAACTCCTTGCCCACCCACCTTCCTATAAAAATATTCAATTTGTACAACTCCTTGGTGCTCCCCTCTATTTGCTAGATGGGATGCTGCTCCATTTATGAATCACTTAATGAAGTCAATTAGATTTTCAAATTTACTTGGTTAAATTTTGGTTTTTAACATGAGTTA
Source organism: Suricata suricatta (assembly GCF_006229205.1). Taxonomy (NCBI): domain Eukaryota; kingdom Metazoa; phylum Chordata; class Mammalia; order Carnivora; family Herpestidae; genus Suricata; species Suricata suricatta. The sequence continues at coordinate 58,656,311 of NC_043712.1, forward strand.
ATTCCCAGCAAAGTTACCCATTGAGGCTTGGTTGAAACCTAGCTAGACTATAGAGTGAGGCTTTATATGCTGTTATCTTTACGCCACCCCAGACAGTGCTGTTGTAGTAAATCGTCACTCCAGCTCTCCTGCTCCAGGGTTTTGGGCTGCCATTTGCACGGTGAAGTGGGCCCATTTCTTTTTCTTGTATTAAATACCCACAGGCAATAATCCTCATTATGGGCCAATGGCTTGGAAAATGTTATTATTAAATCAAAACCATTTGCAATAAGAGGAAAAATTCATCTGTAACTATAAACTCTAATGCTTATAGCTGGGCATTATGAAAACAAATGGGGGCCAAGTCTCTTCAAGCCCAGAACTTCCAAGTTTAATCCAATGGCAGGCCCTTCTGGGCTGTGCTGGAAAAGATGAGATCACTGACCCAGGGGAAAATGCCTGGCATATGGATGGTTTCTCATGGGAGATCTGATTCAGCCCTAAATGTCAGGGGCAGGGGCATAAGCATGGGAGCATGATGGCCTGGTTGTGACTCAGAATACAGTGTGCCTACCCAGTTTGTTTTCTGAAAAGGTATTAGGAAGGTGTTACTTATATTGGGCTCCTGTTCACTCTTATTAAAGACTGAGCATCAGCATTAGAGTCAGATACACCTGGCTCGTGATTCCAGCTGTACTACTTACTGGAACAAATTTGGACAAGTGACTCAAAGCTTCCATTTCTACCCCTCAGGGCTGTGATGAATTCATAGAAATTGTTGCATCAAAACATGTTTTATCAGAGTTATAGTCATGCCTCAGGTTACAGATCTTGAGTCTAAGAGAGTTCATGCATTATCCTGGGTGTCCCCAGTTATTCTAGTGTGTGTTCATTGGGTCTGTGCTATGGTGGAGGCTGGTGAGACTTATGTGACACACTTCACTCCCTAGGTTACCAATGACTCAGACACTGAGGCTGAGACCCATCTCTGCTGAGTCATGAGGTTCCTATTCATGGCTACTAATTAGAATCTGGTGACTTAATAGAAATATTGTGGCTCTTCTTTAAACTAATTAATTCAGGGTCTCTGAAAGTGGAGCCCAAACATCCATATATATATATTTATAACTCCCCTTACTGATCCTTTGGGATTTGTCCAGAAGATTTGACCCCATGGTCCATGGTCTGATAAACTCTGTATGTTTATCTATGAAAAGTTAACCGAGTAATGATATGATGCCTTTCTGGTGTGGAAGGCTTTTAACATGCTACAATTGCTATTTAACTATGGCTCTTCCAGAAAAATGAATGGGAAGACTCTGGCCATTTCACTTCCCAGACAAAAAGAAATTTAAAGTTCTGGAATGAAATTGTGATTCTTATATTCTGGAATGGGCCAAAAGAAGGGCAGAATTGCAAAGCATAAACCTGGTGCATTTCTGCATGTAACAAATAACTTGTCTACCTATTATGTGCTACACATTGTGTTGGGTGCTAAAGATTCAGTAGTACCATGACAAGTTTTCCCTTACTGAAGGAATTTATGATCTGCACATAAAATAAAACACATTAATCTTGTCTAATGTGAACTGATTCAAGAGATAATACCTGAGAGCAAGGTAGTAGATGGTTTAACAGGCGTAATCCAAAGAAGCTGAAAAAGAAGCAAAATCCAGGTGTAAGGCTACTAACCCAAAGCACTGAGGACAAGAAGCTGAAGAGAACAGGCATTCTGCCAGACCCTGTTTCATTCAAAGGCCTGCATCAGGTAGGTAAAGGTACTTCCCCTCTACCTTGTTAGAGTATGGTCAAGTATTCTTCACAGTGATTAATGGGACAGTGAAAAAGCAAAGCATCCAGAAGAGTTGCGAGGAATGTGGGCCAGTGCTTCCACGCAGGTCTGTTTCTCTGGGGGATCTGTTCATAACCAACCCCGGGGTGTTCTGTCTCTCCCCTCCTCTTGAGTGTCCTAAGGAAACAGACCCATGCAATGCAGCCTTTCCATCCTTTGCTACTTTAAGTGAACCCAGCTGTTAATGCATGCTAGAAAAGCTGAATACCCACTGCAGGCTTTGGTAGCACTGTCTCCACTGGTACCCACTGTAATTTCTTGCTTTTCTCTATTTTCTCCTAGTTTTCATTCTTTCCCAAATTTGGCTCCGTTGCTCAGTACACTGTCCACTGTCCTTCAGCAACCCTTTCCTGCCATCTTTTGATAAATTAGCCAGTCAGTCCTTTCCTTCCCAATATGACATCAATGTTTCCAGTACCTCCCTGCCCCACCCCATTCTGACCTTAGCCCTGTGCATAGAGTTGCAGTAGATGACTGATGTCAGCCTTCTGTGATGGTCTCAAGTGACCTCAAGGAGAAATCAAAACCAGAAAGAACCGAAGAATCAGCTGAGTGGAGGCATACAAGCTATACTTTTGAACAAACAATAGAAACAAAAGACCTTAAGATGACTTGAGGATCTTCCTCATATCTATGTGGAAATCAGTAAGTAAACCTTATTTTTTACAATTTTAACAAATGTTTACATTTTAACAAATGTGCAAGTTTTTGAGGAACTGCTTGTAAGAGTACCCTTTCCCCTTTAATATGTATATAATCCCCTGTAGCTAAGAAGCTTCAAAGTTCTTCAGAACAATCTAAAAGGCCATTTCTCAGGCTATAGTCCTCAGTAAATCAAAGAACAAAGCATTGTTTGCCCAAGCTAAGATGAAACCACATCATGAATCAATTAGCATTTTGCATTTTCTTTCATTGTCTACTCAAAGTCATGCCTACTGCACCTCTAAACATTTCATTAAGTCCAATTATACAGCAAACCATGCAGTATTTAATATATAGTAGCAGAATATTTACTATTGAAGCTTGAAA
>NC_043712.1:58659270-58673333 GCF_006229205.1 Suricata suricatta
AAAAAAAAAAGAACAAAGCATTTGCAAACTTATTTTGTGGTTGAGTTTCCTTCAGTTCACAGCCCCAGGGTCTGGCCAATGTTTTCCTGGGGGATCATACTGGTAGTGAAAGCTGTGATGGGTGGTAGAGGTCCTGCACCCAAGTTTACTGTGGAAGCAGAGGAGAGGCAGAGATGTTTCCCCACACCAACAAGCAATACCCTGCCACCAGCTCATGTCCTGTAATCCCACTCAGTAGAGGGCTAATGCTGGACATAACCTCATATTCCACAGGTGAAGGGCTCAGTCCCACAAGTCGGCTGCCCCCACACCCCTACTTCAGACACTAACCACAAATCAAGGTTGTCACCTGAGCTTCCTTCCAACCAGCTCCAGACTGGAGGTTACAACAACCCCCTCCTCAGGTTTAATTAATTTGCTAAAGTGGTTCACAAAACTCAGCAAAAATGGTTTTCTCACTAGATTGCCATTTATTATGAAAAGATAAAACTCGGGAACAGCTAGATGGGAAACATGCATAGGACAAGGTATGGGGAGAGGGCATGGGGCTTCCAAGTGTGCAGCTCCTTGCATATCCCAGTGTTCATCAACCTGGAAGCTCTCCAAACCCCACCCTTCATTATATAAGCATGATTGATTAAGTCATTGGCCATAAGTGATTGATCCAGCCTCCAGCCCCTCTGCCTTCCCTGGAAATCAGGGGTAGGATTAAAAGTTTCATTTATCTTTTCAAGGTTGCTCTCCCTGCCAAGCAGCCCTCATTCTTAGGTAATTTCCAAAAGTAGTTACCTAACTAACACAAACCTAGTTGTGGTGGAAAGGGGCTTATAAATAAAAAGATAGCATTTCACCTTTATGGCTCTGAAGCTATTTCAGGAACTGAGGACAAGAACCAAACATTATAAAAAAGATGTTTCCATTGCTCTCATCACTCAGGAAATTCCAAGTATTTTGAAAGTAGTGAGTCAGGAACAATGGACAAAGGCCACATATATATGAAAAATATATTTTGATCATATGAGTGACTAGATATCAATTTTTATAAATTGCAGGAGGCAAAGTATAAGCTCTGAGTAGGAACTGAAAAGAGACTTCTCCCAGCCTGTGACATATTGTTGAACTCATAAAATGACTGTGAGATGATGAGCAATGACTTGTAAGATATATAGTGAAGACTATGAAGCCTAGAACTGAACCTGGCAGTTCTTTGCCATCTACTCTACCAACTCCCTCATTCTATTGAGGAGCTCACTGCAGCCCCAAAATTTCCTAAATCAGGGTTCCACAGCTTTTTAAAATCAGCTCTGTTTCCCAACCCAGTATATCTCAACTAAAATCAAAATCTTTTATTTTATTTTTTTGTGTTTGTTTTCCTAACTGAAATATAATTGACATAAAACAATATATTAGCTTCAGGTGTACACCATAATGATTTGATGTTTGAATATATTGCAATGTGATCACCACAATAAGTCTACTTAACATCCATCACTATGTGTAGTTACAGGGTATTTTTATAATGAGAACTTTTATGATTTACTCTTTTAATAAGTTTCAAATATTCAGTATTATATTTTCAAATATACGGTATTTGAATCTCTAGTTGCCAAGTTTGGGGTTTTCCAAACTTTAAATATCACCTCTGCCTTCCTTAAACAAAAAGATTGTTAATCCCCTCACCTAATAACATCAAGGGGTACCAGTTATGAATCAGCCTATAGAGCCTCTTTTACACAGCCTACAAGGAAGTCCTGTTGGATGGAATCTATGGATCAAGATTTGAGGGTCTTTAGAAATTTGGACTTTGGTGATATTGCCAACAGTTTAGGACTGGATCTCAGGCTTCCACTCAGAAACAGATTCTTGACCTAGATCTGTAATATATACATCAAAATGCCATTTAAAAAATTTATTATCAGAAACAGAACTGTCAAGCTGTTAAAGTGTGTCCCTGGTTTGGCTAGAGGAATTAAGGACAGGAAAAACATAGTCTAGTTGGATTAAGATCTTTGCAGGACATAAACTCTAAAAAACAGTATGATCATACATAAGTAATTCAAAATAAAACAAATGTCTTACTTTTCCCACAAAGACAATGTTGATAAATTTTTCTTTGAATATTGCCTTCTTTCCAAAATTCTTTTTCTTGTTGTTCCTCCCATACTGGTTCCTGGGATGATTTTTAGGGAAACCAGCAGTAAACAATTCTCTTCCTAAACCTACACACAGGAATCAGTGGAGATGAAAGATGCCTATTTATACTTGGGTTCAGTGAACAAAAAATGGTGCACAGTGTCCATGTCTCCTTAACCCCTCACCTTTGTTTTGGAATAGAAAAGTCTACTGAATCAAGCAATCTATCTCAGGGTATTGGTGGCTGACATTATTACCAGTCTCCTGCTCTGTAGCATTTAAGTTGCTTATGTGAAGGGAGCAAAAGGGTCACATAGAATCTCAGCCTCTCATTCTCTTGAACAGGATGCAGACCAGAGCAGTGATACTATTTAAGAGTTCCACCCCATTCATATCTTTAGGAGCAAGGCTATGCCTCCCTGTGGCATTCCTTCAGTATTATTATAGTACATATTGTCTTATTTCTTATTTAATCATATAGTTTTGTGTTTGAAGGGCCCAATAATAGCAACTTCTCCTGCATCCAAATTAAGTGATAAATAAGACACATGAAAGTGATAGATGAAGATCAAAATATCACTTTTAGTATGGCAGACCGATTATAGATTACCACGATAAATATGTGACCAAAGGAGCTTGTTACTTACTATCCCCTTCTCTCATCCTCTGCTTCTCAGTCCAGTTCCAAGGACGGTTCATTTGAAGTAAAGTTTGATTCCACAAAACAGACACAGTACGAATTGTAGTCCCATGTTAGTTCAAAATATTTAGTATCCTCAGCTCCTTTATGAAAACCTTTTTTTAAGGACTATAACTTATTTGTTAAGAAATTTTGCTTTCCTTTTCCTCATTTGTGTGTTTGTGTGTATATTTAGATGATCATATATCTGTGTATGTATGTGTGTATGTTTTTTGTACACATATATAACAGATTAGAGATTTAGATATGTTTGTTTTTGAATGAATTGACTTTCCCAAATCAGTTACTTGCAGGTGGGTGGAAGAACAAAGGCAGCTTTCCAGGCTAGTAGATTTTTATAACAAAAAGCTCTTAATTTCTCAGTTATCACAAAGATCATCTGATTTCTTCAAATATGATTTTTTCTGTGACACTTCAGGTAGCCCTGACTTCTCTGCTTCTTTTAAGAATAGGTTAAGGAGGGGTATCTGGGTGGTTCAGTTGGTTGAGTGACCGGCTTCAGATCAGACCACGATTTTGTGGTTTGTGAGTTTGAGCCCCACATCAGACTACTGTCAGCAGAGAACCTGCTTTTGATCCTTTGTCTCCCTCTCTCTCTGCATCCCCACCCCTTGTGCTCTCTCTCTCTCAAGAACAAATTTAAAAAAACAATGGGTTAAGGATGGGAACGTCTGTCTTACCTCACTGTTCCCACTTTTCACACCCTCTAGAGATCAAGAAATAATAGTTTTGGTCCCTCAGCATGTTCTGCCCACCATCAGGAAATAATATTTTTTTGTGGGAAGTTTCTTAGATCTGTTTTGGACCATTTTCTTTCCACTGAAATCTATCCTCCACTCATTTCTACTTACCCTTAGGGAGTTTCAGTGAAATATCAGCTATGTTTGACTTCCTTTGAAAATATTTTGGAGCCTGCCTCCTAATTCTACCAAAAGTGGAGGTTTCAATATTTTCCATTATTTTTGCTGCGTTTGGATGGTTTCCAGAAGAAAGGGGGAAAATTCAAATCTGTTCAGCTATTCTTTACTCTTAATATGAACAACTAGCCAAGGTTTGCCAGACATTTTGAAGGAAGTGCCTAACACTAGGGAGAAAGATGAAAGCAAAGAGAAAAATAAAAGTGGACTGGAGGAAACAGAAAAAGAGTAGAATAAAACTTAAATTCTTTTTCTTATAAAGAGAAAATAGCAAATCTATGGAATAATACCAAAATGTCATATGCAGATATAACCAGAGAACTAAAATATATATTGAAAATTAAAACTTAATAGCAGAAATATTAAAATTAAAATATAAGAGGGTGTATACTGTTGGCTGTAAAATGAAGACTTTTATTTAAAAATATGGAAAAAATTCAATGCAAGAGGTGAAATGTAAAGATGAAGAAATTTCCCAAAAGAAATTATGAAAAAGGGAAAGAAGAAGAAAGACAAGAAGACATTTAGGAAATCAGTTAAGGTGGATCAATGGCTATTAGACATTTTAGAAAGAGAAGCAGAAAAAAGGAAGGAGAAAAATGATCATAAAATGACAGAAGGAAAGTGTAACAGATTTGAAAGACATGAACTTCAGCTATTGAGTGCCTAGCACCTGATGAAGATGTAGCTACACCAAGGCATACCGTTCCAGGGTTGCAAAACTGGCCATTAAGAAACCAGCTTAAAAGTCTGTGTGAAGAAAAAAAATATCATAGTTTGCATAGAAAGGATTAAAAATTTTAAATAGCATTTGACTTTCTCAAGCACCACATTGGAACCTGGGAGATAACAGAGCAATGTCTTAAAAATTCTAAGGGAGATTATTTTTCAATTCAACATGCTCCACCCACACAAAATAACATTCAAGTATGAGCTTAGAATAAAGATACTTTCAAGTGAAGTGTTTCAAAAAGAATGTATCTCCTATGTACTTTTTTTTTTCAAGAAACTGCTGGAAATGTGTCCCATCAAAAGGAGAATCTACACTAGGGAAGAGGATATGGATCAAATGGGATGGTTTTTGACACGAGAGAGAGATTTCTCAAGATGACAATGAAGGAGATCTGCCAAATGGCAGCCACTGAGCAGGCAGGAGGCAGAGTGTATGGGCAGGATGTGGAATTGGTAGATTTCTCACCTTATTTGACCCTCATAAGACTCAGTTTACAACCTGTAAAAGACTCTGCCAATGATTAAGTGACAGAGAGGCAAACCAGTACTCCCCCCAATCCTCTTGCCAAAGCAGTGATTAAATCCAGAGAAAACAAAAATTTTACAAGAAATGAAATGTAATCATAATACATATGGCAGAGTGTAAAATAAATCTACATAGTCAAAATAATGTAAATGCTGAACTTTGATTTAAATAAAAATAATCTTATTGAAACCATCACCAATTGCCTGTTATTCTCTATCTCCTCACTCAGCTATTTCCTCCCCAAAGCTGTGTCTACTTAATAGTACATATCTGTATTTGTTTGTTTCTGTCTCTCAAATGAACATAAGCCCAAATGAAGGCAAGGAGTTGGTCTATTTTGGCATCTAGTGTATTCCCACATTACCTAGAATACTGCTGAGTACAGTAATTTCCCCTAAGTGAATTGATATAAATTTAAGAATGGATGTGTTTGTGTGTGTGTGGTGTTATGCACTTTATGCACATAATAAACAACAGATGTCTAAAGTAAAACAATGAAAAATAGAAGTAAACAGTGCTACATCGTGATAATGTGAACAGAAGAAGAATTAGAAGTGGCTTTTTTGGAGAGCAAAAGCATAGGGACTGAGACGGGCTGCTAGCTTTTGTTGTAATATGTGCAGCACTATTTGATGTTGAGATCTGGCACATATATTACTTGATAAAAACATGAATAAAAACAGTTCAACACTCTCATCTCTTATACATATCATTATATAAGATCTATATTTCCTTTAAAGTGAAAAGGCTAATAGGAAATTTGGGGTTTGCTTGGCAAAGTAGTTTCTAGGTACATCAAGACAAATTTCTAGCCTCACTGAGAGCAGCCAACTTCTTATGAAATCTTTTCTAAAGAAATATAAACATCTGTTTATGTTGAATACCTCTGGGGACGACTGGGTGGGTTAGTCAGTTAAGCACCTGAGCTCGGCTCAGGTCATGATCTCGCAGTTTGTGCGGTCAAGCCCTGCATCGGGCCCTGTGCTGACAGCTCAGAGCCTGGAGCCTGCTTTATATGCTGTGTCTCCCTCTCTCTCTGACCCTCCCTCGCTCATGCTGTGTCTCTCTCTGTCTCTCAAAAATGAATAAATGTTAAGAAAAATTTTTAAATGCGTAAATACATACATACTTTTGGAAGTTCTTCATAACCTAGATTTTTCTTTTCCTTTCTTTTCTTTCTTTTTTAAAAAATCAAGTTGAAGAAAAATGGCAAGGTAAGACTGGATACACCTCTGCCTCTCAACACCCTCTCAGTTCCTTCACTTAAAAATGGGAGCGATAATATGCATTTCATTAGATTATAGCATTTATCAAATAAGATATACCTGTGGAATCCCAGTATAAGATAGATATTTGATATCTGCTAGTTTTCTTCCCTCCTTTTATTCTTCCCAGTACTGATTGTGATCATGGCTGAATTGGTTAATCAAAATAATAATAATATAATAAATCAAATCAGTCAAATAAATATATAATATATAATAAATTAAATAAATAAAACCAAATTAGTTAACCAAAATAATAATAATACAATAATTGCACATGTTATTATATAATTATATAATATATAAATTATACATATTATATAATAATATTTTATTACTTTGATTAATTTGATTAATTAAATCAGCCATGATATATGTTATTATTATTTGTTTGCTGTGCCATTGACGGGATTTAAACTTCCCTAAGTGTGTAAAGAGTTTCAGGGAAGTTTGCTCTTCTCTTCACATTATTGGATCTTCTCACGGGAATGCATGGTCCATATATGTCTGTGTCTGGGAAGCGACAATTCACTCCCGGCATTGTTATTTGTCATGAAAGCTGTCATGGGAGAAAGAGGACACTCCTGCCAGGCATCATTCATTTGTGCATTCCCCACGGCACCTAACATTTTACCTAAGGACTCAGTCAGAACCCTGAACTTGGCTGGCACATTTGGACAGATCAATATGGACCAGTTTGGAGACCCTCTGGTATTCCTGCCCAGGTGTCATTTTGGGCAGGTTCAATACAACTACAAATATAAGAATATATTTTATCACCTCAACTTCTGAATTACCAACATGTTTGCCATAGAGATTACAGAGACTCCTTCTATGGCCATACTCTGAGTAATGAATTCCCTAGTGGACCTGCTAGCTTCTCTACAAAACGTTGATTTTTTTCCCCTCCTTTACAAGGCCTTGTGAATGGTCCCCAAGGCTATCCTTGGAAAAGGAAGGGGAGGTCTTGTTAAGTATTAATGATCACAGTGGCAGGTTCACAATATCACTTCCTCTCTGGGAAGGAAAAGATCACTCCATTGACATTTATCACGGGAGCTTCCACTGGGGACCAAGAGCACAGCTGTCATCACTCTCTACTATGGACATAGTGAAAAATGGCAGATTCTCTCTCATCTGCTATTTGCTACAATGTTCTAACCCAGAAGCAAATGAAGCTATAAAGACACAACAGGGATGGAAAGGGGATAAAACCAGAATTTTAATTTAAAACCAGATTATTCTAATTATACTCATACTTTAAGAAAAATATTTGCTAATATGACTTCAGTTACTTTTCTTTATTTCCTATATAATTGCATTAAAAAGCTTCTTTGAAATCCAGAAGAGTTAGCTAGTCAATCTCATGTTAGTTTGATATTTCCCAGTAGGGCAAATAGACAATCACATCTCTTCTACATTAAGTACTAGATAAAAAACATCTTATAAGAATGTGGCAGAATAAACTGAGAACTAATTGTGCTCCAACCCTTTCCCTATCAGAAAAGGAATTTGAGATTCTGAAAAAAAAAATACATGAGCATTTATTTGGTGAAGTTGTCATCAGCAAGGAGTTTTTCCCTTAAATAATAAATGAGGTATTTCTTTGATCCCTTAAAAGATCTTCTTATACATCCATAAACAGGAAAGTATTATGTGTTCTGCCATACCCCAGCCTCTCCACACACTCCATGTTACCCCACCTAGACTGCCAGTAAAAAAGAGTCAGAGGAGGGGTGCCTGGGTGGCTTAGTCAGTTGAGCATTTGATTTTTCACTTTGGCTCAAGTCATGATCCCAAGGTTGTGGGATCAAGCCCCAGGTCTGGCTCCACTCTGAGCTTGAAATTCTCTCTTCTCTCAAATTTAATAATAATAATAATAAAAGAGAGTCAGTGCATCAGACTGGCCTTGGGAGAGGTTCTCTCACTCCCTAGATATTAATGCAACTTCCCACAATTTTCCTCACATTTTCTCCCAGTTTTGACCCCACTCACCACTCATCCTATAGATAAGGCACTTCTGATCACCAGAGGTTCCAAGCTGCACTCTCATCTCTCTGTCTGTATGTAGTGAAGTACTGACTCAGACAAATAATTGAGAGCCTACAAGGGCACCAGACTCACACTACAGCCATTGGCATCCATGCTCAATAGCTTTGTCAGCTATTCTTGTTGGATTACTTAGGAACATATCATAGTTTGAGCATAATTTTTGTAATCTGACTTATTGCAAGATTAATTAGGTTTGCACATATAAAATATTCAGCCGAGTGTCTGGCACAAAATAAGCACCAAATAAAAATGAGCATTACTTTCTATATATGATGTGCTTGATAATGTTTTCCTTGGTTTCATCTGGTTATGAATGAACAAGTCACTCTCACAATAGACAAGTCAATACTTACTGGCCCCTTAAACTGAATATATATACACTTTCGAATTTTTGGAAAACTTACTAAATGAATTAGGATACATGACCTGCAGACACCAAAAGATACATCATCTATGACTTATCCCCAAAGGTAAAACTTTCATAGTTATTCTAAACATGCTGAGAATTTTAAATGATGAGAAGTTCATCATATTTCTAAAGAATCACTCTCACTGCTGGGTGAAAAATAGACTGGAAAGATACAAGGATGGTAAGTTAACCTACACAGTTTTGACCCAAGCAGTTGGTTGAATTTTCCAAAATAAGAAAGAGGAAATATGAAAGATAGGAATGAAGAGGTTTTTTTTGGTTAGGTACATTTCCATAATACCTTTAATAGGTAATCTTCTAAGAAGACTTCTAAGAAAGATAATGGGATTATTGTGTATATGAGTCTGGCATACAGAGGAGAAAATTCTAGAGCTTAAACGTCTCAGTAGTCAGTGTGCAGATGGTATTTTCAAGTATACATCCTATCAGACTGGTTAAGAAAACGTGTCGAGAGAGAAGAGAAGCCCTCGGTAATCTACTGGCTTAGACATAAGGTTTTGATTAAAAAAAAATGGACAAGGAGACTGAGAAAAAGTGACCAATGAGGTAGAAAAAATACCAGAATTTTATAAAGAATTGAAAGCCAAATTAATATGGTCTTGAATGCTTCTAGTAGTTCAAGTATAAAGGGGAATGGGGACTGGCCATCAGTTTGGTTTAGCAATGGAATTCATCCAGGAATTCAACAAGAAAAAATTCTAAAGGGTGGACTGAAGTGAGTTAAAGAATGAAGGAGGTGAATGAACAACTCTATCTGGGAGTTTGCTGCAAAGTGTATCAGAATGGGGCAGAGATAGAAGTGACTGGACACAAGATAGGAAGGTATTTGCATTTTCTGTTTTTTAAGAATGAAAAACATAACATCAGGTTTATATTCTGTTGAAAATAATCTGGTAGAAGAAATAAAGCTCCTAATGTGCCTTTGGAGCAATGCTCTTAAGGAAATGAGAGAAGATGGACATAGTAGACAAGAAGAGTTGGCCTTTGATGGAAGTGTAGAGTTTCTTCCTTGTTTGAATTCATTAGCTGGTTGACTGAAATGACTATTTTAACTGAAAGTCTGCTTTAACTAAAAGACCATAATATATATATAAGGTTGTATTTATAGTAGTTATTATATTTTCTTGCTTTACAGCATCTTTTGAAACCCTCCACTTTTTTTGTGTGTGATGACTTTTGAGTGCTGCCTTTTCCTGGTAAAAGCCAGACACATCATTTTCCAGCTTCTCTTCCCAGCGAGGGTGCAGTAAAATGATCTAACTCCTCCAGTCAGACATACACAGAAGTGATCAACATAATGATAAAGCTAGCATCAGCTGGGATTGCCATAATTAAAAGACTGCATGACTCCCACAGAGTTTTGGCATTGGAATGGCAGGCAATGGTGGTTGCAGTAAAGTTGAGTTCCTAGTGCGCAGAAGACAGAGACATAAACTGGAGCCTCTAGAGCTTGACGGTGTCATGTTTTTTTATCAGACTGATTTGTGCAGTAATTTATGGTATTGTTCCTGAAAATTTAGGATTGAACTTGACTGTCTAGCTCTCCCCTCAGTCTGAGGGAGCTCCTCATATTTTTAATAATGCTGCTTTTCTCCTAGTTCTGCCAGACTCCGTTTCTGTGGTCTGCAATTAAGAACTCTGCCCAGGACAGTTTGAGGCATCTAGCAAATTGACAAACTTCTAGCTAGTCTTTTCAGGTTACTTTTTCCTGAGGGCTTATTTTGTTGTTTAAACAGATATTATTTAAGAATAAGAAAATAAACCATGATATTGAGAAATGAATTTTCAACATAGGTAAAAAACTGTTAATTCCCAGAGTGTTTGAGGATAGTTACTATAACATATCTGTGATATCCCTTTTGTGATATGTATGAACTCATGACTGCTGAAGAGAAAATCAAGATAAATAATCTAACAAAGATAAGATGATTAATTAAGACATTGGAACAGACATAATATTTGAGATGGGTACTTTTGCAGCATATCTAGGCCTTAAATACACAAGCATGTATGTACATGCATATGTAGATGTATACCATGTGAGCATGCGTAGAGTCTAAAAACAAAGATAACTTGTAAACAACTACCCCATACCCTAGCTGTAACCATAGCAACTGAAACTGTTCATTTTCTGTCTCAAATAATGTGTGCAAGTTTGTCTCACTAACAATTCAGAAGGGGACATTGACAAATGATCGCTATATTCACCCAGCCATTTTAAATAGGAAGGCATTTGGCTGAATTCTAATTTGACCAATGAATATTTAACTGATAATGCTGCCAGATAAGATACTGGCCAAAAGAGAAAGAAGAGAAATGAAGCTGAAGTTGCTATCATGCAAAAATCTTTTAATGAAGGACATGAAAGGAATGTTGTGATTTGGGGCTGAAATCTGTTCTGTATTGGGAGATGGAGGAGCAGCTGGCCCACAATTTAGAAACTTTGAAGATTCTGTGACCTCTAGAATGTGTAAGTCATGGAAGGAGTTTTTCTTCCTTTGTGTAATTCAAAAGAGTAAATAAAAATGGCTTAAGATCTTTTAATTTCAAAGCAACAGAAATAAAATGAAGTGTTAGGAGTATTGGAAAATTCTGACTCTGCCCAGGTCTTAACCCTGTCCAACTTCTCCTCTTCATAGATTGCATTGCATCATAACATCCAAGGAGAAATTGTTGACTTATTTGAAACCCCTCTAGTCTCAGGAATGTTCAGTAGTATGGCTCAAGGAAATCCCAAATCAGGTTACATTTTCAAATAGATTTCATAGTGTTAACTACTATTTATCCAGCGTTCATTATCCATTGGTCCTTTTCTTAGAATATTGAATAGAATATTGAATCCTTCAGTTTTCAAAAGAATTTGCTGAAATAAGTCCTATTTTTATTTTCCTTTTGTGGGTAATGAAACAAAAGTTCATATGTGTTAAGTAACTTGCCCAAGGTTATACTGAATTCAGTAAAGGAGGAACTAGGAGTAGAACCTTTTTTCTTTCTTGAGAAATCCAGTGTGGAGCCACTCTGCTCTATTGTCTTCTATTTCTCTATTTCTCCAATCTTGGTCTCTTCTGTCCTTTCTTCTCTTTCCCCGCTAATCAATTGTTTCCATAAAATACAAAGACATAAGTTAGAGGGAGAAAAGTAAACTGAATGAAGTGTACAGTGGGGCTTGACATACATCATTTTGCCGTTGTAATGGTGTGTATGCACATATACTCATTCAATGCATTTTACCATTGTAATGCTATGTATGCACACACATTCATTATTTTCAAAACTGGACTTGATCAGCACATTTTGCCTCTGTTGGAAAGTTATTGAGTGGTCAAGTTACAATCAAAGGTTGTTTGGAAAACATTAAATAGGAGCAGGATAATATAGTAGAAAATCATAATGGCTAGAGTAATCAAGCTAAGAGAAACCAGGGTACCCATCCAGAACCATTGTGTCTATTGCATCCAATAGGACCTTCTCAAGATCTTACTAAAATGGCTAACTTCTTAAAAAATACAAAATTGCAAAATCTAACCTCTTATATGTTTATTTCCATGTCTACAAAACAAAACTTGTGTCAGCTTCTCTCATTATTATATTTTGTTGTGCTTGAAAACAATTTGCAAAAATTTCAGAGCATGTATGATGATTTCTGAGAAATTATAGTAAGTGATAGTAGTGATCTATAGTCACATATTTTTGAAATCAAATTAACAAGTTTCTTTTCCAAAATCCTTACCCCAA
The DNA here is from genome assembly GCF_006229205.1 of Suricata suricatta. NCBI lineage: Eukaryota > Metazoa > Chordata > Mammalia > Carnivora > Herpestidae > Suricata > Suricata suricatta. The sequence continues at coordinate 58,671,761 of NC_043712.1, forward strand.
AAGTATACATTTAATTACAATGTGGCTGCATTTAAACATGTTTCATATAGTGGGGACATAGGACCTATGGAATCAGAAAATGGCTTTGCATCTATATATTTGTGCAGAGATATTGTTGCTGCTGATAGAAACAAATTCTGGAATGAGCAGGCCAGAAATCCCTTTGCTTTGGACAGTTAAGGAGACATCCCTAACTGTATAATTTTTCTGAAAAAGAGTTAACTTCCTTATATTATTGGTGGGTAGCTACTGATGCTTGAGGGCCTCATTTTCTTCCCAAGGTCTCCCTCCCACTATTTATCTTTTCTTAGTCTATGATGCACTTAAGGTTGGTTAGTTGCCAAATAGATTGATGATTTCTCCACTCCAGAAAATATTATTAATTGGCTTCTAGAACACTACTCCCACACATCTTGGCATTCTTTAAGTCACCTCAGTATTAAGAGAGGCTACAATAGCATAACAATACCAGGCTGCATTAAACAACCCAGAAAAGAAATTGCCAGTTTAGTTTCAGAGGCAGGGATTTCTCTGTAAAAAGCCTTGATAGGCAGATTCACTGTGGGACATTCAGACAAAGCATTGGTCAGTCTGGCTCACTGAGAAGCAATTCATGGGTAACCAAGATTCTGCTATTTCTAAAAGCAGTGATCAAAATGAAGGTTTTGTTGCCTTTGATTATTCAGTGCTTTCAACATATGTGGTCTGATCTTGTGCCTCTAAATCTCCTCAAGAAATAATTTTCTAATGAGTTTCCCAGTGCCCTGGATTCAGATCCCCCCCACTAATCACCACTGAGGGATCCTGGGACCCCAGGGAAATTACAAGTTTTCACTTGAAGATAAGAGGTATTCCAGGACTGATGTAAATGGCCTGAAAGAAGCTTCTAAATGAGGAGAATGTATGGTAGAAAATGCTAGAAGACAGGCCTAAGGAGAAGAGAAAAACAAGTCAAAGTGAAGAACCTTAAAAGGAACTATTGGGACATCATCAAAATAAAAAGCATCTGCACAGTGAAGGAAACAATCAGCAAAACTAAGAGGCAACCAATGAAATGGGATAAGATATTTGCAAATGAAATATCAGATAAAGGGTTGGTATCCAAAATCCTTAAAGATTTCTCCTGCTTTCCTGCCAGACCTTATGAGTACAAACACATGGTTTCTGTCCTCTGCCTGACTTATTTCACTTAGCATGACACCCTCAAGGTCCATCCACTTTGCTACAAATGGCCATATTTCATTCTTTCTCATTGCCATGTAGTATTTCATTGTATATATAAACCATGTCTTCTTGATCCACTCATCAGGTGATGGACATTTAGGCTCTTTATGATTTGGCTCTTGTTGACATTGCTGCTATGAACATTGGGGTACATGTGCTCCTATGCCTCAGCATTTCTGTATCTCTCGGGTAAATCCCTAGCAGGGCTATTGCTGGGTCATAAGGGAGTTCTATGGATAGTCTTTTGAGGAACCTCCACACTGTTTTTCAGAGTGGCTGCACCAGTTTACATTCCCACCAACAGTGTAGGAGGGTGCCCGTCTCTCCACACCCTCGCCACCATCTATAG
>NC_043712.1:58673433-58677158 GCF_006229205.1 Suricata suricatta
AAATAAACTTAGATTGTATTGCAGTTTCACTTAACAGTATATAAAATGCTGTGTTGTGACAGGTATCAACTATCCATTAGATACTGAATCAATTTTTCTTAAGCACTACTCACTGCTTGCTTTTCTTGAAGCTAGATCATTCTGAAAGTTTCCTGTTAGACCTATGAGTGCAAACATATGGTATCTTAACAGTGACATTTTCAAAGCTGCTTTGAATGATACTGGATTTATATACTTACATAGTTAGAAAATTATTAAAAATATTTAAAAAAATCTTTAAAGAACCTCTTTATTCTTATGTTACAAATAAAGTAGCTCTTTATTGGAGGATTACACATGACTCATGTACCTCTGTTTTGTAGCACTTTCACAGTTGAATTTTTAGATTTCTTTGAATGAATACTTGCTTAACACCTCTCTCCTTAACTGACTCATAAGCTCCATGAAGGGAGAGACCAGTTCTATTTTCACTCACTATTTGTAGTGGGTTAAATAGTGCTCTCTTCAACTCATTTCCTTCCAGAACCTCAGAATGTGATCTGTGGTGTCAAATAGGGTCTTATGGTAAGGACGGAGATTAGATCATACTGGATTAGGGTGGATCCTAAATCCAAGGTTAATGTCTTTATAAGAGACAGAAAAAAGCCTAAAGACACAGAAAAGAAGCAGATACAGAGATACAGACAGAGATTGGAGGGATGCATCCACAAGCCAAGGAGCACCAGCCAACCACTAGAAACTAGGAGAGTGGCATGGAACATTTTCTCCCTCAGAGTGTCCAGAAGGAACGAACTTGCTAACAGATTTTGGACTCCTGGCCTCCTGAACTGGGAGGGAATAAACTTACATTGTTTTAAGCCACCTCATTAGTGGTAATTTGTTCTATCAGACCAAGGAAAGTAATATACCATTGTATTCCTATTCTGTAGCAAAGTGCCTAGATCATAGCAAGGGTCAAATAGTTATCTGTGTGGGAAGAAGGAAGGTATGTTGATTCTTCCCTTTTCTCAACATCATTATCTAAATTACTGTTTCTGAAAAGTATACTCACTTTTCCAGCATCACCTGGATACTTATTAAAAATGGAGATTTCTATGACCATCCCAAAGCAGCTATGTCAAATTCTCATGGGCTGAGACTATGTTTCTATAATATGTTCTCATGGATGATCTTACACTCATGAAAAATTTTGAAGTGGTGTTCTTTTTTATTATAATTCTTAATGTTCTTTGAATTTTATCAAAGACATTTCTCTAGCCTGCATGGACAATGCACCTGATCGGAGAAAGCTTGCCAACTTGTAGGAGGTGTGTGGCTGACCTCCTCATTATTGCTGCTGGGAATTTCTGAAACTGGATGCTCCAGCTGTCCATTCCTTGTTTTCCTTAAGGATACACCTGGCTGCTTGACACAACCCCAAATCCTCTCTAGAGCAAAGGTTTTCATTTTGATGGCAGTTCCCTCAGAAAAGAATCAGTCAGAATAAGACATACGTAGAATCCTTCTATTCTTAGGACTATTTCCCCCTAACAGTTATGTCCCAATGCCTTACATGCAAACTTTTTGCAGATTTCTAACTTGCAACTTCAGCCATATTTCACCTCTTAAAAAAACTTGACTCTAAAAGATAGGTGACAGTTTATTAAAAATAGGCTGTTTTGTGTTCCATATTCATCTCCCATTTATGACTATTTCATCCAAATTGCTGACTGAGTCCTCAAATCAAAACACAAGCCAGGCGGCAAGCTCAAATTGGCATCTGGAAATCAAGCTGTGCGCTTTCTGCTGTGTGCCAGCCCCCGGGACCTCTCAGAGACCTGTTGTCATTGATGTGGGTGTGAACCGCTCCCTGGGTCTGCAGAAGAGTCAGCTACCCGTCTAGATGTCTCTCTCTAAGATTTCTAATCCTGTTGCTCAGGATGCTTCTTCCTGCACACCTGAAAGAACAGCCCAAAATCCAAAACAAGAATTGAGGAGGTTAGTTCAGCTCTATGACTTTGCACTAAGTCTGGGAGGATTTGTGGGCTTGTTGGGAGGGATTTGTTGCAAAACCCAGTGAATCATGGAGTGGGGGTGGGTATTAAGTTGGAAGAGGCAGAGGAGGATGAAAGTGAAGTATCACGGAACATGTAAAAGCACTGTGAGCCAGCAGGGGTATCCTGACTTCAAATTATCACCTGTGTGTGACATTAAACCTCTGGCTTTGAATAATAAACCATACTATAAACTTCTCTTAGAATAGAATAAGCCAGAAATACCAGAATTTGAAGTGGATTTGAAGTAACATTTCCACCACTAGAAAAATGAAGTTTATCCAACTGCTACTAATATTTTTCTCCTTAAAATTAAATACTACTCATCCTTGCTGCACTGCCTTGAAGTCTCAAGGTTACCTTAAGAGCTTGCCCTTACTCTCCTCCAATTCCATATCATGTCTGTCATAAATTACCACCATTTCTTTCTTCAAAACATTGGTCTAATATGTCCCTTTCCTAAGGCTGGCCCAAATGTTCCAGGTCCACCACATGGCTCTGCTAGTGTCATAACCTTTTGTAACACTTGTTGCCTTCATTGATTCTTCTGAAAATTGAATTACTACCTGTTTATCAGTCATTCAGGCTCAGAAACTTAGAGATGTCTGACTCATTGCTTTACTCTTCACTCTTTTTCACTCAACATCTTTCCTTTGTCTTCATTACCATCTCCATTACCATCTCCACCTCACCCTCGTCAGTGGCTTCACACCTAATTTTCTGCTACAGCTGCCTTAATATTACCTTTGGAGACATTAAAAGTCCTGCCATTGATTTTCTTTTTAAAAAGGTATACTATGTTTAATATTTTTACTTGCTAATAATAAAAAGAGCTACTATTTATTGAGCACCTACTATGTTCCACATACTTTGCTATGACAGCATAGAAAACAACCAGCAGAGCTGAAATTGAGATGTGGGAATCTGCATTTTTAGCTAGCACTCCAGTATAAATTACTCATCTAGACAGACTGCTATATATTGTGGTAAATTCTGAAGTACCTATTTCAATAGAAACCCTATTTGGTAAAGTCAAAGAATTGAAGGGGTCTTGGCATCATTTATGTTGTTCTGGCTTAGTTGTTTGTTCTAAATTAAAAAAAAACTATTTTATAATTTGGGTTTTTTAATTTCTTGGATTTATACCCCAGTTTTGCTTTTTTTTTTCAATATTTTTTCTTCCTGATCCACCATTACTAAAGAATGGGATTTGACTATAATTGTCACTTTGCAAATAAACAAATGAGTACATTTTGGCCTAAAGTACCCAATAGAAAGATTCATCATCATATTACTTTAGGACTGCAAAAGCTTTCACATCACATAGCCTTAACATTTGAGAGTTAGAAGGGATAGTATTCTCTAAAACCTCTCATTTAAAAAAGTTGGTCAGAATACATGATATACACATATACATGTTATAAATATGATGGGCAGCCTAATGAAGAGCAACATAGATACTATGCTGTCAATACATACCCAGAAAACAAGGAGGGGGTAGTATGCCTGGCAAGGACTGAAGTTGAGTATAAAAATGTGACTTGCTTTGGCCAATAAAATGTGAACTGAAGGAACTGATGTCACTTTAGGTTAGAGGAATTAATTACCATACGTGATTTTCCATGCCCTCTTTTCCTGGGTCAACAATCACAGAAATATAGGACAACATGGGACTTCCATTAGTGTGGGCCC
>NC_043712.1:58677258-58680968 GCF_006229205.1 Suricata suricatta
CACTGAAAATGGCATAAATATATAACTATAGATAAACAGATGTTTCCAGGAGCTGCAGACATTTGATGTAATAATATGCATATTTTAATAATACAAATTGTGATATGAAAAAAATAGTGGAAATGATTACAAAATAACTTTAAGTGAAAACAATAAAATTGCAAAGTTGTACAAATAGCATCATTACTAAATGCAAATCCTGGCAAAGGAGAGCAGTAGAAACATGTGTACCTTCATGTTGGCAGTGGTCATGTTTGGGAGGTGGCATGACAGAGGATTGGCTGGTGAGACTTCTTCCTAATTTTCTGCATCTCCCACATTTTCTAGAAAAACATGCATTTCAACTAAGTTGAAAATATAAGCATTCCATTTAGTCTTTTATTTGACTCTCCAGTTCTCAGGTAGCAAAGGAAGCCAATTTAAACTCCAGCCCCTCTGTGCGCAGGCTCCCTCCCTGTCTCTGAATCCTCACTGACATCCTCCTTAAGCAGCTTAGTGAGGAAAGCTAGGTCTGCCAGCTCTGTCCCACCACCAGCCTTGCTGCTCAGCAGTGCCTGCACGCGTGCTCCCCTCCACCCGCCTTCATCTGGTAGCCAAGGGAAATCACATTAGAAAGCCCTGTCCCTGAGCCTGTGCCCTCCTCCCAAGAGCCCCAGCAGTGCCTTTCTTCTCTCCTTTCTTGATTTCCCTTCTGAATCTTCCCTACATTCTCATTCCAAGGCCAGATGGCTGATTTTCTGAAGCATTCACATTTCTCCTCTGCTGACTTATAACTGTTGAAAACCCATCATCCACACCTTCCTGGTAACCAGGTTTCTGCCACAGCAGGCTGCCTGGTGGGATTTGGCAAGTGTGGAGAGGGTGGGGAAAGAGAAACAGTCCAAAGGGAAATTGGCCAATATATTAGTTGCTCATCGGCTTTCCTTCATTCATTTGGAACACTTGGAAAGCATAGGGAACAGGGAATGCTTAATGAGGATCCATTAAAGGGAAAGCTACGTTGTTTAAAGAGCCATCAGTTCTGCTAAGCCTGGCTCAGCAATTCAGAATTTGATAAGTAGATTTTTAGGTTTGGCCTTAAAAATAGATATTGCTGGTGTTAAAATAACCTACAGATAAAGGGCTTCACAGACATTTATTTCACATGGGCTTAGGCAGATTTGTTGCTGCTAAGTTGCTTTGACTACTGGTGAAACTGGAAAATATGAAAAGAAGCATCAAGTCCTTCAAAATAAAGGGGAACAAAAAGTGTGCATCATGCCTTTGGTTTGGTTTCAAAATATCAAAAAATAAATTGAACTTGCTCTGGGCAAGTCATTGTTCAAGGAATGGTAAATGACAAAAGTGGATAAATACAGAATACATGTCCTCAAAAAAATTACAACAGGGAAAAATATATATGTTATATATAGGTTAAACAAAATTATTCTATTAAAAAGCATATGATAATATATACCAAATATTTTCTACAAAGCTTGGCATAGAGTAGTAGCTCAGCAAATTCCCTTTCCCCTGCCCATTACGTGTCCCAAACAGAGTCTCACTGAGCATGTTTTTACCTTCAATTAAGTAGTTTTAAGAAAAATTTACTATTTCTTATAACAAGGAGTCTGGAGGGAAAGCAATTCTTTGTATGGCGCAACAGTCAGCATTGAGATAGGAAAATATAAATCATTGTATGTTTTTCAAGCAGAGAGACACTAATGCAAGCAATCGTCACCAAGGTATTGGAAGGACTAGAGAAGCAAAAGGGTGACCTCTTGGGCGTTCTTGCCGATGAGGCTCCTGGAGCACCACTCTTGCTGTTGGCCGTTGTTGCCACTGCCAAGACAGAGGCCAAAAGCTTGTGGCCCCTCGGATATCGCTGAAAGCCCCAGCGGCCTTCATATGCCTGCTGCTGCTGATACAGAAAACAGTAGTTGCCTGCAGTCTTCCACTGCTCTAATGCTAAAACCAGAAACAGAAAGAATAACTTCTGTCTTCTTTCTTCCCTCCATTCAGTCTTGGCAAATGCCCTGCCATTGACAGAAGCTACCAAAAACCACCTGGCTGTTTCCAGGTGTTTTTCCTCCAACTATAAAGAAAACAGCTCAGAAAGTTGGGATGGGGTTATGTAACAACACAAAATATCTGGTGGTGTGGGATCATTCAGCAGTTCAGTAACATCATGAAGGTCAAATATTCTTTGTCTTTGCTCTCTCCATTCTTAGGAATAGATTTTCCCTTAGACTAGATTCCTTAAACATTTGAATGCTGAAAACAATATTGAAAGGCAGAAAAAGAAAACGTCTTTGTCTTGTGGTCTTTTTATTTTTAATTTAAAAAATTTTTAATGTTTTATTTATTTTTTAGAGACAGAGAGAGAGACAGTTTGAGCAGGGGAGGGTCAGAGAGAGAGGGAGACACAGAATCCAAGGACTAGCTCCAGGTTCTGAGCTAGCTATCAGCACAGAGCCTGACGCGGGGCTCGAACCCACAAACTGCGAGATCATGACCTGAGCCGAAGTCAGACGCTTAACTGACTGAGCCACCAGGAACCCCTCTTGTGTCTTTTTTAACTAGTGAGATAAACTCCCAGTTGACTTGTTTACCCATGTGATGTGCTAGAAACTGTAACATGCTCTTTCTTCACAAATTACCAGCAAGGGTTAAAAAAGGAAAATCAAACTTATCTAATAAATAACAGTTATATAGCATCATATTATCTTGTGATAAAATCTTAATTTGGCAAGTATAAACTTTTTTTCATTTTTAAGAGATTTTATTTTTAAAAAATATCTACACCTAACATGGGGCTTGACTTACAAGTGGCAACACTCCATAGACTGACCCAGCCAAGGGCCCAGAACTACATTATTGCCTTTTATTTACTTATTTTTTTTCTTCTTTATTTTTTAAAATAGTTTATTGTCAAATTGGTTTCCATATAACCCCCAGTGCTCTTACCCACAAGTGCCCTCCTCTATGACCATCGTCTCCCCTTCCCCTTTCCCCCTCCCCCATCAGCCCTCAGTTTGTTTTCAGTATTCAAGAGTCTCTCATGATTTGCCTCCCTCCTTCTTCCTCACTCTTTTCCCTCCCTTCCCCTCCCATGGTCCTTTGTTAAGTTTCTCCTGTTAGACCTATGAGTGCAAACATATGGTATCTGTCCTTCTCTGCCTGACTTATTTCGCTTAGCATGACACCCTCGAGGTCCATCCACTTTGCTGCAAATGGCCATATTTCATTCTTTCTCATTGCCATGTAATACTCCATTGCATGTATATATATACATACATCCAGATGGCCTACAGGCACATGAAACGATGCTCAGCATCACTCATCATCAGGGAAATACAAATCAAAACCACACTGAGATACCACCTCATGCCAGTCAGAGTGGCTAAATATAAACTTAAAATACACTACATGGGGTGCCTGGGTAGCTCAGTTGGTTGAGTGTCCGACTTCGGCTCAGGTCATGATCTCATGGCTCACGGGTTCGAGCCCTGCAACGGGCTCTGTGCTGACAGCTCAGAGCCTGGAGCCTGCTTCAGATTCTGTGTCTCCCTCTCTCTCTGACCCTCCCCTGTTCATGCTACATCTCTGCCTCTCAAAAATAAATAAAACATTTAAAAAATTAAAAAAAATAAAATATACTACAACATGTTTGTAATCCTGTTTTGAATTTCATCATTTTTAAAATTATTATACATTAGTATTATGTCATC
>NC_043712.1:58681068-58719305 GCF_006229205.1 Suricata suricatta
ATGCTGAGTGAAGTAAGCCAGGCAGAGAAGGACAGAAACCATATGTTTGCACTCATAGGTCTAGCAGGAAAACAAGAGAGACCTAATGGAGAACCAGGGGGAACGGAGGAGGGAGAGAGAGTTGGGGAGAGAGAGGGATGCAGAACTTGAGAGACTATTGAATGCTGAGAATGAACTGAGGGTTGAGGGGGAAGGGGGAAGGGGGAAGGGGGAAAAGAGGTGGTGGTGATGGTGGAGGGCACTTGAGGGGAAGAGCACTGGGTGTTGTATGGAAAACAATTTGACAATAAAATATTATGGGGAAAAAAAACAAAAAAACAAAAAAAACAAAGATGCAGTAATTATTATTGGAAGACACAGGTCTTCTAAATTCTCCTAAATTGCGTCTTTTTTTTTTAAAGAAAAGTAACAACAGCAATAACAAAAACCTTACTGGTTAAAAAATGTAAGGTAAGACATTTTGTTGTTGTATCAGGGCTTTGATTTCAGCATTGGTGGCACTTTACGAAAGAAAGTACTTTAAGCTTAGTTTAAATACTGTGGATTTGTACTTTGAAAGTAGCAAACTTAGGAATGATGGAACAATAAACGGTCATTACAGTAATTGTTTCTTTGCATATTTTCAAAGTTGAATAAGAGAAGAAAAATTTTAAATTTAATCTCAATTTGAGCATAATTAACCCTCATGGTTTTTTTTTTTTTTCCAAAAACCTTAGGTAAATCAGCTGACTCTGGAGTTTTCTTGGTGCCCTGAGGTTAAGGCCATCAGATGACCTATGAATTATTTCAAAACTTTCTGCACCAATAGAGTAAAACAGAAAAAGCACAGAACAATTGCATTAGCTGAAAGCCTATACTATTCATGTTACTCGTATATATTTTGGTAGTTCTTATTATTTAAATTTTATTCTAGCATAGGAAAAAGAAGGCTGGCAGGAACACTGAGAGGATAATTGCAATATAAGAAATACCAAGTCAGAGAAGCCTCAGATTCTTTCTCATTGGAAGGCAATGGTCAGTCTCCCTGTGTTACAGAGTAGAATTGATGAAGGGTGAGTAGACATGTATGCAGAGAGGCTCAGGATTCCAATGTTCCTATTGGAATCTTCATGGATTTTATTTTCCTTCAGCTAATCCACTCAATCCACTACTTATGAACAAAATCTATGGATTTAGAGAAGCAGTAGGGTCTTGATGCTCAAAATTCACAATGATAATCCTTGACTTCAGAATCTGTTACCTCTTTCTCATACACTATAGTTATCTGGAATCAGTGTTGGCAACTGGCAAGAAATTATGAGAATGTTGATAATGTTTTCACTCAGTCAGTTTCTATCCTTTTTTGTGTTTACTGGAACTCAAAAAAGACCAAGAGGCTGACAGAATTTCAACTAATCTTGGAGTTCTTTAAGGTCTCTTTCTCTCCTCATTACTAGATACTTATATTTATATATAGAATAGGTATTTTTCATCAAGTCCCTCCCTTGCTCATTTTTTGTTAAAATTCAATTTTGCAAAAACTATAAATGGCAGTAAAATGTGGTTGTAATAAAATAATAATTGCTAAACAAGCTGAATCTGGAATTTTTAAAAAACAAATTCTTGTGAATAGTTGTCTTATATTTGCAGGATGTCAAATAAAATTTAAAAGCTATCTTTTATAATAAAAGATGACAGGGAAGGAAATATAAAAGAAACTGCCAATAAATATGGTGTGTAAAATTTAAGACCTAGTAATGTTATAATTCCACTCCACAAATGCTCAGCATTCTGTTGTTAGTGGATGGTCTAATTAGCTATTTTGCTGCCTTGTATTAAGGGTGACCATTTCCCTCCAGTGAACTGGAAGTGTAGGAGGGTTTGAAGTTTCACTCTGAAGTTCATTTCTTCTCATATTTCCTATTCTATGGGTTCTTCTTTCACACCATACTTTTCCCCCATTTGTTTCCATTTTCTTTGCTTGGAACTTTGGTTGTCCTAAATTCTTATATTTCCACCACATCATGGACACTGGCTTTAATTAAGGTTTGGTGGTACATCACACAAACAGGTTTTCATATGATATGTTTTTGAGATTTCATTTCAACCTTCATTTCTTCAGAGAAGCCTTCTTAATCTGATAGAGGTCAAAACCCTATTGTCTATGTTATTTATCTTTTATTCATATCATTTTTCACATTTATAACTTTACATTTATTTGCATGATTCCTTGTTTAATGACAAATTTATGGATTAGCCTTAAACTCAATGTATGAGTGAAGTGTCTGTCTATTTTTGTTTTCTACTGTATACTCAGTACCTAATACATGGTACATATTTGTTTAGTACAGAATAAACTAGAAAAGCCTTGCTGTGCATAACAGTTGTTGTCTAACAAGTATGCTGAGCACAGCAAGTCCAAAACTGAGATCTCCATCTTCCCTTCCACACTCTTCTCCTGTAGTTTTCTTCATTTTAGCAAATGGCCCCTCAGTTTTTCCTTTTCCTCAGGCACACATCCTTCATCTTATACCACATGTCCAATTCAACAGCAAAGGCAGTTATTTGGCTCTACTGCAAAATTCTGTTTATCTAGAATTCAATCTCATTGCCCATGTCCACTGTTAACCTTCTAGTCAAACTCACTATCATCTCTGGCTGGATTAGAACAATGGCCACCTAACCAGTCTCCCTTCTAGCACCCTTGTGTCTCTATATTTATTTTCCACATTGTGGAGGATCTTTTTGAAACATAAATAAACTCATAAACTCTCTCACACCCTCAAGTGTTTTCCGATCTTACTCATGGTAAAAGTCCCTATAGAGGCCTGTGTGGCCCTACAGAGCCTGCTCTGTGATAGTATGTACTTTGTTCAGGTCTGCTCTGTTCTCTGCTGTGTCTGGAATGCAAAGAATAGTCAATGACACAAAGTAGATGCTCAATAAATATTTGTCGATCAATCCCTGAATCCACAAATCAGAGGCTATGTCATTTTAAGAAGTTCTCTGTGACTCTTAAAGCAAAAAATATTACAACTCATGGGTTCCAGTGGATGGATACATTTACCCTTTAGTTAATTCATACCCAGAGTGTTCAACACATAACATGATGTTATTAACTTTTGTTCTATGTCTTGCTCCTGAAAACCATGTGTTATCATACTTGTATTGTGAAGTAGATTCTGACTTGTTAGGAAAATCATTATTGCAATCAATATTTGCTCAAAGGATCATTCAAGGGCATGCAGATGTCATGTCTGACTATTATAGTTGAAAAATTTCCACTTGGTAATTTAGTCTACTTTTATATACTTGAATAACCTCTCAGCTTGGTGGTAATTTCGTGACATATTTCAGGTAGTAGAAATCATAATACTTCAATATTTTTGGTATTTTTTGTTTGTTAAGGCATTTTGGCAATCAGCAAATAACTAAATCTATAACAGTTCTACACCAAATTATGTATCAATTTCATTACTGTTTGCCTCCTTAACCTGCTTGTGGTATTAACATCTAGCATTGAATAACTTAAAATCTTAGAGGGAAGATAGGATAAGGGGAATGTGATCACAGAAAACTTCTGAAAACAATTCTAGATTTTTCCTGCTTACACTAATATATGCAAGAAAGTGGTCATAGTGCACTGAGAGACTAGTGATGACATTTCATATTATTTAAATAAATTTCCACCTATATTAGATCCTAAGATCATTTCTTGGGATGATTATAATGATAAAATTGAAATTAGGGTGGTGAAACAGGGAAACATGATGATTTATTAAAAGTTAGGCCTCTGGATTGTTCATCCTTCCTCAAATCTATTAATATCTATACTTCTGAGGTATCTAGGGATGTATCAGAAAATTCAATTTTGTTCTTATGGCCGGAGAAGCTTCATCATTTTATCAACTAACATCTCACTCATTCAACAAATATTTATTAAACACATATTTTGTGCCAAAGACTATTCATTCTAAGTTCTGAACATATAAATACTACTGCATCCGTTTCAGAGTAGAGTGGAAAATTTTTCTCGTGGAGAGACTGCACCATGCTTGAATTTCAGAAAAAAATAATCATAGTTAGCAAGAGACTTCCATAACTCATACTTTTATCTGCTTCAGAAGTTAGGAGGTAGAAAAGAAGGAATTTGAAGATAAATCTTTGCTGTAAAAATATTTGCTACCATTAAATAATCATAATGTTATTGAATAAAATTAATTGTGATGTATTTAAAAATCAGATAAAAAATTATGTATGCAAAACTTTTTTTTTGCAAGCCATCTTAATGATTGATTTTCAAATGATTGACTTGTTGTACACATAGCCAATCTGAGATTGACAGTAAAATCGTTAAAGCATAAATAAAAAGAAACAAAACTTTTTATTAAGTGACTTTTGCCATTTAGACATGGGAAAATATGTTACAATAGATCTATAAATTTAAGTACTGTTATTCAATCTCACTGAATCCAATCCAAGAAAATAAATCCAAGACTCTTCTTGCTTTTCATTCCTTTTATCGAAACAGTTGTTGTGGCAGAAAATTCAAAGAGATGTTATACATTCAAGGGTAGGGGAGAAAGTCATTCTGAAACAAAGAATAAAAAACCAAATGGAGCAAAAACCAAGCAAACAAACAAAAGAGTAGAAGGAGCCATCAAGAAAGTTTTTCAACTACTGGTAAAACAAAAACAAAAACAAACAAACAAAAAAACTCTATGAACCCTCTAAAATCGAGGGCTCATAGAATGTACCACATCCATATTCAACACTCAGATAAGCACATTAAAACCTCGGGCATCCTTTAAAGACCCATATGTTTGGTGCAATTCCTCTAAACAAAGATAAATTTCCAAGACCTGAGAATGTTTTCTTTTATCCCAGGAAGGAGGTTGTTCAAGCAATAAGAACCTCTTTGGACAATGCTTCTTACCAACCTGGATCCTACACAGCTCACCTATTGCAAACTACACACATACATGAATGGAAACTATTACACTGTAGAAGACCAACTTTAAAATAATTTAAAAAAATACTTATTCTTAAAGAGGATTAAGCATATCCTCAAAGCAGAGAATTTGAGACAGCTGAAATTGTGTACATTTATATGCACACATCTAAGCAATAACAGTTAACCAAAATGCACACTATCAAAAACACATGGCTGAGCAACCTAGGAATTTTGCTGTTAGCTATGATGCTGTAGTGGGAATCTCATATTGTATGTCACCGTGTCTTGATTCTGTTTATCCAAAGGTCTTCATCGAGCACTGAACAATTCCTCAGGAGAATGTCAGCTGTTTTCTTTTGGAAAAATAAAGTCATGATGGATGACAATATGTTAGACTTAAATTTTTAAGATGTCCCCTCCCTCTAACACATAATGTCATAATGAATTTGAATTATTCTTCAAAGTAAATAGCTCAGCAACTCATATTCTATGCAACATTCTTCTCACCAACTTGTCAACTAAATGAATTACAGTGAAATGAGTAACAGTGGGAAGCTTCAGGGGAAAATCCTTCCATTCAGGAACTTAAAGGAAAGAGTCTGAAAAATGGAGAAGGGCAGTTCCAATACATTTTCTTGATCTGCAGGTTAATTGTCACTAACCATGGTAGTACTCACTAAACCTAAAGAAGAGTCAAGTTTAAATGCCTGTTGTGCTGGCGGCCTCTGTGGTGTGTGTGCCTGGGATATTTTACTGAGGATATGTTTTCATTGGTTGCAGAAAGAAGGGGAAAAGGGGCTTTGACACTTGGAGTGATGAAAAAGAAAAGGATTCAATAGGGGACATGACAAAATCATTTTCCTCGGTCCTTGTGGACTATGGAATTTTTCTTTCATATAAGCATTTGCTCCAAGGAGAGCAGAGCTACAACAAAGCTGAAGAAGCCACTTCCATGAGGAAGAGAGACACTCAGCCCTATTAGATAGCTGCAGGAAAGAGAAGTCACTTATTTTCTTTATAGAAGAGAACAGGACACCATCCTAGGGTTTCAAAGGCAGGTGTTCCTGTGGCTTCTCCTCAGAGCATAAGGAATATATAACCATTTTGATTTTGTAGTAACTGAAGTGTTCATAGTCTCAGCCTGCCTCGCCAAGCCCCAATTAGCTAACGTGTTATTTCTGCACATTAATGAGGAGGCAGGAATCTTCCCAGTGTACATTTGTTCCTTTCATGCACACGACCTCAACCAGAGGTCTCCTGGCTGCCAGCCATGGACACAGTTCACCATGAGTCAAACACAAGTCTTTTAGCAGGTTGGCAGAAAAGCAAACTTGTGCTGTGTTTCCTTGGCCTCAGAAATTTCTCATAGTACATATTTAAGTTTCCTTGATTTATTCCCCATATGGTCCATGTGGTTAACCACAGTTTTATTTTTCTTAATAGCAGTAAAGAGAGACTCATCATGACCCTTCTTTGGGCTCATCACTCTCTCACTCAGACCTATAATTTATTAAGAACATCCTCTGTAGGGATGAATGGCTCTGCTCTTTGGTAATAGGATATGGAGCTTTAACACACTGTGAGCTGTGTTGCTTAGTGCCAGATAACAGTTTTGGTAAGTCACTGAGGGAAGTAAGAATCTGTCTCTTCTTCTGATCCACTCAACTGTCAAGGTAGGTGCCAGGCTAGGTCAAGAAGGGGCCAAGTCCTCTTCCTTTGCATATCCTCAGAATTGTCTGCAGGGCCTAAGAGAAAGGGCAAAGACATTTGAGCCAGATAGACTTGTTTTTAAATTCAGGCCTGTGAGTTTAGTGCACTTTACTCTACTCAGTCAGGCTCAGTTTAGTCCACCAGGAGACATTTGACAATGTATGGAGGCATTCGTGATTGTCATGCCTAGGAAGGTGCTTCTGGGAAGAGGCCGTCCTACAATGCACAGGAGGGTCTGCTTCCTCTTATTTCCTTTCAAAAAAAAACTATCCAGCCTGGAATGTTAGTAGTGCTCAGGTTGAGAAATCCTACCCTAAATGTTTGTTACTGAGCAAGTTTCCTAACGTTACTTAAGATGAAAGATAAGTATTGTCCCTATAAGGTTGTGATAGAGAGTAAAGTCAAAGAAACAAGGAATATAAACTAGCTGTGTTGGGTACAGAACTAAGACAATTTTTTTCCTCTTTTCTTTGGTATCTCGGAACCATAAGCACCCTATTTGTCTTTACACTGTGCTCCCATCACAAGTCTGTTTCAACTTAGCTTCGGCTAAGTTATGTTGAGTTATTCTGAATTACTCTGAAATAAGAAACACTCCAAATTCTCAGGGTTTTTACCATGCAAGGCTAGTTCCTCACTTCTGTTTGTCTGTCAGTCTGTCTGTCAGGGTTGCTTCTTTAATTGGGCCCAGGCTGAAGGAGCAGCCCCTGTCTGGGACATTGTGATGTCCATTGAAAAAAGAAAGCAATAAAAAGCATACACTAGCTTTAAAATTTTCCACACGGATGTGTCCTACATCACTATTTGAAATGCTTCCTACTCATGCACTGTTGAGGGAGGGATTCCCAGTCTGCCATTATGGAAATGACTGAATATGTATTCCCTTACCTTGAACAGATAAAATCAACAGCAGTTTATTAGTCACTTTTACCCACTGCCCAGGGGAAAAGGACACTGGACGTGATGCAGAGTCACATGAGGGTTGTACTCAGGAAGACACTGGACAAGCAGGGGCCATGGCAGGCACACTTTGTCATGTTGAGAGAATGAGAGGTCCCCGGTTCCCACAGGAGGATGTCATTGATTTGCTTGAATAATTATGTATTTGGCATATCATAATTAATGAATTAAGTAATTCAATAATTGGCTTGTCTGGATAATCCTGACAAGGAATTGAAACATGTTACAAAAAGGACTGCCCTAGTGGTAGAGCATTTGACTGCAAAAAGGACTGCCCTTGGGGAGCCTGGGTGGCTCAGTCGGTTAAGCATCTGACTTCAGCTCAGGTCATAATCTCACGGTTTGTGGGTTCAAGCCCCGTGTTGGGCTCTCTGCTGACAGCTCAGAGCCTGGAGCCTGTTTGGATTCTGTGTCTCCCTGTCTCTCTGCCCCTCCCCCTCTCATGCTCTGTCTCTGTCTCAAAAGTAAATAAAACATTGTAAATAAAAAAGCACTGCCCTTGGTGACTTTGATAAGAAGGATGATTTGGCTAGGGAAGGCTGCTATTCAAGGAAGCAGAGGGGGAAAAGGGGCTTGTGATTAGGCTATTTGGCGCCCACCTGATTTTTCCAGGTACCAAGACAGAACATAATTTTGAGCCTTAATTTTAGGCCTTCTAAATTCTAAACAATCACTTCTGCTTGAATTTCCTTGGCCTACATAAGTTATATGGAAAATTGAATCAAGTGACAGAAAGTGTCATTTCAAGTGTCATTTTAAGCCAGTGGATTTCACACTTCCATTTCTGCTCATAGGCACTTTTGTTGAATGTGATTCTATCTAAACATCATCGTCTACAACAATGATGGAATTAGATCTAACAAGCTTAAAGTGAGACACAGGGCATCCCACTGTCTCGCCATCCTCTGACATCTGCTTTACCAATGAAAACACTGAAGACCAGAGAGTGGGTAGTGACTTAACAAGTTTAACAGTAGATTCACATCTTTTGGTGGGAACATGTATTTCTAAGCTGAAAGTAACAAATTCCTTGGTGAAAAAGTATAGAGAGAAAAAATGAGGCCTTGTTATGCTAAAAGCATGCATATACTTTTAGGGGGCGAAGGAGGAGTGAGAATGCAGTGGAAGAGAAAATATGGGAATAATTATGGAGAGTAAAGGAAAGAAAGCAGAAAGGCAGGCAGGAGGTTGCAAGGCCAACGCAGATTTGTACCATGCTGATGACTCTGTTCAACCAGAGCCCTGAGCTTCAGATTTGTGAATCCAACTGCCTGACTTAACAACTGACTTGGAGCCTGATGATATCTTGGTCTTATAAGTCCAATAAAGAACTCTTGGTTCCCCCTTCCTCACACTGCTTCTACTCAGTCTTCCTGACCTTACCAGTTATACCATCTACCCACTTTCTCAAGCCAAATATATAGTTGTTTTGGTGACTCTCCTCTCTCCTTTCCCTTCCATAGCCAATCCATTAGCAAAGCCTATTGGTCCACCTTCTAATTATATTCAGAATTTGAGCTCTTCTCACCAAGTTTGCAACCTCTATCCTGTTCTGGAACACTGAAATGGCCTCTTGTCTGCTATCTTTTGAATACCACAATCCATTTTCTTCACAACAGCCTGAGCAATCTCTATATAACATAAATCAAATCATACCACCTCTCTGACTAAAATTCTCCAATAATTTTCCATGAGTCCATAGAATAAAGTTTAAACTCTATCATGACCTCAAAGGCCCCACTTTGTTCAGCTCCAGCCTATCTCTCATAGCTTATGTCCTATCACTAGGCACCCAATTCATTCAGCTAATGCATCTCCAGTCATACTGATCTTAACATTCCTAGGACATATCAAAATTGTATTTCTGTATAGACTCATACTCTAGACATTTATGAGAGCTTACCCTCACACCATACCTTTTTTTACCCTTCCTCTTCTCATTAGTATCCATTCATTCAACTAATATTTATTCCAGTTCTAAAAATATAACAGATACTGTTCTCTTATCTGGAATGTCTCTTCCTCTGAAAAGCCTTCCCTGAATCTTGCTATCATCCCTATCATTTTTATCGTCATATCTTGCTTTATTATTATTATTAAGGCATTTATCGCTACTTAAAATTATATCTTTTTTAAAATTTCTTGTTGCATATTTACCACAATGTAATCTCCTCAACTGTAAAATATGCTCTAGGGGCATAAAGAATTCCAATTTTGAGCAACTTACCATCGAGGAAGAGAAAAATTTCAATATTTTAATTATGCTTACATATGCCAGTACAACCAGATAAAAAGTGTAGGCTTGGAATGTCAGAAAATGATGACAGTGTTGTGGATTATGAGGGAGTAGAGGGCAACAATCAATTTACTTAACTAGGAAACTTAATATTTGCCATACTTCGCTTCCTTCATAAGCAATAAAATGAATAAATTAATCAAAATATAAGGAACTATAAAAACAGTGAGTTAATTCTTCAACATCCGTGGACTAGTAGCTGAGGAAGAGTGGCTTACTTCTTGGTTCTCATATCTAGCTGTAAATCAGAATCTTTTTGAGGGTGCTTTTTCCCTGTGCAGATTCATCAGCCACACTCCTGGAGACTCTGACTCTAAGGCTGTGGTAAAGCCTAGGAACATGAATGTTTTATTGAACCTCCCCCAAGGTATTCTGATGGTAAACCTCACTTGGAAACCTGTGGGCAAGTAACTTACCTTTACTATGTTTTTACTAGACTAAGAAGGTATTTGAATAAACTGGCCAAAATGAATTGCTTGCGTTTGAGTTTAGATACTATTGATCTAGACCTTCATTTTTTCCCCATAGCAACATAAGGAATCTTGAATTCAGAACTATAGAGAATCACAAGGATATGTTGGATCCATGAAGGCAAAGTGAAATCCTTGTTTATCTTTCTTATAAATGTTTGTCTTTTTCCAGAAGAATTTTATAAGCAAAAAGCAAAAACAAAACAGACAAAAAACCCCAAAGCAAATGAACAACAACAACAATAATAAAACCAAAGCAGCAGCTTCCAATGATTGAACATGCTACACTAATGAAATAGTGAATTGTGCAAAGCTGGGCACAAACACCCACCTTCCCCTTTCCCATCACAGAAAACTGATTCCTTAGGTATATAATCTGTCCTTTATCAGTATCTACTAACTTTGAAACATCAGTTCATTTGATTATACTCTGAGATGTGTCAGCAACAATTGCTATGAGCAAATGCATCTAATGGGTTTCAGCATCCCAAGGAAATGAAATAGGACAAAGTTCTCATATTAGTATTCCTTTTCTAACTGGAAGTTTATTCTCCACTGGGAGGGAGTAAAAATGCAAAATAAAATTCCCTAGGCTACAGTATGTTAGCTTTTGTTGTCCTAGACTCTTTCATGCCCCAGTGACATTTGCTGATTATATTCACAGGGCACAAGTGATTTTGAACTCACAGTACATTTGGGAAGTAAACCTAATGGGCATGCAAACAGGCAATTGCAGTGTCAGGGAAACTAACTCAGTACATTTCCAATCTTTAAAACTCAAATTTTCTCAACTATGGATTGGCACAGAAGTAGTAGGATCTGAGTTTTATGGGACTTGGATGGCAAGTTTATATTACCGCAAAATGGAAAGAAATTTCCATATTTTATTTGAAGCCAGATTATTCCTAGTTCTAAAGCTGTATTTATAAGTCCAGATTATTGCCATGATGTAGGTGCTGTGGTGGGGGTGGGGCGTGGGAATTTAATTGTAATAACTTCTCCTTAACAATATATTGATATCTTAAGCCATCAGCATTAGCTGACCAGCTGAACAAGTTTGTATAGGCCCGCTAGTCAATCTGAAATGCAAATGCTGCCACAGTCTGCTTTTCCATTAATTCATTTTAGTTGGGAAGAAGCATTGCTAGAAGCTGGAAGCTCTCCTGCGTCTGTCTAATGTATGCAAATACTTTAAAACTCATTCCTCAGTTCAGAAAGCAGCAAATGAAAACCATCCCTATGATTTCTCATCTAGTCTTAGGCATGAAACGATGGAGATTGTTTTTCCCTCCTCATTCTATGTCCCTTTTTGGGATTCCATCACTTACCTCAACAGGATTCCTTGGGACAAGAGTAAGCTTCTCAAAGAAAATTTAAGTGGCTTCATCCTACTATTGCTTTTGATAAGTCAAAACATTAGACTCATTTGCATTCTACTATATAACTAAAAAAAGGCACAGTAGAACAACTGACAGAAATATGAATAAATACATGAAATAACAAAAGACATCCTTCATAGAATATACAGAAATAAACTATTTATAGGAGAACATTAGAAGTGACAGAATAATCTCAGGCAAAATAAAGCTCCTTGGCTACTATATCAATTATTGGGAACTGAAATGGAAGAGATGGACTAGAATAGGCTGAAAAATAACTATAAAATAAGGTGTCAAATGGCATAAAAAGATAGCAATACAGTACTAGAGGTATTCAGAGATAAGAAAGCCCACATTCTTGCCTTGGAGGCTTCCTGAAAGAGGTAACATTTAAGATAAACTCTGAGGTGTAGCTAAGACTTGGCTTGGAGTTGAAGGTGGGTAACGGTGTTTCAAGCTAAGGGGTAGCATGATCAAAAGGCATAAAAGCAAGTGAGTGGAGAGAATGTATAAGGAATAGTAAATAATAATTCCTTGGTTTTGTTTTCATTTTTGGTCTTAGAGAATAAATGGGGCCAAACTTGACACTAGAGTGAGCCTGAGTTTGGGGCCACAGAAGTGAATCTGTAGCCTGACCCCATGGGGGCCACCCTGAAGGTTGGGTGTGTGAGGGCTAGCTTGAAGACTGAGGCTCCAAGGTACTGGCCTGCAACTGGGGTAGATCAAGAGCCTGGTCCATGTAAACCCATCTGGAGTCTAGATCTATGGGGTTCTGGCCTGGTAATTGAGTAAAACCCAGGATCCTAGGTTTACAAGGAGCCTCCTGGGGCTGTGGTCCTGAGTCTGGGATGAAGTGGAGTGCTTACCTCATGTACCGGTCCCCGTGGACAGGATGTCTTTCTCTTCACTGGGCTGCCTGGGCTTGGGGGAGGGTTGATGGAGATAATGTGAAACTTTTTTCCTACCCTCTTTATGATGCCTTTTCTTAGTTCTTTCCTCCGACCAGGTGCTTAAATCCTCCACCTGGAGGGGCGCTTGGGTGGCTCAGTCTGTTAAGGGTCCAACTCCAGCTCAGGTCATGATCTGATGGTTCGTGGGTTTGAGCCCTGCATCAGGTTCTGTGCTGACAGCTCAGAGCCTGGAGCCTGCTTCAGATTCTGTGTCTCTGTCTCTTTTCGTCCCTCCCCCACTCATGCTCTGTCTCTCTCTTCTCAAAAATAAACTGTAAAAAAAAATCCCTCACCTGGAATCCTTACCCCTTGTGAAAGTTCTTTCTTTTTTTCCTTTGGCATGTGGATAATTGTTCAGATTGCTGTTTCTGGGAAGGGATATGTACTAAAAATGTCTACACTGCTGTCTTGCTCAAACATTTTTAATTTTGATGGCATCCAATCATTGATTTCTTTCTTTTGTGCTTTTAATGTTCTAAAAAGGATTTGCCCCTTTGTGAAGACCCACTCTGTCTTTTTTCTAAGGGTTTTATAGTTTTAGGCCTTGCATAGGTATGTGATGCATTTTGAGTTAATTTTTGTGTGTGATAAGGTCCAACTGCATTCTTTTGCATGTGGATATCCAGTTGTTCAGAACCACTTGTGGGAAAGACTTTTTTTTTTATTTAACAATCTTGGCAGGCTTGTTGAAATCAATTGACCAAAAGCAGTTTTATATTTGGACTCTAAATTCTATTCAATTTATCTACATGTTTATCTTTATGCTAATGTCACTATGTCTTTATTTCTGTAGTAAATTTTAAAATTGAGAAGTGTGATTCTCTTCCTTATAAAGGTTGTTTGGCCATTTGGGGCCAACATTCTTGAATGTTAAAAATTTTTTTTTTTTAATTTTAGAGAGAGAAAGAGAGCATGATCAATGATGGGAGGGAGGGACAGAAAGAGAGAGAGAAAGAGACAGAGAGAGAATTCTAAGTAGGCTTCATGCTCAGCATAAAACCTAATGCAGGACCTGATCCCACAACCCTGGGATCATGACTTGAGCCAAAATCAAGACTTTCATGCTCAATCAATTGAGCCACCCAGGCATCCTGGTCCCTTGCATTTTTATATAAATTTAGAATCATCTTATTAATTTTTATAAAAAGTCCTGCTAGGGTTTTAATAGGGATTGCACTGAAATTGTAGATAAAATTGACAGTATTTCTATTATAACAATATGAAATCTTCTAATCCATGAACATGAGATATCTTTCCATTTATTTAATTTTATTTAAAATATTTTATAATTTTCAGAGTTCAGGCTTTCTGCTTTTATGTTTTATGCTTTTATGTATTATAAATGTAATTATTTTCTTAATTTTACTTTCAGAGTTTAATTGCTATTGTATAAAAATAAAATTGATTTTTGTATATTGCTTTTGCATTGTGCAACCTTGCCAAACTTTTTATTATTCTAATCACTTTTTAGTGGATACCTCAGGAATTTCTATATTAAAAAATCATATTATCTGGGAATAGATACAGGTTTGCTTCATTTCCAGTCTGAATGCCTTTTATATTCTTTTTATGCCTTATTTATATGCCTTTTATGCCAATATCTAATAGAAATGGAAAAAGTGTCTTGTTCATAATCTTAAGGCGAAAACATTCATGTTCTTACCATTAAATGCAATGTTAGCTGTGGGTTTCTTTTCTCTAGATTCCCTTTATTAGATTGAGGAAGTTCCACCACATATTACTTTTTATAACAAAAATTATTTAAAAAAAATCACAAATGAATAAATACTGATTAATAGAATCTCATGGCTTCATTCTCAGAGCAGATCTTGATTATGAAATCAACTTGACCTAAAAAAAAAAAAGGAATCAATTGAATTCATAGTCGTTTGAAAAATAATTTGAAAATGTTAAGGCTTCCATTTCACCCAATTTTTTATGTTTCTTTTTAACCAGCCTGTTATCTCTTTTATTCCTCCGTTATCCTGATCTTCATTCTGGCTGTAATAATTTTTAACGATATAATCTTGTCTCTAATGATGACTCTAATGCTAATAATGCCTAGCAGTTTCCTCCACATCATTCATTATCGAAGTCTAATAAGCTACAGGTGAAGAAACAGGGCAGTTTCTTTTGAAAAAAGTAGTAGCTATTAATGAGGCTTAGCCATTTCAGGAAATGATGAAAACTTGATCAAATAAAAACCTGAAGGAGACTATACTCCAGTAATTTCTTGCAGCTTCTACTGACAATGAGAATTCAGTTAATAGAAAAGTTACACTGATGGACAACATTGAAACATCAGACAGCTCACTGTAAATGAATCTTATTGTTAAAAGTACATCTACTTTTATAAAGGGGGGAGCTTGAGGAGCTGCTACATCACAACATTGCTCAGGGCAAATTGTTTATTTATCTCTCCATCTATCCAAACACTAATATCATATCATATATTTGCCATATATATGCCAAATACATATTATATTTTCCAAATACATATATTTGCCGAGTATATATATATATATATATATATATATATATATATATATATATATATTTGCCCTCTAGGCCCTCTAAACCCTGCCACTCATAATTTCTTCCATATTTCCATTCATTTATCTACTCAATAAAAAGAGGCCACTATTTTTTTGTACATCAAATTTATTTGAAATGAGAAGGTGCAAATATTTTGCAAAGTTCACTGAGATGTGCTGAAGGAGTCAACCCAACTGAAATGCTTTGGCAATGGGAGTTTGGAATGAGGGCAGGAAATATCTATCCTTTTTAGTATCAAATTATTTTTTCTTCTTAAATTAAATATAGAGCTTTGTGAGAAAATTCTACTAAATCATAAAATGTTTTCTCACTTTCTAGATTTTGAATTTAATGTACAGTAAAACTATAGATGATTTTTAGGGAATTACATTTGAAGTTTGGACCAATAAAATAGAAATCATAATTGTCAGGATGGGCATTTTAGCAGATAAAAAATTTCACCATTTTATTTTGTTCTAGCCAAGATTAGCATTAACACCTAGTCAAAGGGCTTATTTCCAAGCAACACTCATGTAACTTTCCAATATTAGATTATAGAGAAAGAAAAATCATTTTGAAAACTTGGAATTTTTCTCCCTGAATACAAAAAAAATCTCATTTTTTAATAAATGCCTAGAAAACCTCAACTAGCATTATAATTAGCTAAGAAAAAGTAACTAGAAGATTTTGAACATAAATGTCCAAGAATTGAGGTGGTAGAAATCCTAATTTATATTCGATACATGTATACACACCTGTGATTCCAACGTTATATATGGAAGCCCAATCAGCAAAACAAAAAAAATCTGTCTTCAAGATGGATTAGAATATTTACTAAAGGTGGGAAGAGGGGTTCCTAAACAAGTTATCCTTGGATAGAATTGGATAATAAAATCAGTATATTATTATTTCACTAAATATAGCTGAAATTAAAAATTTTCTTCAGTTATGAATCAAAGGTACTAATCCACAGAAGTGTTAACAAA
Organism: Suricata suricatta; assembly: GCF_006229205.1. NCBI lineage: Eukaryota > Metazoa > Chordata > Mammalia > Carnivora > Herpestidae > Suricata > Suricata suricatta. Next base: position 58,697,288 of record NC_043712.1, read on the forward strand.
AACTGTGACCATGATAAATGCAGACTTTCTATATCACTTTATATTTGCATATATCTTGAAATATTTTTATTTGCTACTTTGAAATTATAGTATATATGTGACTTTGCAATAAATCTTTCATTGATGAAAAAGCAAAACAAATTTACCATAAATTTAGCATTTTAAACATATTTGGATAACTACTGCAATATAATATTTGTAATTACATTTAAAAAAATAATTTTGAAATACTTATCTGAAAGTGGTCTGTTGGCATTACCAGACTGTCATGGGTCCTTAGAACACACATAAGAACTACTGATGTATAGGGGAAATGAGGCTATTTATGTGTGCCCCTTGTCTGGACATAAGGAATTTGCCACATGCTCCTCTTTAGATTATCTAGCATACATACTAGTCCTTGTTTTCTTTTCCCATCTTTCCTTTTGTAGTTATAGGTAATAGTAGACAGTTAATTGAAGATTAAGATCTTGGATCTATTTTAATCAGAGAAGATGTTCTCACATTTGCAAGGAACAGAAAATGAACCCCCGCTTAAACAAAGAAAAATGAATAGTTCACATTACAAGAGTTGAGATAGATATTATCAGAAGAGGATTGTGAAAAGTTGGTCTCTGCTTCTCTAATACCTTATCTCTTCCCTCTTTTCTATGTGTGCTTCAACCTCAGGCTGACAGCAAGGGGGCTCCAGTGATTTCTGGACATTGTGTGCAGACACTACATTGTCCAGAGCAAATATAAAAGGAGTGTCTTTCTCCATGTTTACTACTTAAGAGCAAAAAAAATATTTCTGTGACTCTCTCACAATCGTTTCCATCATGTCTCATTGACCAAGAATAGATCATTTTTCTGTTTTTAAATCAATCATTGACAAGGTGACACTGAGCCCAAGAATGGCTTTTGAGGGCTGAATAGGTATCGTAGACTCAATCTCTAAGACCTACTAGGTACCCATCTCACTCAATCTCTTTTTACTAGGGATAGCCATTATGATTTTAATTTCAAATGAATAAAATGCAGTGCTTTTATGAGGGTGACAAGTAATAAAAATTAAACAGATATCTACAGGCTGTTGCAAATGTAAAATATTTACCCAACTTCCTTCCATTACACTCAATTCACTTATCTTTGGGCAAGTACCTTAGTCATTAAAATCTCTAGCCTGTAGATGAGAATTACAATGTGAACCCCCTGGTGATCTTTAAAGGTGAATATCACATTCTGAAAATAGGCTGAACTTCTCTGAAAACAATGCCAGACCCTTGCTCTTACTTGGCAGACAAATTTTGCTAACAGAGGAGCTTCCCAAACAAGCCAGGTCAAATCTAAGACCCACCATGCAATATTGGGTCAGAATTTCCAATTTTCAATACCATGGAGTATATCCAGTTTTCATATACTTTGTAATTATAATAAATATCTCAGCACTATTAAAGGTAAAAAGAAGTATCCAGATGTAATAGACAAAACTGAGATGTAGCTGAAAAACATTTGAAATTTTAAATATGAGAATAAAACCCAGGATTTTTATAAAGTACTAACCCATCATGGACTCCAAACCTCTTTGCTCAGGAAGGAAGTTTTGAAATATAATGATAAACATGGTTTACTGTGGATAGCTACCTGCATACATCAATAAAAAAGATAAGAGGCATGTTTTGGAAATAAATCAGAGAAGCCTCTGTCATAAACAAAAAGGAAATAGAATGCACACATGAGAAACCATAGCGCGCACCCTGAGGAGACTTCCTACAGAAAAGTCAGTGAAGCATCATTAAAAATCTCAGGGCCCCGATTGAAGCTGGGGTGTAGATTTACACAACTTGAGCTAGAGATCCTTCGTTGCTGGCTATGGGAATAAAGGGCAAACTTTTGGAAAGGAGGTTGCACTGTCTCTTCTCTGGACTTCTTTAGCAATGCTGAGTCCAAGCTATTAGGCCTGGCTTTGGCCTTATCTCTTGATGGTTGTGGGAGATTACACACAGTACTTATTCTAACATGCCAATTCTGCAATTTAGAAGCCCTCATACATCTAGATAAGCTCTTGCTTTATGTTGCTTCATAGCTGGCCAATAGGAGCCAAGGGGAAAGGAACTTATCTTCTGGAGATATGTGATGCCGTTTCAGGTTCTGTGTCCTTAGTATTCTCTTCTCTGCCTCATTCTCTGAGAAGCCCTACTCTTTCACCTGCCATATGTCCCTAGAAAAACTCTTCATCCCCTGCCAGGCTAGGTTGGGTGATGCTTTTCTGGGCTCTCATAACACTCTTCATGTACCTTTAACAGGGCTCATGTGGCCTTGTTAAAAATTTATTATTTGTGTGTCTCTCTCATGTCAGAATGTGAGCTCTTCCAGAACAAACATCATATCTTATTCATCTCTGTATCCACCTCCTAAGAGAGTGCCCAGCACGTTTTAAGTGCCTAAATGATGTTTAATGTCATTGAACAGGGATCGTCAAAATAATAAAATGAAGTGGCTTCGTTTTTCCCAGGAATGTCTTCAGTGCCCTCCCAACCTATTCACCTGCCCTCTGCCACCCTACAGGGACATCAATCAAAGTGTTTTGATTATATGTTTTAGTGGTCTTCCATACACACTTGTATGGAGTTTTTCAATAAGAATCAGAAAAACAAAACAAAAATCTCTAATATTTCAGTTTAAAATGCATCATCAAATCCATCAGGTTATTAATATGTGGCTTGCATTATAACCAGGCTTCAATATTAAATATGATTATGATTTTTATTCATTCTAAGGTCATTGGTATCAAGCTCTCAATAATCAAGTCAAATTTAGTATATATCAAAGAGAATGATTAATAGTAAGGAGACACTATCAACTAATAAAAGCCTCCAAATTCGGGTTTTTGAGAATCTGAGACTAAGAAAAGCCAATGAGAAGAAAATTCTTTGAGAGACATTTTTAACCTGATAGAAGGAAAAGCGGTGAACTAAAATTATACCATCTATTACAATATTTCAAATTCAAACATTCCAATTCCTTTTGAAATAAGGGAACTAAAAATGCCACCATCTCTTTAAAGAGTGGAAGGCATGAGATACTTGAATCCTTCTTGGTCACTTAGTCTCCACTTGAGCCTGGAGAGAAGGCAGAGGACATAGAACCATTGAGAAGTTCTGTAGTTGTTTGGGGAAGATGAAGGCAAAGTGCTATTATGTGAGGAATCAGGAACTCCTTAAAGCAATACTAATTATTTTCTAGAAAAGATGCCCACAGCATACAGTGATATCATGGTAGCTGCACTGAGGAAAAACAACAACAACAACAACAACAACAACAACAAAAACAAAAACGAGCCAAAGTAAGACAAAGATATTTGATGCTTTTCAACAGATGAGCTTTCTATCCTCCATCAAGGAAACCCAGTCCCTAAAAGCTGTCCTTTTTGGCTGAGATTATTTGAAATACACACATCTGAGGTGTATCTACTTTGTGTAGAGGGCTAATTTTAGCTGGCAAAACAAATTCGTGAAGGCAATATAGTAGCTTAAACTATCTGCTGCAAAATTTTTGAGTGATAAATTATAATACTTCCTTAATCAAATGATATGGCTAATAATGGAACTGTCTAGAAAATCAGAGGGAATACGGTTTTTGAGCATGAAAGAATTCTTTACAACAAGGAATAGCAAAGTAATCTACATTCATCCATGGTGTTATTCAACGTGCTCATTGGGAAGAAAATGTAAGAGTTTTAATTTATATTTTTATTTATGTTACCCTTTTAAATTTGTTTCATAGTGCATAACTTATAAAGTATGATACATATATCATTTACCTATATTGTGGTCACATATGCTATGTTTTGGGGGAATTTTTTTCTTTTATTTTCCTGATAATGACGTGAATTATTCCATTCAAATCTTGCCATTTTAATGGCTTACCTATATTATCTGAATTTCAAAGATTTTCTCATTGTAATCCAACTGCTCTGGAGGCCCTGGTCCTTGCTGTTTCTGCTCCATTGTTCAGCAAATGTTTAAGGTCTCAGGCACGTTGGTATGAGAGGTGTTTTCCTTTTTGCATATAAAGAACATATGGATGATTGAACTAAGATAATCTCCACTCTTCAGGAGTTATCAGTCCAGCAATATTGATCTCTATGACATTTTGCAAGTAACATGTTCAGCAATGGTGAAATGGCTATGTTTTGTAGAGGCATTGCCTATGAATGCTTGAAGTGATAATATTCCCATGGTATAGAATCCTTACCCTGTCTTAACCTAGGAAATATAGTTTAAACCATTCAAAACAGAACTTCAATATTGTAAAAACATACATTTAACCATTTTTAGAAAAATCTCAGAGTTAAAGTATAAAAGTATAGCATAGAGATGAATGGAATCCAATTTCTAAAGGATGGAAATGCATTCTGACAAAGAAACAGAGATCTCAAATAAAAATTCTTGTACTGTCAGCATTTTATAAAATATTTTCTATACACTATATTAACAACTACTTGAACTTTTTTTCAGTGACTGTAGGTTGATGAGAGGGTTAGGATAACTTTAAAAAGAGAAAAGATTCATCTGGGCCATAGACTAAGTGTTCAGATGAACACTACGACCACAAGGACATAAGCATCTCTACCCTAGCTGAAAATTCACCTTTCAAATTAGGTTTATAGAGGGAAAAAGAAAAAATAAAGCCCTCTTCTCTTTTGCCCTCCTTTCAGTGACAGAATGGAGTAAACATTGTCAGGAGAGAGTGGGGAAATTAGCCTGCTACAAAGATTTTTTCCCCTTTATTTAAAGATAATTGTCTTGGGGGATCCCTTTACATATGGTCCTTTTATGTTTTTAGCATCTGGGGAAAGTCAGCTTGGGCTCCTCCCTACCTCCAGTTTCACGATATTACATAAGTGTAGAAAATCTGTAGATGTAACTAAAATTGATATGACCTGGGGCCACAGGCTTGAGAGTCAAATACGATCACAGCATAGTTATTTTTCTCAATGATTAACATGCAGGCTGATGAATGTATACCATCCACAAATTCAAATTAAAAAAAACTCATGTGCATATACTTATCCAAAGAAAAATATCAGAATATCAACTTATATCGCATTGCGTCAGACAGCTGGTAATTGTTTTAGCAGAGTGATATGGTTTCTTATATTCCCTTTTCTACTCTTGTGTATGTTTTACACTTTTCATAACAATATGTTTTTGTTTTTTAATGTTTTTATTTTGAAGGAGAAAAAGAGAGAGAATGCACGTGCTCATGTGAGCTGGGGAGGGCAGAGGGAGAAAGAGAAAAGAATCTTAGACTCCATGCTTAGCATGGAGCCCAACATGCGACTTGATCCTACAACACCTGGATTATGACCTGAGCCAAAATCCAGAGTTCAGACACTTAATTGAGTGAGACACCCAGGTTCCCCTACAATAATGTTTTTAAAATATTAAATCTCAGGGGCAGTTCTGCACATTATTATGCTCAATGAGCTGTGCTCCAGAAATGGCAACAGCTATTTGCTTAGTGAGTTTCATTTCCTGTCTATTCTCATAATGAGAGCATCTCCCTACCTGAAAAACAAATATAGGGTATTATGGGATATGTTTCTCATACAACATGGATGCCAAATGAAAGTCAACATCTTCATGTGACATTCAAGTAAAGACATTCAAGTTTATTTCAATGCTGGAGATGATTTCAGGGTGGCATTCTTCAAAGATTTTCAAGGGAATTTCGCAATATGTAAGACCATAAATTCCTTTTGATTAAACATCATTCCCTGCACATGCATGCCAATTATCCATAGCATGCTTGGTGTCATTCTTCCAGAAACCCAAGAGGTTAAGAATCTTACTAATCCCTATTATTATTCGTCTAGCCTCATAATATCCCACAATGCCACTTTTGAAAACTTGTTCTGTACAGTCCACAGCTATTGTTTCCAGGATCCTAGGGTTTTCCACACTCCTTTTCTTTCCACACTTCTTTCTTTCAATTCAAATTCCTTCCTCCCAAGAACTTCCCTCACTCTAATTGAGCCACTGTAACCACTAGCAGTATTTTGAGCCTGTCTTGCTTACTGATGGTTGGAGAGAAGGAAGAGAATTGAAAGGATGGGAGGACAGCATATCTGTGCTTTATAGTTTTTGGAGTCTGAAAACAATCTCCTGTTTCTTTCCTGGAGCAAAGCCCTAGGCCCGAAATAACTAACGAGGCTCCAGGGTTCATTTGAATTAAGAGTAAACAAAATTATTCTCTAATCTCTGTGGTGAACTCAGCCATTTCAAATCCAAATTGGCTTCAACTACTAAGAGAAGACAAAAGGAACAACAGAATCAGAGAAGCAGACTTAGGGTCATCTAACGTGGGTCCCCCAGGGTGCAGCCTGAAGATGCCTAAGAGCTTCTGGGAAGTAGAGATACTTGTCCTAAAAATCCATGATCAAAATACTAATATCTGTGTGTAAACAGTCCATTGTAATGAAGTTCAAGACATCATTTTATGTTGTACCTAAAAGAGGCCAAGGTGTGAAGGAGGAATAGACTTCAGCACAGAATGGAATTGGACACATCCTTTGTAGCCTGTTTATTTTATTTCCATGGGCATTCTCCTCCTTCCTAAGTTATTTTTACTACTGAGATATCTTGGGTTGATATATATGATGAATTTCTTTAGAATCAGTTTTCATTTTGATGAAATGTATGCCTATCTGTTTTTGTCGACATAAACCTATTTTAAAATCCCTAAACATCTGTCACTTACTAAGTATAATCTTAACTTATAAATTAACCCCTCTTTATTGTTAAAACAGAGACTAAAATATTTATAAAATATATATAAAATATAAATATGCCAGGGTTTTCTAGGAGACTTAATTTTAAGAATATTTGTGAAGGGATTTAACTCATAGCGCCAGGAAATCTTCCCCATCCTACCTTTAGCACTTTAATTTGTAAGGCATCAGAATGTATCCTCCAGTCTACCTCAATTTCCTTAATATTTTAAAATGTAATTTGAAAACTGAGCAGTCTAATATCAATAAAGTTTTATCATAGGAAAAATGACTAAGAGAAATTTAGCTGGGCCTAAAGAAAAATAAATCCATGGGGTAAAAGAAACATGGGCTTTATTCCTCTGGATCCAAAACAACCAGGCAGTTGGATTAATTTAACCACACACTAAATCAAGTCATTAAAACAATTATTAGCCAAGGAATTTGTTGAGTAATTGTTTGGGGTCATCTCATCAAAAGAATTCCAAGCAGAAGGTTTTTTTTTTGTGTGTGTGAATCTTACCTTTATCTGTTCATTTCTCTTTCTATATTTGTTCTTTTGTGTTTGGGGCAGAGAGAGAGTGTGAAAATTGTAAAATAATGTAAACTCATTGTAACACAAATAAACAAAACAAAAATATATAGAGTCAAAAATAAAATCTCCATATTACTCAGGCATACTCTTTAGAGAGAGTCATAGTGATATTGTGGTATGTTTCCTATAATACTTTGTACACATTTTTCAAATCTATTTTTTAACTTAGCAACATGTTTTGACAATCTTTCCAAGTCAGTGTGTAAAGAAGGACTACCTCATTCATTTTAACTGCAATGAGTACTGCATTTTAAATGCACCCTAACATATTTAACCAATCTCCTGATTGATGGATATTACCTTACTCGTCTTGATGAAATTCTACTGAATCATTTTATGGGTTTCTATGTCAGAAGAAAAGTAGGAATACCCCTGCCAAGGGAACGTCTTTGGGTCCCTGGGAGCTTGGAGGCTCCATTGACACATGAAACACTTAGAAAGAAGAAAAGTCTCACTGGACAGTGTGAGGTCACCAAGTTACTTTTTTCTGAGATAACCAACATTACTGTGTGCTTAATAATTTTTGGAAACACCTCAAGATTCTGTCAAATTTACTATACATTATCTTTAGTTCTCAAAAATGTTTGTAATTTGGCTCTTGCTCTGTCTCAGTTCTCAGTCCTTCCCCATGGGCTCCCAAGCTGCAGCCATTCAGACTGCTACATATGATACACTTTCTGCCACAAATCCCCCTATTCGTCTTCCCCTATGAAATAGTCCATATCCAAACCTTTGATTACTGTTTCTTTTATCAGTCTCTTCCTCTTCTTCCTCTCATACCACCTCATAAAACAGTGTTTTCTCTTCACTTCCATTACACCATGGACACTTCTCAGATAATGTACTTCTTGTATTCTATTGTAATAATGTGTTTAAGTTTGTCCTCTTCTCTGCAGAATGGGATTCTTGAGAGCAGAAACTGCTTTGCAAGTGTTTACTCTAGTGGTTAGCCCAGAGAAGAAACTGCCTGGATGGCAGGTGACTTGACTCAAAAGACAGCTAACTATCTAAAAATCTTCTCATCTTGCATAGGCCATATATCACAGAAGCCGGCAGAGTATTCCTGTAGACTGGAAGTGTACATGGACATTTTTATATGATTATTTCAGAAATTGTCTTCTCTGTTCAGGCTTCCATCACACTGAGAATTATGTCACCCATCCGTTACTGTACACAGTTCCCACTGCTAAGTAAGGCTCAACAGTGTATTGTAGCATCCAGTACAACAGCAAGTTCCATATGGCTCCTCACACATTTACTTTTACATTCATTGGCAATTTAGAATGACATTGTTCATTATATTTCAGATGTCAGCCCGGCTGGAGCCTATCCAAGGATGTGTACTTAGACTGTCAGGAAGTGAAAGGCTGACATTGGGCATGACTCATTACTGTGCAATAAATGTGAGAGAGCATTTCAGGGGAAAATCAGCTTTAATCAGTGTCAGTAGATGTCATGTGGTTTTTTCCAGCACTGATAACAATGCATCAGTTCAGAAATGACAGCTGCCAGACACAAGCCATTGTGTCATTTATGCTTTTCCATACCACCAGGCTCCAAATTTTAGTCATTGATCTAATTTGCATCTGTTTTTAGAGGACCAAACATAAAAGACAGCATCCTTTCTAAAGAAATTAGGTATGTGATTATCCTAACTGTAACTGTATACGATCTTTGCTTTCAGAAGAAAGGCTTTCTGCTTACCTGAACATTACATGGAAAAAAAAAAGATTTCTCCATTTCTGGAGATATTCCTAAAGTTAACACCTTATTTTTTTAATAACTTATCTTATTTAAGTTTTGTACAGCCTTGTGAGATAGATCAATATCCTCGTCTCTATTTTACAGTTGAGATATCTGAGGTTTACTAAAGTTAATAATCAAATGGTGTGTCCCACTGAGAATCAATGAGAGTCAGGAAGATTCAAACCAAAGTGTTCTGCCTCCATGGATTTTCAGAGGAGTATTCATGATAGGAAAACTATGGATCAAATAATTCAAGAATCCAAACTGCAAATACCCAAAAGAGCTCTAGATTAGAGTAGTAATCAAAGTAAATAAATTGAAAGAGTTTTCCATTTTCCTAATATAAGCTTTATATTTTTGGTATCTTAAAATAGCCGAAGAAATGAAAGCCATCTCTACCTTCCCACAAGTTGCCACAGAAGTGCTTTGAAAAAGTATCAAGAACTATATATTGTGTCCACCTTTATTACTGCCATAGAAATATGTCTGTTCAATTCTTACCAGATTAGTTTTATTGGGAGGTTCCCAAAAGGAAAAGACTAAAGATATATCTGGTTATAATCTGCCTTTTGTAAATATATAATCAAGCGTTTTTTCTGATGGTGCAGAATGTGAACAAAGCTATTTTCTCCTTAAGGGAAAAACACTTTGAGGAAGCCACTAGGTAAACAAAAACTTGAAAAACTATGATGACATGTTACCATATCTTTGCTCCTAGGTTACCTAGTTTGAAATCCTTTTTCCTCTCTTCCCTATAACTTTCTTTCTTTTTCTTCCTATGCCTTAATAACTCCAAGAAATGGGAAATCTGAAAGGCATGGCTGTTCCAATTTACTAAGCTTTTTAAAGACTGCTTCCTGAGATCTCCAAAGATCTTCAATTGTGTAACTTATGGATTCCAGGCTGTCTCAGACTGGTATATCTCCTTGCTTTCCAGAATCATTTTTGAAATGCAATAAATAATTTCTGAGCATGTTGGCAAAAATTGATTCTCACTAGGAGACAGCACAGGTTAAAAACTTACTCCCATGAAGGCATAGCACACATTTTTAATTTGTTTGTTTGTATTAAAATAGGATTAGGAATCAAGCAGATTGAGGTAAGCTTATACATAGAGTTCCTTCCCTTCAGCAAAATATTTGACAAAGTGGATATTCTTGATACTTTAAAACAATATGAAGTATTACCTACTGGGTGATAATATAGTTAGTACATGCATAGCCTGTTAAATTATTTCACCAAGTATTTTTATTATGGTGTTGGAGGGAAGGTTAGTGTATGTTGTCTAGCTCAGGGCAGTGTTATACTATTCCTGATTTTACATTTTAACCTTTTTCTTTCTGGAACTAACAAATGCCTCCAGGGATTTTAGATTTTCGGAGAGTCATTTTAATGGGCTTGATAACTGTTACAAACTATTTTGAAGTTATACTTTAAATTGTGTATTGGTGAGAATTGACTAGTTAATGATAATAAGTTAATAATTACAAGAGATGGTTTCTTATGAGGTGATGAAATAATTTCTAGGTGCTCAGTAAATGGCAATATTTAGTTGATTTTTAAATATATAAAGTATTTGAGTGGGTTGTAAAAGAGTGTGTTTAAAATATATAAAAATAATTAGATCCCTATATAGCCCATGGCACTCCTGGTAAAACTTTCAACTGAAGACAACAAAACTTGGCCTTTTCGTTCTAGAGAACAGGAAAACAGCTAACCAGTGAGAGGGTCTGACTGATTTTATCTGATAGAATGTGAGCAGAACTCCCAGGACAAAGGAATTAAGAAGTGAATGTTCTTTCTCCAGCTTTTATTTCTGATCCCATGACTCTGAAGTGCATTAGTATGAAGACCTTGAAAGCATCATTATTATGAGTGGAACATGAAGATGTTTGGGACCTGGCTCCCTAAATCATTAGGTAAAGAGCTGCCTATTGAACCAGAACTGCTATCAAACTGTCATGTGTGTGTTAAATTTTGTTATAAGAAGACATTAAAATTTTATTTTGTCATGTTTAGCTGCCATCAGTATTGATGTTACTCTAATACAGGTTAAAGCTCTGTGAAAGTCATTGCTTAGTTCATTAAAATGAGTACCTTCGGGTTCCTGGGTGGCTCAGTCGGTTAATGGTCTGACTTCAGTTCAAGTCATGATCTTGCAATTCATGAGTTCAATTCCCACATTGGACTCTGTGCTGACAGCTTGGAGACTAGAATGTACTTCAGATTCTGTGTCTCCCTCTCTCTCTGCCCCTCCCCCACTCACGTTCTGCTTCAAAACTAACTAAATAAATAAAATGGGCCAATCTTATAGCATCTTGAGTTCTAGACTAAGTGGTCTGTTTGTGACAAGCTCTGGCTTGTGGCAATTTTTTCCCAACCACTAAAAATTGGGTGACCTACTGTCTGGAAAGTAAAGATTGCTGGGACAACTGTCCCTTCTTTCTTTTCCTTTTTACTAGCTGCATAAATATTAGGGGAATAAAAACATTTCATGTCTTCTTTTGGGCCAAAAGCTTTTTCACTGATTTGGGGAGTTTGGGGCCAACAGATGGTAAGTTCTAGAAACAGAGTTTGTAAGTAAATGTCAATTTGTCCCAGTGGAATCATTTCCTTACCATACCATGGCATACAAGAGCCAGCACAGGCATATACCGAATATTTCATCAAAAATTTGGATAGTGATAAAAAATAGTGTGTGTGGTTTTTAAATTTGTGATAGAGATCAAGATGAAAGAGAAGGCTAATAGAGTAGATGAAAGACTATGTCCTTTGCCCTCATGCTTCCAAGCTATTCTCTACATTATTTACCTGGCCTGAACTTTTCTTGTCCTTTCTTTTTCATTTAGCTAACTTATATAAATCTTTCAAACTTCATATCAACTATAACTTCCTCCAGAAAGCCTTCTATCTTCTTATCAATAGATGATTGGAATAGCTTTTCTTTGTATTTTCTTAGTGATTTGCACTTACATATAGCATGATAAGTCATTGATTTTGTTTCTTATTTTTCTACTAGTAATGTTTAGTTTTTCTTGTGCTAGAATTTTCTAATTTAACTCTATATTTATAAAGTCTAACACAGAGCTTAGCATTTCGTTTTACTTATATTCTGTCATGTGCTAACAATAATAGGAAATGATTGAAAGACCAAATCAGTATATTTTTAAATATCAGTATTCACAAATGATAAGCTCAAGTAGTCAAGATGAAGTGAAAGGCATCAAGGCAAATTTCCAAATTAAAAAAAAATAGATACAAACAGAACAAAAACAAAAACAAGCAAAAACATCCTGTATCGAAAATAAAGATCACAGAATTTATGGATTCACAAAAATTAATGCAGAATGAATCTGAAGCTTTAGAGAACCAGAAGCTTCAAGGGAATCAACAAATAGATGTTGCATAAATAGAAGTAGAAAATCCTGATGAGCACAGAGAACAATGTTGTATGTTCTGTCAAATGAAGCACATCTACAATATTCTTTACAATGACAGGTGTTATCATTGCTCAAGAGAAACTGGAGGATGTCTAGTATACAATGACCAGGATAGTGGCGAAGGTTGATCTAGGATTTTTTAAAGGAAGACTTTTCAATTATCTGAGGGATCTCATGAATAAAAAGGGGCTGAATTATTTTGCTGAATGCTGAAAGCACAAACTGGGATGAAGATAATTTTTGTGGTCTAATAATCAAGCTTTTCAAAAATATCAAAGGCTACTTTGGTCAAGTTGTGAAATTTGAGCAAAGGCTGAATGACTTTTCACCAACATTGTGATAGAAGAGATTCCTGCATTAGGACAACTTTCTGTTGTCCGTTATAACTAAATATTTTAGATTAGCTACAGTGAATCAAACCCATCATAAGTTATTCCAGTATGTACATAAAACAGTTCTTTCTTTCCTGACTTCGTTTACATCTTTTCCCTCCTTCTATTCCACTTTTGCTCCCTTCTTTCCTTCCTTTTTTCTGTACTCTTCCTTCTCATTAATACTTACTAGCAACTACTATAGGTCAGGCAATGGAGTAAACACTATTATTTCAACAATGAACAACTTATACAAGGTTTATGCTCTTATAGAGTTCAGTCCACTATTAGGTATAAACCGGTAAACAAATAAGCACAATAAATATCATGAAATGCTATGATAGGAGATTTACAGAACTCTTTGGGGGCACTTACGAGTGGTTACTAATCCAGGCATAGAGTGTTCAAAGGGAAAGATATTGAATATGTAGATCTCTTGGAGGCAAGCTTAGTCTTGCTGGTAGCACTGACATGCAGACCCAGTATAAGCTGCATTCACCTGGTTTTTTGTTGACTTTTTCCCAAGATGCCCTGAACATTGTTCAAATTAGTTTCTTTATTCATCAAATATCCCTGTGAGAGTGATACACATCATATCCTTTTACATCCATCTGAAAACTGTCAATGAAGTGTTCTATGCTAGGCAAGTGGGTTGAGAAAGAAAGAGAAACAGACAGAGAGAGAGAGAGAGACAAAGAGAGAGAGGAAAAGAGGGAGGGATAAAGAGAGGAGGATTACCTAAGTCCCTGAAAGACATTGCCTCTTGTGACAATAAATATTTTAATTTCAAGGCTGAATGTAAACTAGGCCTTGAATATATCAAGGCTAACATGATTGCCTACCAAGCCACCGTCAATCCAGATTTGAAACTCATTACTGTAAATTGCTTTGGGATACCTTGAGCATGAAAAATGCAATAAAAAACAAAATCTATTTTGCAAAGAAAGTGGTAAAACTGTAGCTGTCCTTACAGAAGTGAGACACCAAAGAGAATATCTTGATTCTTCCCATGGGGAGTAGTGATATCTGTTGAAAGATGAGGGGAAACAACATTAAAATAGCTTACTTTCTTTCCCAGAAACAACAAGAAACTAATTAACTGAGGTGGTCTCAATACACTGACCTTTATTATTTATTGTCTATTAAGATGTTTCCACGAGAAGCCAGTAGTGACACATGCTAATTGCATCTATTTGTGTTGACTATCATGTCCCCTATAATGATCATTTGTTTCTACAAAATTGCAACATGTTGACACTTCAACCAAAGAGTCCAGTTAAGCCACATGTGACCTCCAGTAGGCATAATTTGTGTTGGTTTTCATTCTTTCTGTCTGTCAAGGAAAGGCAAGAAATCTGGCCAGCACAACTGAAAATGACATTAATTTAGTACTGAAAATGTATTATAGATGTTCATCTCCTCCCACACCAAGAGCTTAACCTTTCTTATGCTGCTACAAGATACCTTATTCTTGCATAATGTGATTACCACCTTACTACAAGAAGACTATTACATAACTTTCTTTAAAGTGTTGCTTAAACACAGCAATAGATACTGTGTTTTCTGAGAACAAAATCTTTACTAGGAATCATGATTAGCCTAGGAATATTTAAAAAAAATGCATAATGTCATCTAAGAGTATGATGTTTGGTATAATGGAGAAAGCAGTAGGTAAGGTTTCAAGAGTACTTGATTCCAGTTCTGACTCTGACACCAAATAGCTGAGAGATATTGAGCAATATAATTTTTTGATAAGTTTTCTTAACTATAAGGTGCATATAATCTATATGTAATCTTCACATTTCCTTTATCACATACTCTTGAACTTGGAGATTTGTGAACTTTGTTTAAAGCACTTATCAAAGTTGTATTTGTAGTATTATTGTGTGATTCTTTAATTAATGACTTTAACCCCAGCCCATTGATGGTTCATGAGAACAAGCATCATGTCTAATCTTGTTCAATATTTCATCTCTGGCTCTTAGCACAAAGTGTAGCACAACGTTGGTATTCAATGAATACTCCTTGAACCCAAGGGATACAGAAGTGCTGATGCATAGAAGCACATGTACCCCAATGTTCATAGCAGCAATGTCAACAATAGCCAAATCATGGAAAGAGCCTAAATGTCCATCACCTGATGAGTGGATCAAGAAGATGTGGTTTATATATACAATGGAGTACTACATGGCAATGAGAAAGAATGACATCTGGACATTTGTAACAAAGTGGATGGACCTCGAGGGTGTCATGCTAAGCGAAATAAGTCAGGTGGAGAAGGACAGACACCATATGTTTGCACCCGTAGGTCTAAAAGGAGAACAGGAGAAACCTAATGGAGGACTAGGAGGAGGGGAAGAGGGAAAGTGAGTTGGGGAGAGAGAGGGACGCAAAACCTGAGAGACTATGGAATGCTGAAAGTGAACTGAGGGTTGAAGGGGAAGAGGGAAGGGGAGAAGAGGTGGTGGTAATGGAGGAGGGCACTTGTGGGGAAGAGCACTGGGTGTTGTATGGAAACCAATTTGACAATAAACTATTATTTTAAAAAGTATGCTATTATTTTAAAATTATTTTATTTATTTATTTGTTTGTTTGTTTGTTTGTTTATTTATTTATTTATTTATTTAGAGAGTGTGCTAATGGAGGAGGAGCAGAGAGAGAGTGAGAGAAAATTTCAAGCTGGTTCCACATCCAGTGCAGACCTCAATACAGGTTTCACTCATGACCCTAAGATAATGACCTGACCTGAAATCAAGAGTCAGATGCTTAATTTACTGAACCACCCAGGAATCCCTATGTTTTTATTTTAGGAGTCCTAAAATTAGTATTGCCTCCAGAAGACTTACTGAATAGCCCAATCTATACATGACTTCTCTGAATTCCAGGGTAATTTACCTATGTCTGTCTTAAAAAGTTTATAAGATCTTGTATATAATTATTTAGAGTCATGAAAGATGCCATGAATGACCAGACGTTTATTGCTTTATACACAATAGGAACTCAATAAATATGTGTTGAATGTGAGGCAGTGTATCTTCCTTTCTTATTTTTATATTTGAAGGCTAATAGATACTTAACAGTGTTTGTTAAGTTAAAGCTGGTGGCATTTCACTGGTTTCCAAGAAATATTCAGATTTTAAGTAACAGCAAGCTCAATTCAAATAAGTTTGATCAATGAGGACATACTTTATGACTCATATAACTGAAAAGCCCAGAGTTAATGCAGCCACTGAAGTCCTAACTTTCTATATCTTCTCTCTACCTTCTTTTTGCCCCTTGCATATAGTGACTACTCCTAGGATAGCTGCACGCAGCTTCTAAGAACTGTATTTATTTCTTGTAATAGTGCTCGCCATGTACCTGACACTGTTTTCAGTGCTTAAGATGTACTAGCTCATGTAGTTTTCTATAACAAGGAATGATTAATATTCCCATTTCACACATAAGAACACTGAGGAATAGAGATATTAAATAACTTGCCCAAATCATACAACTGCAGTAGCCATGATTTCATCCCACTAAATTTGTCTCCAGAATGTTCCCCAATACTATATTTCCTGAGTCAGAAACAGAAAGAAAGCTTCTCTCTTATTAAGATACTAAGGAATAAAGTGGAAACACATTTCCCTGAAGACCCAATCAAGTATGTCTTTGGATCTCATTGGCTTGGCTGGGTTAAGTTTTTATTCCAGTCTCTCCCTGTAGCCAGCGGTAGAGACACGAGGTTTGGCTTAAATCTATTTCAGGCAAATTCTGGAACTGAGTGACCTAAATATCTTATGGTATTAACAGGGCAAGGTAGATATTCAAACAAAGTCATTGATCCTGTTACCATGGATCTGAGTGAGGATTTGTTGGGTGAACAAAAAAAGATCACGTGTCCACTTGATTGGCACATCACCAAAGATGTATTTTTAAATATTTATTTATTTATTTAATTTGAGGGAGAGAGAGAGCAAGCAGGGGCGGGACAGAGAAAGGGGGAGACAGAGAATGTCAAGCAGGCTCTGCACTGTCAGCACAGAGCCGGACATGAGGCTTGAACCCACGAACTGTTATAAAATTAAAATTAAAATCTTTAACCAACTGAACCACCCAGGTGCCTTCCAAAAGATATGTTAAAAAGAGTTATATATGGGGCTCCTGGGTGGCTCAATCAGTTGAATATCTGACTTTGGCTCAGGTCATGATCTCACAGTTTGTGAGTTCGAGCCCTGTGTTGGTCTCTGTGCTGACAACTCAGGTCCTGGGGCCTGCTTCGGATTCTGTTTCTTCCACTATCTCTGCCCCTCTCCTACCTGTGCTTGCTCTCTCTCTCTTTGTCTGTCTCTGTGTCTCATAAATAAATAAAACATAAAAAATTTAAAAATTATTACATATCAAAACCTCTGTATCTTCAAGGAATAAATGGACTCCCAGCTAAATCCATTGAAAAATAAGAATTTTGGTACTCTATAAACTATAGAAGACTTATGAAAAATACTGAAGAGGACAAGGCTCATGGATTGGAAGAACAAACATTGCTAAAATGTCTCTACTACCCAAAGCAATCTACACATTTAACGCAATCCCTGTCAAAATACCAGCAGCACTCTTCTGAAAGCTAGAACAAACCACCCTAAAAAATAGACACATAGAAAACCCAGAAATGGACCTATAACTCTACGGTCAACTCATTTTTGACAAAGCAGGTAAGAATATACAATAAGAAAAAGACAGTCTCTAGGGGCACCTGGATGACTCAGTTGGTTAAGTGTCCAACTTTGGCTCAGGTCATGATCTCACAGTTTGTGGGTTCGAGCCCTGCATCAGGCTCTGTGCTGGCAGCTTGGAGCCTGGAGTCTGCTTTGGTCGCTTTCTCTGTTTCACCCCCACTCACGTTCTCTCTCTCTCTCTCTCTCTCTCTCTCTCTCTCTCTCTCTCTCTCTCTGTCTCAAAAATAAATAAACATTAAATTTTTTAAAAAAAGAAAAAAATAGTCTATTCATCTAATGGTGTTGGGAAAACTGGATGGTGACATGCAGAAGAATGAAACTGGACCCTTTCTTATACTATACAAAAATAAATATAAAATTAATGAAAGACCTAAATGTGTGACAAGAAAACATCAAAATCCTAAAGAAGAACACAGGCAGCAAACTGTTTGACTTCAGCTGTACCAACTTCTTATAGACACATTGCAGAAGGCAAGGGAAACAAAAGCAAACATGAACTATTGGAAACCCATCAAGATAAAAAGCTTCTGCACAGAAAAGTGGTAGGAAATAGGTTTCTATTTACATAAATGGATGAGAAAAAAAGCTTAGGACAGAAGGTCACCACCACAGGGCAAAAGCACCTGAGGTTAGCGAGTGAGATATCATAACGGGATCATGAGTAACTTGTTAGATCATCTGCAGGAAATTACTTTCCATCTGGTGCCAATATATACTTTGATCACAAACTCCACTTGTCCCTCAGACCCTTTGCTTCTTAAACACACAACTTGCTGATTATTGTCTGATTGTTTTATCCAGGTTCACATGTTTAAGAGCTTGTTTTCTTCACATTCACCACGTGGGTAATATCTTGTGCGCTTAATAAATATGGCGATGAAACCCCTGCCTGGGGCTTTTTGCTCCTCCTGGACATCAGCCTCTCTCCTATTCAATTCTGCATCTGCTCTCTTGCTGGACAAGAGAGAACTCATAGTCTGCAACAGAAATGGAAACAATCAATAAAACTAAAAGGTAATCTATGGAACGGGAGAAGATATTTGCAAATGACATATTGGATAAAGGAATTGTATCCAAAATCTATAAAGAAATTAGAAAACTCAAAACCCCACAAAAGGAAACCACAACCAGTTCATTTAAGAAATAACCAGAAGACATACATAGACAGTTTCCAAAAAAGATATCCAGATGGCTAACAGACACATAGGAACATGCATAACATCAATAATCATCAGAGAAATACAAATAAAAACCATGATTAGATTCCACCTCACACCTGTCAGAATGGCTAAAATTAATAACACAAGAAACAAAACATATTGGTAAGGATGTGGAGAAAGGGGAATGCTCTTGCACTTTTGGTGGGAATGCGAACTGGTGCAGCCACTCTGGAGAACAGTACAGAGGTTCCTTAAAATACTAAAAATAGAACTACTCTACAATATAGCAATTGTACTATTAGATATTTACTCAAATGATACAAAAAATACAGATTTGAAGAGGTATATGTACCCTGATGTTTGTAGCAGCATTATCAACAATAGTCAAACTATGTATAGAGCCCAAGTGTCCATCAACTGATGGATAAGAAGATGTGTTATCTATCTATCTATCTATCTATCTATCTATCTATCATCTATCTATCTATCTATCTATCTATCTACCTATCTATCTATCTATCGAGAGAGGACTACTACTCAGTCATCAAAAAGAATGAAATCTTGCCATTTTCACTGACATGGATAGAGTTAGAGTGTACGGCACTAAGTGGAATAAGTCCATCAGATAAAGGCAAATACGATATGACTTCACTCATATGTTAAATTTAAGAAACAAAACAGATGAACACATGGGTGGGGACAAAGAAAGGTTAGCAAACCACAAGAAATTCTTACTGATAGAGAACAAACTGAGGGTTGATGGAAGGAGGTGAATAAGAGATAGGCTAGATGGGACATGGGTACTAAAGAAGGACACTTGTGGTGATGTGCACTGGGTGCTGCATGTAAGTGATGAATCAGTGAATTCTACTCCTGATACTAATAAAAAGAATAGGAATTTCAGTTTGTGTTGCTAACAGATGTTGTTGAACTATGTTGTAACCTTGACTGGAGGAAGTCTATGTTCATAGTGGTCAAATCTAATTAATTACACTAACTAGGTGAACCAAGAGACTTTTTGACTAAACTTTAGAATTACAGTTGTTCTAAAACTTTTCAGAATTAAGTTTATAAAAATAGCTGGTTCTTGGTTTAAGAAAGCTTAAACTGATATCTAGTTGTAGTTTAATGAAACTGAAGAGGAGAAGATCATTGAGCAATGAAATCAACACATATCAGCACTTTTTAAAAAAAGATAGTATCCCAGTAAGTTTATAAACTTATACCTCCAAATTGGCTCCTCTCCACACAATCTAGAATACACTTGAACTTCCAAAATGCTTATCTGAAACTATAAGGGATTTGGATTAAAAAATAGCTGAGCTGAGCTGAAAACCAGATGCTTGCAGCTCAGCTGAAATTTCTAGGGTAAATAAATTGTGGACAAAAACAACATTTTAAAAGCTGATGTCAGTGAGCTAATGGGCAGCTCCAGACAAAGACTAGAGAAGAAAAGCATTGTTATTTGAGGATGGTAATAGAAGTAATTATCTATGTGCCAGGAAAAAAATAGCACTAAAAGGCCATGATGAGTCCATAGAATCAGTCAACAAAAGAAATTTTGTAGAATTATTTGACCTAATTACAACTGAAGATTTGGGTGTTTTTGTAAATGTCTTAAGGATGTAACATTCACCACAAAATGAATTATATCATTAATAAGCCATGCAGTGTAGAACCTGGAGCCCAAAAGAACCTAGAGAGAATGGACAAAATGCAAATGAAGCACTAAGAATAAAATGAGAAAATCATCCATGAAGAATTAAGACACACCGAAGAGAGTAAAAAGAAAAAAGATTATTTGAAGTTCTGACTGTGCAAAATTAAAATATAATAAAATAAATGCAGAATCAAAAATGAGTATTGTGTGAAAGGACATTCTAACTCTAAATTCAGTTTAGAGTATCAGCTTCATCATACAATTATCCCTGATTTATTTAGCATCTATGCAGATGACAAAAAAAGAAATTAAAACTATTTTTGAAGAGTGATTAGCAAGAGATATTATTCCTGAGCCCAAAGGATTATTTTAAATTAATCAATAATCATTTATAGCCTGCATATTTGGGAGTATACAACTACATTCAAGACATGACTTGTGGTAGGGACAATCATATCAAAAACATATTTCACTAGAATCTTCCTCTGTTGAACACACCTTTCTGGAAAGCACATATCCTGGCAACCACCAAACATCTGTTTTCTCTGATACTCTTTGTGGGTTGCTGAGTGTAGCCTGAAAAAATGTAAGTCAGTTCCCTTACAAATTTGTAATTTCAAAAAACTCAACTTGTTCTTTAGCACTGCTTAAGAATTACTTACACATCTCTCTTTTATTCTCTTTGCAATCCCAACTTTCAAGGCTCCAAATTTTGCCATTTTTCTTAAGTCTGTTCTATTTATTGTTTTCTATGTCCTCCCTCCTCTCTCCTGATAATGTGGCTTCCCACTTCCCAACCATAAACTGACCTAATGATCTCTCATATCCCACTTATATATACCCATATTCTTGCCTATTCTTTGTCTTACTTCTTTTTTATTTTTATTTTTTTGTTTATTTATTTTTTTAACATATGCAATTATTTTCCATCATTTACACTACAGTAGTTACAATTACACTCCAAACAGAAAAGCAAAGTAAAATATCAAAACACCAACTTCTATTTCATGTAATTAGGCTTATACAGAAATTAGAAGGTTAAGTAACAACTAGTTAATCACCTAATGTCACAGCTATCTGAAGTGGCAATCGTTATATAGCAGCTTATCTATGATACATTCAAGATAAATGATACAATTTATTACTTGCTCATAAGCTAAAACACAGCCTACTTAATACCCTTCCTTAAATTCCACCTCTATACTACAATATACTTGAGGTCCATGCAAAAAAGTAGCTACCTTTTATGTAGGAAATGGATGATTAAGTCTTTGGTGTTGTAAAAGCATCTTCATTTACACATAACCACCCCCACCACCAAAAAAAAAGAGGAAAAAAAAAGTAACGAAAATAATAAGGGAAAAACCTAAGACACACTTCCTAGGGGAAAAAAACAAACAAAAAACAAAAAACAAAACAAAAAAACAGCATGTAATTTCTGTCCTTGACAGAATGTATTAAATAAGCAAACACCACCAACAAGCAAAACAAGTACTACCGTGTAAAAACATTAAAAAAAAGACAACTCTCTCACATGCATAAATGAAAGATTGCACACAAAGAACTCACATCTTTTC